>NC_143016.1:175217027-175543098 GCF_055824585.1 Amblyomma mixtum
CATGCCAAGGCTCAACCTGAAGCCGAACGCGAGCATGCCAAGGCTCAAGCAGAAGCCGAACGCGAGCACGAAAAGGCTCAAGCAGAAGCCCAACGCGAGCATGCAAAGTTGCTAGCAGAGGCTGAAGACCGGCGATTGCAGCTCCAATTAAGGCTCGCAGAAGCTGGTGGGGGTAATCGAGAACCTGCACCGGGGCCCTCAGCAGCGGTTATTCCACACAAGTTGATCCCGCCTTTCGCTGATCGCAGGGATGACTTAGATGCATACCTCAAACGTTTTTAGTGTATCGCATAAGGGCACAGCTGGCCTAAGGGAAAATGGGCTACAGCACACAGTATGTCTTTGACTGGGGAGGTTCTCCGTGTGTTCGATCGATTATCTCCAGCAGATTCAATGGCTTATGATAAGGCGAAGCTTGCCCTGCTCCAACATTTTCGGTTCACAGCAGAGGGTTATCGCGAAAGGTTTCGTGAGACTAAGCCGCTCGATAAAGAAAGAGGGAAGCAATACGCAGCGAGCTTGCTCAGTCTTTTCGATCGATGGGTCGAGATGTCGGGAACGGCCACTACATACAGTAATCTACGTGACTTGGTGGTGTCCGAACAGTTCATGAGGAACTGCCATACTCGTCTAGCGATTTTCCTGCGAGAAAGAAAATGAAAGACGCTGGACAAAATGGCTGAGGCAGCAGACAACTTTCTAGAGGCCCAGCGGCAAAGAAATTTGTCTTTGTTCAAAGAACCTTTCGAGGTGGGCATTCCGAAAGAGAAGGATGCTCCATCAAATAGACAGACAGTAAGGTGCCTCATCTGTAATCGTTTAGGACATAAGGCTGCCGATTGTCGCTCAAAGCCAGAACAGCTTTATTGCGTTTATTGCCGGAAAACAGGACGTGAAGTAAGTTCTTGCTCAAGAAAGCAAGGAAATCAAAGCCAGTTCTCCTGTTGCGTTCAGCCAGTGTGTGTTGCGCCTGAAGCGATGTACACAACAGCAGGTATGCGTGAACCAGCAGAGGATAAGGTGGTGGTCGGGCTTGTCCGGGAAAAACTTTCAGACGCACAACACATGCCTGTCTTAGAGGGAGAGCTCCGTGGCCTACCCGTACGTGTTTTACGGGACACGGGGAGCAATACGGTGGTTGTGCGGAGGGCCCTAGTTCCTGATTCAGCTCTCACCGGCTCGAGATCTACAGTGTTCCTCATTGATGGTAGTAGCTTGGAAGTTCCCGAGGCAGAAGTCTATATCGCTTCCCCTTATTTCACTGGGACGGCTCTGGTGAAGTGCATGGAGACCCCATTATACGATGTCATAATTTGAAATATACCAGAGGCCCGTAAGCCGTCAAATCCAGATATTAATTGGAAGAAATCAATGCCCGTAGCTACATTACATCCTGACATATTCAATGACGGAGGATGATGCCCAGTGTACATACAGTGCTACTATCCGGTGTTTGTAATCTGTGCAAATGCATTGTAGTAGAAGTTGTGCTTTGTTTTCTTCTTCTTTCGTTCTCAGGCTATGGATTGTTCAGTGTGTACATATTCACTTGTATGGTATAGACGTGTTTAAAGTTTATCTCTGATGTTTTGTATCGTTTTCATTTTGCGTTTGCAGGATGTATAGTGTTTGACCCCATGTGTTGGCCCCTGTGTGTGCGTTTCCATGTGCCTCCACGTGTGACTGTGTGCAGTGTCTTCGTGGACTTCGGCGAAATCTAACTTCTCTGTTCACTACATGAACAGAAGTGTTGTGTGCACCGACGGCAGTTTTTTCTGTGAAAAAACTTTTCCAAAGGGGGGGGGCATATGTAATGTGCACACCACACTGGTCAGGGATTTTGGAATGCGGCGTGTCGGCAGTGGTGCGTCGGACATCAGAGCGCCGTGCGTGCCAGCACCGCGTTGCGCGTGGGCGCGTGCGAGTGGTGTGCGCGAGGCCGGCACAAAGAGCGGAGAGCTACGTTTCAGCAAACCGAAGTGTTGAGGAAGACACCTCAGCACAAGTCTGGTCGTTCAAGCGTGGGAGTGGCAGCGGTCGGACGTTAGATCCATGCTGCCGGTGACTTCCCTTGAATCATCGACTGAAGACCATCGAGTCTCGTTCAAGTGTGGGAGTGGCACCGGTCGGACGTTAGATCCGTGCTGCCGGTGACTTCCCTTGAATCATCGACTGAAGACCATCGAGTCTCGTTCAAGCGTGGGAGCGGCAGCGGTCGGACGTTAGATCCGTGCTGCCGGTGACTTCCCTTGAATCATCGACTGAAGACCATCGAGTCTCGTTCAAGCGTGGAAGTGGTAGCTGTCGGACGTTAGATCCGAGCTGCCAATGAATTCCCTTGAATCATCGACTCAAGATTATTAAGCCTTATTCAAGCGTAGAGGTGGCAGCCGTCAGACTTCGGGTCTGTGCTGCCGTCAACTTCCCTTGAATCTACGACGCAGGCCTACTGCCATTGCCATTTTGCTGTCAAGGCTTCCTTGGATAGGCTGCACAAGCCTACGGCGTTTTGGAAGGCCATCGACAAGACCTGGTCACGGTTTTCCTGCTGCTGCTGCCCAGCTCTTGGGGGCGACTGACAAGAGTTCGTCAGCGTCTCCCGTGTCATCTCCGTTCCTCCTCTCCTGGCTCTCTACCACCGCCTCCCTGGACGCAACGCCAGCGACGCATCGCAACTCGCCAACCCGCGTCTGTGTCACCTGCAAGGCCTTCCCGCTCCAACTGGGACGCTTTGTATCCGGTGAACTCTCTCCTTTTTGTCTCAAGTGTTGTACGCGTTTCTAGTGTGTGTTTAACAGAGTACACTGTGGGGCCAGTTGGTCATACATAATCTGAACGAACAAACGTAGCGTTTAAACAGGACACAGAAAGATGAGGACAGGACGGGGCTACAGCTCCGTCCTGTCCCCGTCCTGTCCTCATCTTTCTGTGTCCTGTTTAAACGCTACGTTTGTTCGTTCAGATTAGTGTGTGTTTTCCTTGATGTTTTAGTATCTCTTATTGGCTCCTTTCCTTTAAGATATAAACACGGCTTCGTTTTGTTTTGTCTGATTTCGTTGTTCCTTTCCTCGAACCTGCACGCGAAAGTGTTCCCCTTCAGCAGTCGGGGACTCGTCCACCCGATTCGCGACAGTATAAGCTTCCCCTGGCCCGGTACTCGGCTTATTCACAGTGAAATGCTTGGGAAATGGGTCCTTGACCCCACCCTGGGTAAACAAAATACCTTGCGCCGTGGCGCTCTTTGGCCCCGGATGCCTTTGCGCCGTAAAAATTCACAATCATGCCCTTCGGACTTCGCTATATCATAGCAACAGCCTTAAGTCAGATGCCGAAGGACACTTTTGACTATGGTCAATGCGTTCGTGACTCTAAATTAGACTCCGGTCATTTCGAAAATGTTGCCCATCCCATCCCCAAATTTGGCCCACTTTTTTGACCTCCATCGATTTGGACCAAAATCGATGCCCAGGCTAATTTCAATGTGCTCAATATGACGGTAAGCTAAAAATTATCCGGGCCACTCCTGAATTTGGCCCACCCCTGAAGTTCGAACTTCGATTTGGAACAAACTCGATGTGCAGACTAATTTTACTATCACGAAGGTAATCTCAAATTTTTCCCTGGTCACTCCCAAAATTTGCACCACCCCCCTCAAAAAAAAAAAGAAAAAATTTGAACTTCTTCCATTTAGACCGCAACATTTCTAGCCTAATTTGATCTTAGTCATTTTGTTCGTCTTACCTTAGTTTGACCTTTGAGAGACCTTGACATTTAGACGGAATCCAAAGCATGTTGCTTAACAAAATTCGCGTGATAGACTAGCGAGAAGAGCTACCGCTGGACCATTCGTTGTAACATATAGTTAAACCGCTGATAGCTTTTAGCAGAATACTCGAATTATTAGCGCCGGCGTTGGCGTTGTACGAATGTCTTTGAGGAACCAAAGCAATTAAAAAGTCAGATAAACTAATACTAGAGCACTGGGATTCGTCGAACACTTCTCAGACTCATTTTAATGTGCGAAGTAATTGCGGTTAATAGTAAATTTAGGCCGAATTGTTTGGGAATTAAACCCAGGACTATCGGATGGCGGGACGAGCACACAACCTACTGACCACAAAGACTTGTTGGTTGAAGCTGAATAAAAGTGGGCCTAGAGAGTGTGCTGTGGCCTTCGACTTCGCGAAGTGTCTTGGAAACATGGACTGATGCTAGGTAATAATTATGCGAGAAAACAAAAGCTCACGCGTTCTACTCCTAAAGGGGCTCTGAAATACCTTGAGTGAAATGAAATAAAATGAAATGAAATCTTTATTTGCCATCAAATACAGATGGGGGGATTGTAGAATAAAAGCTGTCCTTGGACAGCTTGACGGGTCCACAATCCCTTATTTTGGCAGAGTGGCGGCATCACGTAACATATTCTTGATATGCAAACATATACATACATGTTTAATATGATACAGACTTAGTACTCGTAAACGAAAACAACAGAAAACAACAAAGAGAACAGAAAACAGCGGAACTCACTTCTACAAATCCAAACGAAAACAACAGCAAGGCTAGATAACTTTACATAGAAACCAAATACATCTGCCGGAGGTCCTTGTAGGTTGCCGTGAAAAGGTCAAAACGTACAGAATTATAATAATTCAAAAGCGTTGGTATTGTGTACTTAAGGCACTGTTTCCCGTAACTTGAACGTGACATTGGTACTGACCAATCCTCGAAGTGTCTTTTAAGCTAACTTGGAGTTCTGTCCTGTAATTGGGATAGGTTACGTATATTGTTGATATTCATGTGGATTTCTTGTTTATATACATGGCTTAAGCGATATCTATATAGATTGTGAGCTGGAATTACACCAGAGTTGCTAAAGAAAGTTGAGGTGGAAGCAGTATAAGAAGCATTATATGTGTGTCGGAGATACTTTTTCTGTAACAGGTGGATGTGTTCTATATTAGTGGATGTTGTGTTTCCCCATACTAGTTGACAATAGTTCAAGTGAGACTGAAAGAGTGAATGATAAAGCAAACGTTTGATGCGTGGGGGAAGGATATACCTTAAACGACCTATTACACCAGTTATTTGACTTATTTTGCTTAGAACATGCTTGACGTGATTATCCCAGGACATATTTGCGCAAAAAGGTGACACCCATACATTTGAAATTCTCGACTAAAGCGATGCATCGTGAGTTTATTATAATAACTTGATGCGGAGGTATGTGCTTGTTCTTCGGCCTGAATATAATCGCTTTTGTTTTGCTTTCATTTACCTTCATTGCATTTGCTCTCGACCATTCCTCTAAGGATTTCATTGCACTGTTACATTGTTCAACAAGAAGATTAATATCATTGCCAGCAAAAAAAATACTAGTGTCATCTGCATAGATAATATATTTTGCTTTAGGGTTAATAGTGACGATATCATTCAGATAGAGATTAAAAAGTAAAGGTCCTAAAATACTTCCCTGCGGCACTCCACAATTAACAGCTTTAGCTTTCGATGTAAAGGCACCTATTTTCACAACTTGAGTTCTATTGGATAGGTAGGATTTCATAAGAGCTAGTGCCTGTCCTCGTATTCCGTACTTACCTAATTTTTCCAGCAAAATGTTATGGTTAACTAAATCGAAGGCTTTAGCTCAGCGACATCTGCCGCATCGACAGCGCCTTTAAATTGCTTTCCTCTCACGACGCAGAGGTTCGAGACCTGGCGAAGCGAGCAGTCACCGAGGTCACGACCAAAAGACTAGGACGACAAGTGACCGAGGCCGACGTAGAAAAGTCCACGAAAATGCCAACAACTATTTCTTTGTTTTCAAACGCCGTTAATATATATTCTTTCTGCTCTAGCAACGCTAATTCAACTGATTTGTTTTTACGGAAACCGAACTGGTGTGGTGTTAACAGATTATGTTTTTCAATGAAATTTGCCATCCTCGAATACAACACTTTTTCAAAGAGCTTTGAAAAGATCGGTAAAATAGATACCGGCCTGTAATTTCCCAGCTCATTACAATCTCCTTTTTTGTACAGAACAGTAACTTTTGCGCACTGCATTCTCGCTGGGAAAGTTGCTGATTCTAAACACATGTTAAAAATGTGGGTGAGGATGGGAGCAATAATATCAGCTACATGTTTGATTGGGCGTACTTGAAAACCATCTATGTCACAACTGCTAGAGTTCTTTAAGGCTTGTATAACGGACATGATTTCATCCACTGTTACAGGCTGAAGGTATATTGTGTTGTTAATATAAGTGGAAACATATTTGCTAGCATGAGAGGATATAGAGCAAGCAGAAGCGATACTAGTGAAAAAATTGTTAAAAGCATCAGCTAGTTCTGCACCGGATAATACTTTTCCATCAACTTGTAATTTCAATGAAGGCTTATGCGAGTGACCACGATTAAGGATGGTGTTCAACCTCGACCATAACAGACTGTTTTGACGGCACTCAATATCCAACAAAGATGAATAATATGCTGCTCGTGCATTTCGCAACTTCTTTGTTAGCTTATTACGATGCTTTTTTAAATTGGACAAGATCATCTGCTGATCGCGTATGAAGGAAATGTTGATGTAGCTTGTCCCTCGTTTTCATTTCACTCCGTAATTCAGGTGTAAGCCATGGTTTGCGTGTTCTTTTACTTTTTTTGCGTGTTCTTGACGGGAAACTCTTCTCGTATAGTTGGGTCAGTATATCCATGAACTTATCGTACGCTTCACTGGCATTTGTGAGATTACCGATCGTGTCCCATTCTACTGACAACAAGGCGTCACGAAAGGAATTCAGTGTTGTGTCTGTTATTAGTTGGTACATTACTGGTGGGGATTTTTTTCTTATTGACCTGCTTGATTCTACACACAAGAACACTGGCAAATGATCGGTGATAGAACATGACAAAACTCCAGATTTAACATTCGGCCCCAAGGAATTGGTAATAAATAAATCCAGAGTGGACTGGCCTTCAGGTGTAATCCTGGTTGGTGTGTCAATTAAGTTAGCAAAACCATTCGATAACATGACCGTATTGAAAGCATTTGATGATGGACTGTTCACACTCATGTCGACGTTAAAATCTCCACCAGCTATTAGAGGTTTAGAGTTATGATTTTGAACCACATAAGCCAGGAACTTATCATAGAACTGCAGAAACGCAGGCAAATCACCATTCGGTGGTCGATAGCACAGAGAAAATACATGTCTAGCAGTGCACAGGGTCAGCATTTCATAGTCTGGTGAAATCACTGTGTAAGAATCAATGATCTGACATTCTACATCATTTGTGATCAGCAATGACACTCCGCCCGCTCGAGAGTCCGACCGGTTTAGATAGTGGGTATTATAATCAGGCAACCTAAAAACATCACATTCTTTAGTGCTCCATGTCTCTGTTAACATAATAACCGAAAATTGAAAAGAGAAACCAGTAAATAACTCCTCCAGGGATGACACCTTATTTCTGACAGAATGCGTGTTCATGTGGAGGCATTTTAAGGGAGATGCGGGAAATGTTGCGACAATTTCATCTACATCATCAGGCAAGTAAAAATCCACTTCGTTATGCATCCTTCTTTTGTTGCAAAAAAAAACGCACCCTTTAAAGGTCGTCCAGCTCTCCCTGACGTGAATTACATTAGCTCCATCAGTCTTTCGAACAAGGACCTTGCCGTTCACGTACCAAACAAACTTATAGCCTTTTTCTTTTGCTGCTTCCTTTACTGACCGTAGAAGGTCCCTGTTATGCCGAGTCAAGTTTTCTTGAAAGAAAATTGCACATGAACTCACATGAACTCACATGAATGCACATGAAAAGAAGAGCACATGAACTCTCTCAATCATTGCAATGTGTTGTCATCACCACATGAGCCAGTAATACACCTCTACACGCAGCAGAGAACCAACAATCACGCGCGGACGTTGCTGAGCCCTTCCCGGAGACTATTATTTCATTCTAGCACCCTCAACCGTCGCTCGCACCAGCGCATAGATATGCAGAGATGGCTGTTGCTTAGATTCCTTCAAACGTCAGGCAGCTACCATGGCTGCGGCCAATGAGCCATGTAGCTCAGGGGTGTCAGGAAGCTCCGCCTCCGGAGGTGGGGCCGGCAGAGGAGCGCCGACCATTCAGCGTGCAAAAAGTAAAAAGTGGAGAATCTAAAAGCGGGAACACGCCGAAATTCAAATTTTGTCTACAGATCACTAAGCTTCTACAAAGTGAGTTAAATAAACAGCCTTCCGAGCAATATTCGTGAAGCGACGTGCTTTAACAAACCAGAACCACCGCAACTTTATTAGCGACGCTTTTGAGCTCGTTTAAAGGCGCAGCTTAGGCGTCCCCCAAGTTCTTCTGAGGAGAAGCAATGCAAACCGAGCCTCTAACGCAATTTTCGGCTCCCCGGGGCCCAGAATGTACCACTTATCAAAAATCTCTGACGTAGAATTTTGTGAGCGATGATCGAATGATACTTCAGCAACCCTGGGACACGTTCGAAAATGGCCGCAACGCGTATAATAACCTTATGTCAGGAATTTCACCGCTAAATCAACTAAGCAATAATTAACACTGCATGTGGCATGCGCTTGCCCTGAAGACTTCGTCCCCAGCAAGAGCTCATTAGGTTTCCACAGCCTCGAGGCCGCTGAAAAGACCCTGGCCATTGCAGGAAAGATATGCGTTCGTGTGCTTGCGAAGCATACTGGTTCCAGTTTCCACTAGCTAGTCAGGGGAGCAGGGGCCGTATTCTGCGAGGAGCCATTGTCCATTTCATTTGGCACGACGTCAGCGTGACGGCAGCATCAGACGAAAGCAGCAAGCGGCCAATCCCAGAAATCACGAAGTAGTGCGTGGGTCCTCATGCAAGTGATAGCCTTCGCTACTAGCCGCATGCACCTGCTCATTACTAGCTTCAAATCACAGCCAATGGTCCGGTCGCTTCCCACAGACGTTTGAAAGCCGCGGCTGCGTCACCCAACTACAGTGACCAGTGCCAGGGGACAAAATGGATACGAAATAGAAAACGGACAAAATATCCTTGCAATGCAGACCCCAGGCCTTGACAGGGTGTATTACGCGCTGCGTGGTTGTTCTCCTTCGATCTAGACCATTGTCTCATGGGTGCCATCGCACTGGTAGCGAAACCGAACCCGAACGCTATGCCTGCTTCTGCTTTCGGCCGGAGCTGCGTATGGCGGAGCGCGAGCAGCCGTTGGCTGCGATGCGTAATCGTGCGTTCTTGAGCGTTTTTCGCTTGGGATGTGCTTTTGTTAAAAATATTAATCTTGCGTGGCTATCTCCCGAGCCGGTAATCTTAATCTTGCTCTGCTGTCGCTGCAACTGCGTATACCTGAGCGCACGGAAAGTAAGGTGCCCGCATGGATTCTCGAAGCACCACAGCAGGGAATGCTGTATGGTACGTCGATATGTCAGTACTCTGCAGCGTTCTATGCAGCCCACCAGATGTAAACTGTTGTAACCAGACGCCGGCCAGGGAACGGGAAGCTTTATTACGAGGTGCTCACTGGAAGCCTCGAATCAACAACCCCTGTGCGTGGCGTCCGCACGGGGTTAAATACATTTGGTGAGCTGCCGGCGCATGCGCGGAGCAAGGCATGGCGAACGCGACAAGCCGCGAGCAGGCATCGCGATACGATACGACACTCCTTCCCAGTTACAGTTCTAAAAACAAGCATGCGTCAGACGATCAGGCGGACGCCGCTCCCTGGTGCCCTTTCGTAGTGGCACTTGTTGCTCGCTGCTTGCTCCCTGTGCTGGTCGGGTAGACTGGGATGGCTCTGCCGATTGTCCTGTACCGGGTGAATGAGGCACCATGCACAACTGATGCATGCGGAAGTTCCACGTCTGGGTTAATGTTCGATCGTGCACTTGATACGATGCCGGATCGTCACAGGTGGTCCGAGTGCACAAACCGCACTCTGTCTCTCACACACACCAAGTACGTTGCCAGTGACTTCACTCGGGTAACTTTTCCAGGCCACCATTTCACCACATTATCCCGCACAGAGCGAACCGGCACACGATCAACAGCAACAACTCGCTGCGCACCTCAGCGTTTATCAGCAGATGTTTTAATTTTGTCAGCCTTCACACTCAATGCCTCCGACGTGTTTGGCCTTAGTAACGAAAGGCGAGTCCGCAGTTTTCTTAGCAGAAATAACAGCGGGTGTTCTTCCCAAGAAAGTATGATGTGTAGTTCGGTAAGATAAGACGAAGTTATCAATCCTGTACTGCAGCGACCTAGAAGTACCTCGTTCTTCCTCTTCCAGCAGCTGCTTAAGCCATGCTTTCTTGACTGTTTGCACCGCACGCTGTGTGCTCCATTCGACTGAGAAGGTAGGGTGGCGTGTGCGTGTGCTTAACTCCATTTGATTTAAGAAAATCTTGGAATTCAGCTGCTCGAAACTGCGGATCGTTATCGGTTACTACTTCCACAGGCAGTCCATCTGACGCAAACCACGAACGAAGACAGTCTACCGTTTTAGCGGCAGTTGTCGCCGTCATTACCTTGACCACCAACCATTTGAAATAAGCATCAGTAGGAACAATTTCTCTTTTTTCTTCTGCGAAGTCCAAATGTGTTCGTTCCTATGGGTTTTCACACAGTTGCCATGGTGTCAAAGGTACAGGCTGTGCGGAGGAGAGAACTGACTGGCATATTTGACAATTCCGCACAATTTTCTCGAGAGCGTCATCAATGCCAGGCCACCATACCATGGGTCTCACTACTGATTTCATTCTAGAGATGCCCAGATGTTGCTCATGCAACAAACCCATCACAAGATTCTGCAACGACTCGGCAATGACCACTCTGTCCACACAAGGCATCCGCCGTCTATACTCAGCTCCAGTCGGCGCGTCCAGAGTGGTTTCAGCTCATCAGACACAGTTTTTGGCCAGCCATGCCATATCTTTTCCCGAGCAGTGTTGAGTAGTTTATCTCGCCTTGTTTCTCGTTCCACATCCTTTGCCGTCAATGGTAACTCATTCAAAGATGAAAAATAAAAGATTACATCACACCGGTCAACCGTGTCTGCTAGTGGCAAGCGAGACAATGCATCCTCATGGCTTTATTTTTTATGTTTATGTTTATATTTATGGCTTTAAGTTTTATCTCGTAGCGACAGTTGGCCAAAAATGCGAGCCATGCAACGATGGATTCTTGCAGTAGCTACAGCACTGCCCTGTCTTTTCTGATCAAAAAGAGTAGTGAGCGCTTCATGGTCAGTCAAGACGTTAAACACTCGGCCTTTAAGGTACTTGTGAAATTTTTTCACTGCAAACACAATGCTTAGGTCTCCTTTTTCTATTTGGCTTTAGTTCCGCTTTGATGCAGGCAATGACCGCAAGCCAAAAGCTACTGGTTTTTCACTACCATTTTCGACGTGCGACATACTGCGCCCAGCCCGTGCTCAGAAGCAACACATGTAATCTGAATTTCTTTTTTCACATCGTAAAGTTACAAGACATTTTTATCGGACAAGATTTCTTTACGTCGTTCTAATTTTAGTATATGTACTTTGGAAGTACACAAAGTGTCATCCTGAGTAAGGATGACACGCAAAATCGTGAAGCGTTCCACATTGTTGACGCTTGGTTTCTGGGCCTCGCTCTGAGGCTTAGCCCTAGCAAGGCATAGAGCCGGCCCCCCTAGATCTCCAGTGTTCGCAATTCTCCACCGGGGTTTATTTTTAGAAAGAGGACACTCCATGTGTCGATGGATCTGTACTAACAGGCCTGAGGTGTGGCCTGATCTCGGTGAATAGAACCGACAACGCACTTCCTCACCAGAGTAGGATTTGGCCACCCTGGTGTAGTACTAGCCCGCAACTTTTTATGAACAACCCAATTAAGCCTCGGCCCTCAGTCCTCAATGGCTGCGAAGCAGCTTACCGGGCTGGCGGTCAGACGTGTGACTTAGCGGAGGGTGCTAAGAATCATTGGCTCCGGACCGCTGGTCCTTGAGGGTAACGGAGTGGATTTCAAGAGAAGGCGCACGTTGCAGGGGCGGCATAAAATTAGGTGGGCGGATGAGATTAAGAAATTTGGGGGAATACGGTGGCCGCAACTGGCGAAGGACAGGGTTAATTGGAGAGACATGGGAGAGGCCTTTGCCCTGCAGTGGGCGTAGTCAGGCTGATGATGATTTCTTTACCTAATGTGAAAACCTCGTCACACTGACGCAACCAATGTCATTTGCTTTCTTTACATAGCAAGTTGTGCAGTGGCACAAGGACCGTTGCCAAGTTTGGCAAAAATATGGCGTAAAAATTGACCATGCCTAAAAAGGCCTTCAGCTGGGTGACGTTGGTCGGCTTAGGCGCATTTTAAAGGCCACGACCTTTTCAGGTGGGGGATGCAACCAATATTTATCAATGTCATGTCCCAAGTACGTAATCGCTGCTGAAACAACGCACATTTTTTTTTTTATTCACTCGCACACTATGTTCGCTCAGGCGCCGCAAAACCTGCTCTACTCTTTCGTAGCGCTGCTTGTAGCTCTCACCTGTGATGACTAAGTCATCCCAGTAGCAGGCCGTACCCGGCATACCATGGAGTATTTGGTCCATGACTGCTCGGAACACTGCAGGTACAGAAGCTACGCCATACAGCAAGCGACGGAACCTAAAAAGGCCCGAGTGCGTATTTATAGTAAGCAGTTCTTGAGCTTGCTCGTCTAGCTCGAGCTGGAGATACGCCTTAGACAGGTCAAGAACAGAAAACACTGTTCCGCCTTGTAAAGTGCCAAAAATATCCTCAGGCAGCAGCAAGCGATAATGGTCAACCTTTATTACTGGCCTCACGGTGACCCGGTAATCGCCGCAAAGGCGAAGCTCCATCCTGTTCTTTTTAGGGACTATTACCAGGGGCGTTGCCCAAGTGCTGTGCCTGACCCGATACACGACGCCAGCTTTCTGTAGATGGGCCAATTCCTGTTCGACTTGCTCGCGTAAAGCGTAAGGATCTGGCCTTGCTTTACCAAACACTGGGCACGCATTTTCTTTCAAGATATTGTATAGCGTTGAACCATTTGATAGCGCCAAAACCTGGGTCGATCACATTGCTGTATTTTTTTGTAAGGGGCGTGTCACTTTCCACTGCCTGCACAGTCATGATCTCGTGCCAAATGACGCTAATCAGGGAAAACCAGTCTCGGCCGAATAACGTGGACATTCTCGCGCCTTCGGTTTCCTTTGCAATAACTAGAGGCAGCTAGAAACACTGATCTTTACACTGCACTTTGACGTCCATAAATCAAGCAATAGGCACAGCCGTGCCGTTGTATGTCACCAATTTCACATTGTGTCGTCTTAAACCGGCATTAGGGAAGTGTTTCGCCCACTTGACTTCCGACATGATTCAGACAGCTGCTCCTGTATCAACTTCCATGAGAATATCTTTGCCGTTTATCGTAACCACAATGACAATAGCAGGTGCACCAGCTTTTTGGGTAGCGTGACACAAAGTCAGTAGCTCAGTGCTGCTATCATCCGCTCCGCAGAGTGCACTACTTAAGTTCTGCACTTTTTTGCAACGTGTCCCTTCTTTTTGCACTTGTAGCACCGGCTGTTTAAAAAAGGGCAACTCACGGGTTAGCGTTGACCTCCACATTGGTGGCAAGGAGCTTTCGTCCCTTCTGACGTCTTCCGAACTGGACTCTCTCTGCCTCTTTCCTTGACAGGCGTTTCTCTGTTATCAGCTTTACGCCGTTTCCCTGCCCCTCGTGTCCAGTAGACTTCGGTGCTGTCCGACGAAGCTGTTCTGTTGCTCGGCGATTTCAGCATGTCTTTCGTGTCCTGGCTTGCAGCTTCCGTGGCTATTGCAACACTAAACGCTCCGTCCCATGTTATCTCATCGTCAGGAAGGGCTAGCAGTCGGCACCGTATGGCTTCGGAACGCAATCCCGCGACGAGTCGATCCCGCAGAGCTTCGCTCAGAAACGTGCTGAATTCGCAGTCTGAAGCTAGTCTCTTCAATTCGACAATGAAGTTCGCAATGGTCTCATGGGTTTCTTGCCTGCGCTGGTTGAACAGATAGCGTGCGGTGACAAGTGAGCGTTTGGGAGCGTAGTGATTCTTTACAGCACTTACTACTTCCTTCAATGAAGACTTAGCAGGCGCCGCCGGCAACAGCAAGCTCCGGAGCGTGACATAGGCCTTTTTGTCAATAGTCGTTCAGAAAACCTGCAGTTTGTTGTCATCCTTGATGTCGCTGGCAGCAGCGAACAATTCGAAGCGTTCCAGGTACACTTCGAAGTTGCCACTTTCCGGCTGGAACTCCGGTAGCTTCCCGGCACTTGCTGTCATTCTGGTTTCTTGGTTGTAAATCGTAAATCCCATCCTCGTCGCCACTTGTTGTAACCAGACGCCGGCCAGGGAACGGGAAGCTTTATTACGAGGTGCTCACTGGCCGCCTCGAACCAACAACTGCTGTGCATGGCGTCCATCATCATCATCCTTAGCCTGACTACGCCCACTGAAGGGCAAAGGCGTCTCCCATGCCTCTCCAATTAACCCTCTCCTTCGCCAGTTGCGGCCACCATATTCCCGCAAATTTCTTAATCTCCTCCGCCCACCTAACTTTCTGCTGCCCCCTGCTACGCTTGCCTTCTCTTGGAATCCACTCCGTTACCCTTAAGGACCAGCGGTTATCTTGCCTTCGCATTACATGCCCTGCCCAAGTCCACTTCTTGCTCTTGATTTCAACTAGGATATCATTAACGCGCGTTTGTACTCTCAGCCACTCCGCCCGCTTCCGATGTCTTAACGTTACACCTATCATTTTTCTTACCATACCTCGCTGCGTTGTCCTTAACTTAAGCTGAACACGAGCAGACATCGCGATACGATACGACATAAACCAACAATAGTAAATAAATACAAAAACTACCCGCGCGTGCAATATAACTCCATCGTTTAGTCGGCATAGTCTGGTGCTCCCAAACGTAGATTACATATGTGTGTCCTGTAAAAGAATCACTCAGGGTTAAGATGCCCTCGAAAGTAAAAAATATTTGGTCGCCGTACCAAGGGCAGCTCACGCAGAGCCCGATCTCGGCCGCCGTACCAACCAGCGAGGGGAGGAAATGTGCTCTCCCATGCACCGCACTGCTTTCCTCCTCGCCCGTGGAAGCGATACAAGCAAGGGCTAGAGCGAGATGCGACTGTTCTTTCTTCGCCGCATAATATGCCACGATTGCAAGTCTGCAAAAGGGGAGTACATAGTAGTATAGCTTGGTAAAGAACGATGCTTCAGAACATGTGCTGCACTACAAAAGCGGTAGCCTAGGACAAGGTAAGCACAAAACGAGATCATAGTGATGGTTCAACAGCGCAAACACACACAGACCAAGAAGGAGACAAGACACACACAGCGCTGAAAACCACCGGGTCCGGGTATATCGAACGTGATCAGTGCGTGAGTAATCCGCATAATTCCCCGTTGCACTTACTCGCAGTCCCGGGAGAAAGATTTTCCCTTGAACGGGTGTGGAAGTTCCGTACCTAGTTTCGCAAGCGACAAATCAAGTCGGGTCCGGGTATATCGAACCCGGATATTTCGAATCATTGGCTCTATCGGAAACACCGATTATCTCCGTGGAAATCCTGTGTAAAGGTATAATAAAGTCGCCCGGTACAACTAACCGTAGTTTAACCGCTCGTTCAAAATACTCAAACGCGTATCGTGCCCCTGCATGTGGCGCTTCTCCACGCAGCTCTCTTCAGTCACTTTTCCAGCTCTGAAATGAGCCGTCAGCACGACCTTGGTCGACTGCTCGCAGCGCTTGTGCTCTGAAGTCGCGTAAAGAGGTGAACGTAGTTTGTGCTTCAGGTTGGCCTTCGGTCTCATGCGCTAATTTTCCACACCGCATCGCTGCCATGCGGTGAAGCCCACCAAACTGAACATTAGTGGCGGCCTTTATTACCGAGGCTTCGCTGCCGAAGGAGTTGCGGAAAACAACTGTACCTGAATTTTAATGAGTGATTTAATGAGGATCATAAATCTCATGATAGGCAGTAACTGGCTACATAGAAGCGACCGGTGCGGTTTCGATGCAAAACAGGTTAGGTCTAGCAACGCCTTGTGAGTGTTGCGTTGCCATCACGACGGCCGGCTCGTCGCTGTAAGAAGTGCATCATTAGCTTGAATGCATTGTATTCTTTCCTTTAGATTACAGACAAACCTGTCTCTTGTCACATTTTATATAAAAAATTATTGGTATCTCTTAATATTTCGCGATCCCCTCTGGGTTCGACACATGCGGACGTAACTGTATATCTTGCACGCTACAGAAAGTGGCCTCCTGCCCTACCACAATTTATCGAGGAAACGGACACGGGCGAAGTGTGCTTTACAGTGCTCTCTGCGTGTCCTTTTTCAGTGCCTCATTGTTGATGGTTAGACCGCTTGCTGATGGTTAGACGTCTGCCAAATAGACCAGTAGGCCTATTTTCTACAGCGTTTTCACCCCTCACGAGCTCTTCAGATACGCCTGAGTGAATCCCATGACAGCACAAGACGAGGCGGCTTTACGTTCACAAGCACATGATCAACACAGACTTTTCTTCCGTGTCGAAGCTAGGGTTGTCTGATAAGCAACGAAATAAACAAAACGTCTCGCTATTATAGCTTTAGCAAACGGTGCTCGGACGACATCTCCACGAAGATGACTCCAGCCATGGCGGATGGGTGTTGGGACCGTTCTTCGTGGCAGTGATGTGTTAACGAGCTGCTCGGCATGCTCCGGCCGCCGGCGGGATCATCGGGGAGGTGATCCGCCTACCGAGGCACGCAAGGAGCGCGCGAGGCGGCGCCGTTCCGTAAAGGCAGGAATGCCAGCCACGCAGCGCGTCGCACGCACCCTGCCAGCACGTCGCCGTAAGACATCCCGGCGGCGGTGGTGGTCGTTCTTCGGGGCAAGGAGGTGGCGCATGCGCACGGATGGAGCCGCAGCCACCGTCACCTGCGGCCACCTGTCGTCGGGCGGGCGAGGCGCGAGGAAAGGAAGGAAGCCAACGAGGTGGGGGGAGGAAAGACCGCCGGGCAGACCTGTTTCAGCGCCGACCGACCCTGGCAGAGCAGGCGCAGTCCCCGCAAAAGGTGCGTCGTCGCCGGACGAGAGACCCGAGCGAATCCGTGCGCGCGCGTGTTGTCGTCGGTGCCTCCGCAGCGGTGCGTGCGCGTGCAGTGGCCCGCACGACCAAGAGGAGGGCCCCCCTCGCCTCCGCAACGATGGGACCCGGCCTTGTGCTTTGGATACTTACCGCCACTCTCCTGCTGCCTTCGCCTCGGGTGCGCTGTCAGCAACAGGCAGACGGTGAGTGCCGCGGCCACAAAAGGCCGCCACGGCGTCGTGCCGCTGCGTCTTGCGTCACAGCGGATTACCACACGCGGCACCCGGGGCCGCTGTCAGTGCCAAGATGGAGTCGCCTCCGCGCTAAGGCGACCCGCTGACGACAGCCCGGCATCGATGGCTCTCAAAGGGTTCGCGGCGTTCCGCATGCCGCGAAGGGCTCGATCGTGTCGATACGTGGGTTGAGCTCGGCACGTCCCGCACGTGGGCCAACACGTGAGCGCAGTCTGAGGAGGAGCGGACGATGCGCCAAGAGCTGCGAGACTTGGACCTCTGTCAGCTGTGGTCGGTCCCGCTTGCCTGCGTTCGTTACGGCAGCCGCTGTGAACGTGGCCTTACACTGAAGCTGCAGAAGGTACAGCGGGGATGCGCTCACACCGCTCAAGAGGCGTCTAGAATGCAGTATAATACGGGACTAACATGGTACTGTTGTTGATAATTCGCAGGCGGCTCTGACGTATTCGGTGTGAAGTGTGAGAGTTACACGGCCTAATTTGTGCTTGAACATCCAGTCAGCAAGTTCCCATCGCAACTATGTTCATTTTAATCTACTTCTCCTTACTTATTGCTCTCCATGACGTACCTAGAGTTATGGAGTCGTGTTTTGGTTGGACCTCTGAAGTCTTGGTAATATCAGTTTCTCATGTATACTTCCTGGAGGTCAGGGCTCAGTAAGAGCTGTGAATTGAAGTTTACCCGTAGTAGAAACAACATTGGGCAGGTTGTTACTCCAGTATTCTTTCAGGGAGGTATTACTGGACAGATTTCTTCCTACCAGACGGATCACGATTTAGATGTTTGTGAATTCAGTGGCCTGAAAAACGAACGGTGCGGCTTTCTTATTTTGTTGCGCCCTGCGACGTTGTGGAACGGGACGCGCGTTACTGACGGATCAAAGATACGGCTCGCTGCGCGCGGAACCTTGAAGCGCTTGTCATGACTGCGCTTCTGGTGTAAAAGGGTGTTCAGTCTTTGCAACGATAGATGACGGCATGAATAACAGGCAGCGGGTTCGCTCAGGTGATGAAGCACATGTACACCGCAAAGTTGGAGATCTTTTGACGGCATTTTTAGGCTGCTTGAAATGAAGTCATCTGGAATTCACTCTTATTGATATACAGCGAATCGTTAGTTGCTGTAGCACCACTCGTTGTATACACATTTCATCAAAATGGTGCTATAGTGTATTGTAACGTACCGCATTGGGCTACGCTTGCTATTACGTAACATTTAATACACCTTCGTCGCCTACAGTGCCAACCGTCTGAAAGCATCCTATGCACTCAGTGTACCATGTCCAGATCACTTTCTTAGAGAAAGCTTCAATCAAATCTTGATTTGAGCGCTGCAGTCAAGCGTAACGTTCTTGAGGCTACAGTGATGGCATGGTGCTATATTTTCGTATTAGCATTAGGGCAATGTGTGAAGTCTTTTCAGTGCTGGCCGTTAGCGAAACACTGGGAGAGTTTTACGACGTTCAAAGACGAGCGTAAAGCACACCGTGCACACCGCTATCACCCGCAGCCAGTAAACGCGATCGACATCTGCGATCTGTTGGAGGAGATTGCTGGCCATGAGAATACTGCGCCTGTGATAATGTGGCAACTATTAAAGTTCGTCCGTTCAGTATCAGTGCATACCGTCTGGAAGGGAGGGCGGTGCATAGCTAGTGCTGTCACACCTTGCCCCTAGAGTGGGATGAACTTCAGCTCTCTTTAAGGAAAATCTCATGAGGTTACTTCCACAACATCAGAAGAAAATGGTCTCGAAGTATGCAGTAGAGTATCTCGACACCAGCTTTAGATGTAATTTATTATTCAGTGTGCACTGCGCTAGCAGTTTTAGACAGAATAGTTTCTTATAAAGTTATCACTTTTAATTTTTACTTGAAGGAATTGGTGAGCGCTAAAAACCACGAAAAAAGGACGAACACACAGGACGCTTCGTCCTGTGCGTTCGTCCTTTTTTCGTGGTTTTTAGCGCTCACCAATTCCTTCAAGTATCTATTTCCAACTAGCCCCAGTAGTAGCTCTTTTGTCTTTATCACTTTTAATGAGACCGAATTCCACATCTTTTATGCAGCAATAAAACGTTGCCAGAAGGTTGAAAAAAGGTACAATTTTAGTGCTTAGCGAGTTTTAGACGAGTCAGAATTACAAAAGTGGTTCACGGATTACTCCTTAGAGATTACTCCTTACGGAGGTCTGCATAAATTATTGGAAGTGTGCCATGTTTGATGTTCTTCAAATATGAACTTTATTTCAACGGCAAAAGGCAATCCCACGGCTTTTACACAGTTGCAGTAAGATTTGCCGGGCTTGTTGGTTCATATTGAAGAAGCGTGTAACTGCGCGAACGGGTTAGGACAACATGTAGGAACACACACGAAACTTAAAAGCACATAATTTAAAGTGTCGTGTGTGTTTCTTCATATTGTGTTAACCCTTTCGAGCAGTTACATCCTTTTTTGGACAGTTTCTTATCTTACGATCAGTGCGGTATTTCTGTCATGCGTTAGCGACGACACCCCTTAATTACACCTGCAGAGCCCGAGACGGTAGGATCCTCTTAAGTTACCTGTTTCTGGCATATACACTTCTTGTTGCTGCGTGCACTACTATTCTCGTTAAGAAGTTATGACTCTATGGAGTGAATGTTCTGTGTTTTCTGATGTTCAGTTTAAAAAAAAAATGGCAATATCTTCGTTTCTTGTGCTTTTCGTATAGTCGCGAAAATAAGCCTGGCCCTGCCAGCGTTGGATCAACATCTCTAGGACTGAAATCGTGAAGTCGCCCACTGAAAATTAAACTTTCTTTATCGAAGCTGACGTCGATAATCTGGATTGATAGGCTCGGGGTCGGCAGTATCTAAGACCTCCGTATTACTTACCAATCCCCGAAGGCACTTTTACGGGGCGAAAATCTAAGCACACGAATGCGTTCTCCAACTGCTGACGCCAAAAGGAAGCCGCTAACGCGGCAGTCTATGTCCTCCTCGGAATTCCTTCGTTCAATGGCAGAGCACGAGCTGCTGAACCGCTCCGGCGGTCTAAAGATCCTAATCCATCGATTTTGAACGGAGGCAAAGGTTTTCGACACCTGCACAGGACCGACTATTCGCTCGGCGTGCCGCGAGAGCTAAGGCGATTCCCTTAGATTAATATCCCCGTGCGAGTTAAAAACAGCAGGCCTGCGCTGGGCGTGCAGCTGTTCACGTTCCGAGTACCCCCCCCCCCCCCCCCCCCCCCTCTACCGCCTGCGTTCTTGATCTGCGCAGGGAATCGTTGACCCCCTCCCTGCTCAACCAGATTGGTGCCCCCCTGTCTGCGCGGCGTCTGCGTTCGCAAACCGCCGCCCGTGGAGTGATTGCGAGGCGTGTCCGGCGATAGCGAGCAACAAAGGGCGGCAGCTATCTAGATCTCTACTGGCGCGAACAATGGCTCTGGAATGGTGTGTAACGTGGGGCCACCGCGGAACCAGTTTTGTCCTAGTGGTGGGCTACAGGCACTGACCGTTCCGGCCCGTCTCCCGCGCGTATCGCTCCGAATCACCATCGTTTGCGCGGAACGGTGTCCGCCGTGGAATGTCAGCGGCCCCCTCGGAAAACCGGCACGCAGTCGTGGGTTACTGAAAACCTGCTGTAAACCTGCTGCGACACCACAAGCAGCGTTCGGGGACCGGCAGATGCTGTCAGGTGATCATGTTCAGGATGCGCGGCTTCTGTCGGTCCAGAAAGCGTTTTGACAGGCCCGAAAATGCGCGTTTCTTTTGAACTGCTGTGTAAGATGCGGGTAAAAGGAAGGAATACTCGGTTGTGGAGTCCAGAGAAAACTCCGTTAGTCTTTTCATTCTGCATCTCAGTACAGCCAGTGTTTCACTGTTTACTCTCGCGAACGCAGTGTAGCTGCTACGAAAGCTGCGTGTCGTCGCAACATGTGTGGTCATCCTCGAAGGCGCAAGATTTCAAAGGCCATTTGTGTGATCGGCCGGAACACCGGAAAAGGTTTTGCCGTATAAGAGTGCGGTTGCTGTACGAATTGTTACACGCCGCTTCTCTGCCTCCCCTTTGAAACCGTGCTTTATCTTCATGGGTGGATTTATGGGCAGCTGTTGCGGTGGGCATGTGCGAAAGAAAATGGATGATTTAAATTTGACTTATTCACTAATTTACATTCATTGCAGCCAAGAAGGGGCTATGCAAGGGGTGCTGCAAGAAAGGGTAAACAAAAGTTGAAGACAAAATATTAGGCGAGTTGGAAGCAGGCATTCGTGAAATTAATAGCCACAAACACAAACGATCAGGTGCATGAAGTGGCAAAAAATAAAATTGCAGAGGCAATACCATAAACATTAACTTAAGCCGTCGCACTGGTGCAAGGTACGTCATCATTGGCACTCTCAGTCTGAAATATAACCGGACGTTGCATTTTTTTTTCTTTTAACCTCAAATTCCTCGTTCACGACACAGCGCCCCGCGCTCACCCTCTCGACTGCGTCTCTCCGCATCCGGCCGTCGCCGTTAGGTGTGTGTTCGCGCGCGAAGTGCTCCGGGACCCGCTAAGAACACCAGTCAAAATAAAGCAGAGTAAAGAGGGAAGGACAGGAGTAATTGGTGCACGCATCAAGAAACACGCACGCTTGCTCGAACGCTGCAGACGCTGAGGTCAACGGCGCTACAACGGCGGCGCGAAACGTCGTCGTCTTTTCTTTGTTTCTGGACGCCGCTGGAAATCTGCACAGGCATATCCTTGATGGCAATACGCGGCGCAGTTCCCGAGAGAAAGTGGAAGCCGTCTTTTCATTTTGCCGGATGTGTCGCAAGGCTCGGGAAACCAGCTCAGGTGTGGTGCTCCTTTCCCGTTATTTCTCGATTTCTCTCTTCTACCTTCCATCTCCTTGCGCGCGTGGCAGAAATGACGAAGGGGGAAAGAAGGCGAAGAGAGAAAGCGCTGCCGTGCATTGCCGTCAGCCTTGCTGCAAAGCTGCTGCTTCTCGAATACGCCTACAGCCATACTCTCGGAAGGCTCCCGTTTCCGCTCTCAGCGCATGGAGCCATATATGCTGCTGTGAGGGATGTGTGCATCCGTCGAAGCGTGAAGTGAGTCGGGGCGGATCCGTTGCAATGCAATGAGGTGTAGCGCGAATAAAGCCGACCAAGCCTGTGTTATCTCATTCTGGACACGTGAGGCAGGGTCGCGGCGCGCCCATCCGAAGTGGCGTACGTGCCGGGACACGCGGCGGTTGGTTTTATTTCTTTTGTTCTCGCATCGGCCGCGTGTCCGGCTTCGAAAGAACTGCGCAGTGGCATCATGTGAGCACTGGGTGCAGCCGACACTGGGTACGGTGGGGCGGATCTCGAAGGAACTGGCACTGATTTATATCGACCTTTTTTGTCTTGAAAAGTCTCTTTGCCAACCGCAACCTGCTCACAATGATTCCGGCGAGCGCAGTCGCAAGACTGACAGACAATTATGTATCTTCTGTTCTAGCTGTACCCGACGCGTTGCTAAACTCATTGCTGAAAGTTGGTCCACGACGTTATTTTCCTTCGTGGTCGACGCTATCGAGCTATTCTCTATGTTCTAGAGATCGCCACGTCATTGCCAGAGAAGCTTTCATAAAGGGGAGTGTAGTAATGGTTCGAATTCAGGTGTTCGTCGCAGTGACTTTTGCAGAGGCTCTCAGCTCATCGAGATGCACTTTTCTTTTGTGTCTGTCTTTGGTCACATTTCATCGTCACAGTTAATGGAGAGATATTGGACAGGCCTCTGTTGTTCAGTGCGTAGTCAGGCTTATGATGATGATGATGATCGTGACGAGTTCAGTCGCAGGGCATACAACCGGTATCGTAAATGGCGTAAATATTTTATTTAAACGATAATAAGAGCGTTAGGAACAGCGTTGTTGCACTTTTGTATTCTGCAAACGTACAGAAACTCTGCAATGCTTGCCTGTTTGCGGCTGACCTAAACCACATTTAGGTCCACCTTTGGCCGAAAGCACTGGCCGCTTAACACACGCTGCCTGCTATGCGTTGGGAGCGCGGCGGGCACGGCACCTTCTGCAACTGCGTGGTCTGTCTCCACTCCAGCTTCTACAAATTGGGGTTGATTAAGTTTGGTTTTGGTGGGGTCTAACGTCCCAAAGTGACTCAGGCTATGAAAGACGCCGTAGTGAAGGACTCCGAATTTCGACTACTTGGGGTTCGTTAACGTGCACTGACATCGCGCAGTATGCGGGCCTCAAATGTTGCCTCCATCAAAATTCGACCGCCGCGGCCGGGATCGAACCCGCGTCTTTCGAGTCAGCAGCCGAGCACCATAACCACCGAGCCACCGCGGCGGCAAATTGTCGTTGAGGCTCTCCGCTACCGCGTTTTGCTACCAACGGATCCTTTAAACTTTATTTCAGTCTTTCTCGGAATGGAAGCTTCTGAAGAGGGCCGTGTAGAAGAAATCACGCGAAACACAACGGGGCTTCTCTCTTCTCGTTGCGTTTCCGCCATACAGGGCACGAGCTTCCTTGTCGAACGAAATCAACAATAAGCCCATAGTAAAGCTTTTGCTTTGTTTTAATCGGTCCTAGTTAGCGCTCTTTTGGCTTGATGTCATAGTATTCCAAGCATGACTCCCAAGTAGATGCGCACCGCCTTGCTTCTTGGACGTATACCGTCTTTTGTATTGTTGATCCTTTACAGCTTTCTCATCTGGCACACAGCACCGCAGTCGAGGGTTTAAGCGGGCAGCACTTCAGCATGCGGCCTTCGTAGTAGTAGTAGTAGTAGTAGTAGTAGTAGTAGTAGAAGAAGACCTAGTAGTAGTAGTAGTAGTAGTAGTGCTAGAAGAAGACCTAGTAGTAGTAGTAGTAGCAGTAGTAGTCGTAGTATTAGTAGCAGTAGACTTAGTAGTAGCAGTAGTAGTAAACTTAGTAGTAATAGTAGTAGTAAACCTAGTTGTAGTAGTTGTTGTTGTAGTAGTGTAGTAGTAGTGGTAGTAATAGTACTAGTGTAGTAGTAGTAGTAGCAGTCGTAGAAGAATACCTAGTAGTAGTAGCACTAGTAGTAGAGTCACTATTTTCGGTCGCCCAATATTATAGTGCGACGAGCTCCGATGCAAAGCGCAGTTTTCTTCCAACTCGCAGAGTCACGCGTTTATTTTTTTTCTGGTCCGACGGCTGTCGAGCAAATGCGTGCCCCCAGCTGACCACCGTGGTCAGCGAATCAGTGTAATCCTATCGCAGACACAACGCACAGGGCCGATAATGCTGCGCCGACATTTTTTCTTTCCCCCGGTGACGGCAGAAATAGGGCGAAAACGACGGCGTCCGCTCCGCGCGTTGCCGTGCTGCCGTCGCGGGGACCTTGGGGTCCCGAGTGAGGCCGGTTGCGACGTCCGCCGGGACTTTCCAGCCGCCGCCGTCATAACCTGTCAGGGGCGTCTCCGCACCGAGCGGTCCGCTTTACTTATTCATCGCGCCCGCTGAAGCAGCGAGACAAGCTCCGGGTCGCTGTAGGAAACAGCAAAACCAAGCCGTGTCCACCTCTTGTCTTCGCGGGTTTGCTCCCGTACGTGCGAGCGCCCAGTGTGTCCGTGGCGGGAAAGCGCCCAAGGAAGGCTGCGGCGCTGAGGCGGAAACAGGCAAGGCGGAAGGAAACAGGAGAAGGATGTTGTCGAGAGACGTGTGTCGTAACTAGATTGAAATGAAAGTAAGCGGAACATGCTGAAGTGTGGCTGTCAGGATGACTGAATTATTTTTACACGTACAACAATGGAAGAGAATATAATGAGGGAGTAGTTACTCATTGACGTCTATCCAAGCGCATCCATACGGCTACAAAGGAAAGATATACAGCTTTCTCAGAAACTTCCAGTTAAAGAAAAATTCGTCCTGGTCCCAGGTTCGAACCCCGGACCAGGAAGAATTTTTCTTTAACTGCAAAGTTTCTGAGAAAGCTGTATTACTTTCCTCTGTAACCGTATGGCTGCGCTTGGATGGACGTCAATGAGTAATTACTGCCTTATTACAAATCTACTCCATCTTGGGGGATTCCCCTAAACCTTTGACCAATGGAAGAGAATGCATCATGGGTACTAAACAAATAATAACTTCGTAAGTTTGGTTATTAGCGCGATTTTTCTCTTCTTTTCGGATTAGTTTTCGCCTGAACGAACAATGCCCTTAAGAAATGTTAAGTAGCAGGGCAGAAACAACAATGCATTCCTTATTGTGAGTAAACTGCGTGCACCATTTCATACGACAGCTACCTGTGGGTACCTCTTGCTTCCAGAAAGAATGCAGGACGCGCAGTGACCAAAGCAGAAGTTCCAAAGAGCCGTATGCTGAAATGGTTTGGTTTGGTTTTATGGGGTTTAACTTCCCAAAGCGACTAAGGCTATGAGAGACGCCGTAGTGGAGGGCTCCGGAAATTTCTACCACCTGGGGTTCTTTAACGTGCACTGACATCGCACAGTACACGGGCCTCGAATTTCTCCTCCAAAGAAATTCAGCCGCCGCGGCCGGGATCGAACCCGCGTCTTTCGGGCCAGCAGCCGAGCACCATAGCCACTTAGCCACCGCGGCGGCGTATGCTGAAATGTCGGCCATGCATAAAGCAGTCATTTTGCGAAAAAGCTTCCTGATGCCGTCTTGTGTGGTACAAACTCAGAAGATATCAAACATTAAGCCTGTAAATACAGAACGCTCTGTTCAGGCGTGCTGACCGCGGGTTTCGGTAACTGAGCCCCTGTTTATTGAAGCCTTTTTTTATGAATCTGCCTTTGTCATCACTTCTGGGACGGAAAAGGATTTCAAACAGGAAAAGTGAGCAGCGTGGAAAAGTGAGCAGGATTGAGCGATCGGTTCGATGACACACATATGTTGGCGGTTTAATGTACATGTCCCTGTCAATGGCTGTTCTGCCCTGAAATCAGAGCCAAAAGCCACCAAGAAATGTCACTCCAGCGTCTCAGACACTGCTCTGTTTATGGCAAGAAATCGAAATAATGAAAGGGGAAGAATTCGTCGCTGACTACGCGACGAAATTTCGCTCTCCTCGTTGCCGCAGTGTTGCAACAGAATGACGCGCTTCTCTCGCCGTCCTCACTGCAGCGCTTATGACCTCCTCGTGTGGCCCGGCGATATCGTGCCGCATTTCCGGCGAGCCTGCAGCGGCGCTGTTAGCGGTGGCCGCTATCGTTGGCGCTCGCCCGCGGGGCGTTCTCCCAAGGTGTAAGGACACCGCTGTTCGCGCCCTCGTAGAGGCACGACTGCGCACAGGCCCCTGTGTCCCTCGTTTGTAAAAGAACGGCCGTTGTCAGTGCACCGGGATTGTATCGGCGCACTTCGGAGCTTTATTGCGTGTTTTTATTTTGTTTGGCTTTCCAGATTCTTCCGTTCGATGTCTTGCGCAAAATATTTGATACTGATGAATGCCGTCCTTATCTAAGCCATTTTATATGCATCTCGTTGCACGCATATTTTAGATGAAAAGTCCTCTCCATCCTTGTAGCTGTAAAGCTGCTGTTGTCACTGGCTTTCGTGAGAAGTCCTTGTTTGCATCCCGTACTGTTGACAGATAACAGACAGTCAAGGATAACGTTTCGGTTTCAGTTTCGACGTTCAGCACTTCTTGAACTCTTTGAACGTGAGCTTGTTTTACAGATCAGTTGGAGTTCATGGCGCAACGTTCATTCCCGTTTCGTTGGCTAGTGCCCTTCGGCTTTCAGAACTGAAGAAACAGTTCACGGTCGATATATAGGTCTGCAGTATGCGGCATTTATTACGTACTATCGCCCAGCACGGTCACCGCAAACTGAAAAATGAATGAGAATGGATGAGAAAGACAACAGATATGGAACTACGAATTGGAGCCCCTGGCGGCATTTGCGTCACCATGATAATTATCACCATAATCCTTTCATTTTCTCCTCGTAATTTCAGCTAAATTACCATGAACCGCAGCTTGTACTCAATTAGCGCTGCACTATTCCTCTCTCAACCTTAATCCATTCTTTTCGTTTTTCACTGCCGGCCACGTGACCCTTAATTAATGTGAAGCTTTTTGGTTAGCTTCTATGTTTCGCCCATTATAGAATTCTGGCAGGCTGTAGTTTGTGTATACCTTTCTCATCAAGTAATTCTGGAAGCGTGCTGTTTATAACTTGACATTGTCTGTCGAGCATATACTCCAACAAGTTCTCTGAACTCTCCAGTGGACTTGCTTACTCACTCTTTTTTCTTTCTTCTGGAACTGCCATAATGTGCGCAAGGAACCATTTCAATTCAATGCAATTGCTTCCATTCTGTGCCTGTTTATTTTATGCATATTCAGCGTCAAGTCAACATTGGAATACTGTTTGCGTAACTTTGTGTTAGAACAGAAGAAAATACGGAACGAATATATGGTTATCAAGATTTAATGTCTTCAACGCCAACATTTCTATCTGGTTCTGATTACTCTTGCTGCATCATTCGAACGGTATCCCAGCTAAAATTAATGAGGCAGTGGCGGTTAGAAGGCAATGTAGCGTGTGATATCCGATGGTCGCTTTGGACGAGCGGGAGAGATCCCTCCTTCTAACCCCGTACAATATTCGGTTCCTTCGGATAACGGAGTCTATTCTGGGACAAGTAGACGCAGCAGGGAGCAGCAACGAGTCATGTGATCGGATTTAGAAATTTGCTGCGGTAAAGTGGCCGAGCTCGCGATGAAGATTCCCTTGTTTTTTGCGGAGAACGCATCTTGCCTGATCTCTACCATGATGATGATGGTCATTGGAATGCCTTTAGAGAGCCCTCTAGAGCCCAGGGGTGGGTGCTAAAAGTGCGAAAATTGAGCCTAGTTGGTTGGTCATGATAGCATCTACGCGCTAAACATTTAACGGACAAAAGAAAACGGAGACATGCCACCAAGAACGCGAACTTGCATCTGATTTCAATGGGTGATGCAGGTTTTTCGTTTATACTACGGGACACAAGCGCCACCGGTCGAACACAAAACGTGAAGAATGAAGGATGTTACAATCGTCTCAAGCGTATTCGTTCGTCGATGCGCACTCTTGTCGAAGAAGAAATGGAACTGCTGAAGCTATCGCGATGAGTGTATATCGATGCGTGGCTCTGCTTGTCACGATTGTGGCATCATTCGCTCTTCGTGTTATGTGCCCAACAGGTGACTCTATTTGCATAAAAGGAAAGCCTGCATCACACATTAAAATCAGTTGTCAGTTCGTGCTATTTGTGGCGTGTCTTCGTTTTGCTTTGTCCCTAAAAAGTTTAGCGTTGCTATCATCGTGGATGCTAGAGTTTATGTTGTCAACGAATAGCTTTCTGTTTGACCAGCAAAATGTGACGTCACGTCCGAACAGCGCCCCCGCACCTTGGCATGCCGTTTTACCTTGTGGTATGCAACTTTTTCTGGGCCGTTTGCTGCGCTACAAGCATTATGTGTGATGCATCAAGTAGCCCGCCTAATTTCTCTCTTGAACTTGTCTCAATTCGCTACAACTTAATAGGGGTACTTGCTTTGGTGATGGTCACTGCATAAGTCAGTAGGCTCATAGCTGCAGTGAGTGCGAAAGCTGCTCTTGAGCAGAGAGGCAACATGGACGCCGAGGGACGAACGCTGGCGCCTAACTCGTTGTTCCCTTCGACTCTGCTTTCGCTGCCTGTCCTGAATTTTGATGAATGAACCAGTTAAACAGTATTTTGCATACAAGGGCCACCGGAGGAATACTCTTTGGGCAGAATTTATCGCTGAACGGGCTTCCTGAACGTTTACTACAGTTCTGTCGTCTGCTTGCGACGTCCACTTACTCCCATTTGCAGCCCAATGCCCCCTTTCATTAATCTGTGTGGGCGAATGCGACAGTACTCTTGCCGTACCCCGTTACTGAACGGTTGTCTACAAAATTCTCTTCACTCGACCGCTGCCCGAGTGCGCTTGCGTGCTGCTATCGGCCTGCTCCTTTTCGATCAGCAGGGGCGCCGCTGTGAGTGTCTCCTGGTCGTCCGACTGCTAAAGAGCGGCGCGCAGCCTCCCGATGACGTCACCGCGCTTCATCGCGAACGGACCTCACGTACGGCCGCTCTTGTCGGCGGATGCACATGCATGTGTCGGTGTTATTGCCCGCGCTCGGAGCGGAGAAAACCGAGCTGGGACGCTCATTAACATGGCCGGAGGGGAACGAGGAAAGAAATCGCACTGGTGTCTTCGAAACCGAGCGTGAGTCACTCGCGCCGCGCCAGAACCGTTGGATTTCTCCCGTAGGGAGGCGACCGCGGTAATACTCCGTTATGCTGAGCTTACCTCAAATAAGCCATGCGTTGGACTCGCAGTACTGCTGGCGTCGGCTGGACACGTGTCCGGGGACACCAGCAGGAGCCACAAATTGTACAGCCGGCAAAATCTTTAACTGGCTCGGGTGTGCATAGCTAGATGCACCTTGTAAAAGGTTCTTTTCGGCTACACCGCGGACATATTCATGCTGTAATCTGACGCGTGAGATGGCATTTTGTGGTTCCTTTTGATTCAAATAATGTTTTAGTGCAGTACTTGTGTGTTTAGATCAAATTTATCAGAAATATTCATCGTCTGCCACTACGAAGAGCCGAAACAAACGGAAGACGCAGCAATTCTTCTGGTGGCGCATTTGCGCCCACTCTGGGTAAACGAGTGGTCCGCCATGCAAGGTGTAGTAGTTTACAAAGTGGAGGGGGCCATATGGACCAGAATGCTGCGTATCCCGCTTGTTTCGGCTCTTGGTAGTGGCAAACGATGAATATTTCTAACAACTTTGATTTAAACACGTAAGTACTTCACTCAAACATTATATGAACAAAAAGGAACCGCGAAATGCTATCTCACGCATCAAATTACAGCATGAATATGCCAGCGGTGTAGCCGAAAAGAACCTTTTACAAGGAGCAATTAGCGATGGAACACCCAAGCCACTTAGATTTGGCCGGGTGTACATCCGAACTTCGCTTCGCTTATTGAGCAACGAAGGGTCAGTCTCATGCAAAACTGATTTGGATGCCGTAACTATAAAATCATTGTGGTTAATTTTAGGCCAGCACTGGCCGATGGGTGCCATGGCACGTGGTGTTTCGCTCTTCGGACGATTGTGTCAAAGCAGAGCCGACTATGTGCGTCACTCTTGAGGAGGGCGGTTGGCAGCGGATGAGGATGGTTTTAATTAAATCGCGTTTTCTTTTGCTTTTTGGTTAAAAACATGGCGGGTGATTTAGCCTGGTTGGGCCATATGCGAAGTAGACGCGTTAGCACTTCGGTTTTCTCTTCTGTTTCGGTTTCGGTTCGAGACTCGCTTTGCGAGCTCTAGCAAACTTCAGGCAAAGATTGACGAAATCGCTGAGTGGGTGCCTCAGTGCTAGGGCACTAAATCTGGAGGGGACACTTAAAGGGTCCCGGAATAGTGTGCTTAAGGTTGGCTATAATACGCTTGCATTATGCAGAGTGTAGGCCACCGAGCGTTCATGTCGCTACAGGACCTCAAAAGCGAGCCGATCATTTGCAAGATGTTTAAAAAAAATCGCGCTTCGACGCCGCAGGGCGACCAGCGGTGCCGCCCGAGTCCGCGCATAACCCGTCATGCAGCGCTCGTTACGTCTGCAGCGGAGGGCGATCATTGGTTCGCCGTGCCAACTCATTCTGACGTCACGCAGCTACCATGGTCGCGGCCGGAAGCTCCGCCCCCCGCGGCACTCTCGCGCTCGTCGGCAGCTGGCGGAGGGGCCAAGTGGGTGGGGCCGGCAGGGCAGCGCCGATATTTCAGTGTGCAAAAGTGACGAAAGGAGGGAAATTCAAATTTAAACTACAGATAGCTCAGCTTCCACAAAACGCATTACAAAAATTCTTGCTTTGCGATATTTCTGAAGCGGCGTGCTTTAACATCCTAGGTATACCGCAACATTATTGAGAGAACTTTTCAGAGCCCCTTTATGCTTTAAGCGTACGACGTGATGGAGTTATTGGCATAATGGCCATATATGGAGAATTGGCCATTCTCTGCTTCAGTTTCATCATCACTTTTGGCGCAGCGGTTAAAAGATGCGCCACTGCCCCGCGACAGCAGGTGCTGCTATCGGTGGGGCGTGTGAAGCCCAGTTTGCTCTTCCCGAGCAACCTGCGTCGCCACAAAGACTGTGGCAAAATCGGTGAGTGCGGGTCTTAACGTTACCGCCCTAAAAATGTGTTTCAGCACGTTCTCATGTGCAAAATTTCGCGTTCGGGGGAGGATTTATTTAGATGTCTGTTCGACCTAACCACTATTCGCTTGTAACAGGCACCGTGCAGCACTGCGCACTGACCAAATCATTTTTAATTGCTCAAGCGAGCAGAATGCGTACGCCCATCGATGTTTTCGCAGCGGGCTTCGAGGTCTGAAGGGGACCACGCAAGCGTGGACAGTTCCTAGCGAACAGCGGTTTTAGATATGAGAGTAAATTGCTGCCAATTAACTGCGTTCCGGCCGCATGCTTCGAGGCCCAGCTCAGACGGCTGCACGGACCGGCACCAGGCACCGATCTAATGCGGAGTAAGTAAAAGCAATTGGGGGAGTGGGCGGCTGAGCGAAAGTGTATTCACTCTCGTCCTGCTTGGGGACTGCCGTCGGCGGCGCGTGTGAGAAGGCGACGGATGCAGGGGGCTGAGTGTGGCTTCTACTGTTGGCTATGCGCACCATAGACCATCGACACGATTTGGCGTGTTCAGAAGAATTAAAAGCAGAAAAAAAAAGTTTACATAAGACACATAAGGGCACAGTACGATGACATGCCCCGGCGGGGCGTGTTTGGTCTGCCTCTAGTTGCGGTTTCCGTTTGCGAGCATTTCGAAAGGACAGAAAGAAGTAAGCGAGAGAATTAATCGCGGTCAGCATTTTGTTGCCCGAAAACTACATTTTACTGCATGCGAAGCACTTGCATTCCGTTTAAATGGCTAGCGGCATGAAAGAATCTTTGCCTTTATCACGACGTTCAGCGTCGAATTAGCCCTGACGTGGAGGCTTACGACCGACATTGCGCGTGGCTCTAGTGTGCCGCCGCTCAGTCGCTCGTTACTGTAGCAACAATGGGCTGGTCGCCGGAAGCAGTATTGTGGAGAACAGCTGCGCGAACGTCCCGGCGAAACGCTAACGCAGTCAGCGTCAGTGACGAGTTAATCCCAACGCGCGAACTCGCGATGCCCAGACGATGAGACAGCAGCGCCAGGATCAGGCAGTGCACGCACGCAAACCCGAAGCCGCCGGACGCGAGAGGCAGACGAACGAGGGTAGCGTCACTGGCGGGTTTGAGCGTGAGTTCGAAGCCAACCCGTTCGGCTTTACGTGTTCGGACGGCAACGGACTTTCAAAGATGCCGCAACTATTGCAGAACAAGGAGAGCGACGGATAAGGACAAACTCATATCCCAACCTGTACTCGTACAGTTTGTTTTCCCCTAAGCAGTGCTCAAATACGTGCCCCTGCTGCAACAACCGTTAATGGTTTAATGTCATCCCATTCTGCCTACCATCGATACCGGTTTTTGTTCGAAGTCTTCGTGTCTGTATGAAGCCGCACTCGTAGCTTCGACCTCTGAAACAACAAATTTGTGTAATGCAGTTTGAAATAATTGTAAGGTTGGAGCTTTGAGCCCAGCGTCGGAAATTCGGCCGTTACTAAGACCCCATCTTGTGGCAGCTAACATGTTTCAAAAAAGTCTTTACCTGAGTTATTCAGCCACATCGCCGGGCCTAACTTAGAATCTATATTGGGCGCACCGCATCGGATAGGTTTCTTTCTTTCCTTTCTCCACTTACCGTCTGCCAGAGAACATCAGGTGATCTGAATTTAATCCGCATCCCCTCACTATATATACCGCGCTACTCATAAACAGACGTTGCGTCAGCACGTGAAGAAGCACTGATATTTTTGGGGCATTATATGCCCCTATGTGCAGTAAACAAAAACAGTAAACAAAAGTTTCGCAGAAGCAATACCTAAAGGATCTATAGAGGGAAACTCACTTCTGCGAATCAATTTTTATGCATACACAAGGAAACGAAGCTGGTACACTCCCCTGTTTTTGCAGCGAGCCTTGTGCCAAGTCAATAAAACTTTACTTTTTTCCTTCCAAAGAAATGCCACTCAGAAATGCTCACTTTCAGTTGCGCTTCCAAGTATGCGTGTGAAAATAAAAGCATTTTATTGTGCGTCAATACGGGCGTAGGCTTGCAGTCCTGCGCCTTCTTTCCTCAAAGGAGTCCTTTACAACTGCGCCAGGCAATCGGCTTTTATTAAAAGCCCGTCACAGCGGCATCGTTTTAAGCGCACCAGATACGGATGCATTTAATGAGCGTTTTTATTCCTACCTTGTTACTTCAAACGCTTTATTCAGTGGTTAAAGATTGCTTTTTTCCCTTGCTTGCAGATACGGCGGCACTAAGCTATTCTCCTAATTGTCCGCCTCCTCCTCCCTTTTTGGCATATCTTTTGCACCGGTGAACGCGCGACGCATGTGAACGGGACTCGCAAGGTGTGGCCGCCCGTCGGCCTTGAGCCGGCAGCAGTCGCACTTCAATTAGCGGCGCCGGGTGCCAGGGATAGTTTTGTCGCTTGCTTCCTTTTTGTCAATTAGTTCCTCGATGCGCGCCTCTGCCCGCTGGTCGCTGCTGTTCTTGGCCCGTCACCAAACTACGCCCTGAATGCGAACCTCTCTTCATCGAACCAGCAGAGCTTGGATCGCTGTTGCTGAGGTTCCATCGCCACGACGACACTGGCACGTTGTTTGAAGCACCCTAAGGGGCGGCTTGCCGCCAGATCTCGGCTTTCATTCATTGGGAGGCGACCGCATTTCAATGGCGCTGAAATGCAAAAAAAAAAACAACAAAACAGTGTGTTGTGGAATGTCAGTGCAGGTTGCAGCACCCTAGGTGGTCTAAGTTAATCCGGAGCCCCCCACTATAAGCCGTCTCTCATAGTGCACAGTGTGGTTTCGAAAGCTAAAAAGCCGTTCAGCGCTGCGCGGTGGATGAAAAACTGTCTGCAGGAAACGTCATGTCGCATCGATAGCGAAGGGTATACGTTAGGAACGTCGCGTCTCCGCGAGAGGAGTGTGTCTGAGAATAACGCCAATAAGTGCTTGCTGCCGCCCTGGTCGGTGTCGCTGTCGATTGGATCAGAAATACCGGCACAACTTTCGCACCAAGTCATATGATTATTACGTGCGAATTCCGTAACGAGTCAAGTGCTACATAAATTGAGCGCTGTTGTAGATAAAAGGGCCAGGGAAGAGGAAAAGAAACAAAAAAAAAAACAAAAAGGTTGCAAGATTAAGCATGACCTGAACATTTTCCCTTGTGTTGAAGGGGTTGTGTATGAAGTGCCGTTCACGTGCGGGAAGACCTATATAGGTCAAACAGGAAGGTGCTTGAACACTCGCCGAAGAGACCACAACATTTCTTTGAAAGGGACTCCGTCGTCAAATTTAGCCTTGCATTTCAGGAACGGTGCCCGCAATAACCAACCTGATTATCCCGAAAAATCATGTACCCCCATTTTTAATGAAACTAGGATCCTGTACAAGCACAAAGATTAATTAACAAGGGAAATCAGTGAAGCGTTTCATATCCAAAAAAAACAGTGACTCGTGCGTGAGCACCCCCTCTGTAACAGTTCATGACTGTGAACTAAAGTATCTTGATCCAGGTGATTGATGTATCACTATGGCTTTTGACGTTGCCATGGGCTCTTGGTTGTCGATGGAGTATATATTGCGTGTTGTTTCTAATAAACTTCCAGTTGATAGTCAGCGCCGGTCCTGTTGTCTTCTTCTTTTTATGTCCCTCGTATCAGTGCTGTTTCTCCCAACAGTACTACACACTAGTTTATTAGTGTAGCTGCTACAGTACACTGCATCAATACAGTGCGCTAGATCAATTATCATTAACTTCTATTCGCGTAGAGTGCAGATTCGGAGGCGTCTGTTTTTCTTCTTCTGGGTGAGAACAGCTTTGTTCTTTGTGTGAAGGCAAGTAGCCACAGGTGCTGGTTATCAGCTATAGGAGCGACTGTTGGAAAGATGTGATTTTTAGTGCGTTTCCGTGAGATGAAGTTGCCGTTTCCTCATGTTCACCGGAAACGCCATTCTCATGCCCTCCATTAACGTCTACGCAATGAAGGATAACCTCTCCTGGTCATTACGTGTTTAAACTATACCGCGTAATCCGTAATCCGTATTACGAAACCTGGATTGTCGCCTACAAAACGACGAAAGAAGAACCTTAACAGGCGCGGCTGTCGACGACAGCGCAGCGACGCCCATGCGACTCCTCTCCCGCATTGCATTTGCCAAGACGCTGTTGCGCTGCCTTAGCTACGCTCAAGGCTGTTTCCTATCTCCGTCATACACTCGCGCGAGCAGCGGAAGGAAAAATATCTAGGAATGACTGAAGCGAGTGATTCGTTTTAGTTCAGCCTTCGTGTTTCATTTATTCTCTCGCAATATGCATGCTTTCTTTCCTTATTTTGCTTTAGCCAACGCTTATCTGTTTCTCTTACGCGCTTAACTTTCGAGTTGAGGTAACATTTCTTAGCCTCTGGCCCCCCTCTCGTCATTGCAACCGTGTCTTAAGCGTAGAATACGCAGCACGGAAAGCTGCCTTGGTGCCAACAAATTCCACACTACAGCCGGTATCCTCCGTCGACTTGCGGAACTTGACTGAATATGAAGCCGTTCCCAGATCAAAACCATCTACGCCGCGCACGCCCGTAAGGGGTGCATATTGTACGACTAAAGACTTATTACGCGCGCTAATGGACGCCACTATTTTCACGGCCAGTACTTGTTTTTGCCTATCATTTTTCGTTGCGAGCATCAGGCCGATGCATCTTTAATGGGACACTGACAACAAAGCGCTGTTGGCCTATATCAATAGGGCACCGCAATCTAATATCAAAGACGCTAATGATCCCAATCACAAAAACCAAGCTTTCATAGGCTGACAAGTCCACAGAGAAAACAGAGGCGTCGCCATCACTGTGGAATACTTAAAAGAAAAAAGAAAAGAATGCATGCGCCAAAACCAATTTTGGGGGAACCGCAGGGGTGGCCTAGTGCCTTGAGCATTTTCCTTGCATGCGGGAGGAGCGGGGTTCGATCCCCTGGGCTGCCAGGCACCCACCGGTGATACAGTGGGTACGAGCTTTGCCCTGGCCCGGCTTCATTAGAGCGATATGCTTGGGCCAGACGTCTAGTAGCGCGGGGCCAGTGAAACAACAGCTTATATTTGTTTGTGATCTTTTCCCGCTGTGCTTACGCTAAATTCTTGAAAGATTGATTAGAAGAAACACACTAACTGCCGAGGACAACGAACAGTAACAAGACTGACTGAGTTTTAAACGTATTATGTCTCCCCACTGCCTCATTTCCTATTCTAGAATAAATCTTAGCGACTGTTTCTTCTGCGAAGCAAAACAATAAGCAGAGTGTCAGAACCATCGACAATCGACACTCCATGTGAATAGGGCTCATTCATTTACTTCGACAGACAATGAAGATAAAGTACTGTCATACAATAACCGCATAACGCTACGTCGGACGTGGCCCACCGCTCGGTTCTATGCCTGGTCAGCCTTCTGTCGTCTATATACGGGTTCATTCTTTCGCCATGAAGGGGTAATGACGCAAGCTGTGTAGTACTACCTGTGAATTAACCTAGATAGTGGAGGTAGAGATCCCATCTGAACTTACGCCTCTGATAGTATCGCTTGCCGAAATTAGCTGCCAGCAAGAGTACCGTTTTCTGATTTTTCACAGAACGCAGATAAGGAACATTAGGCATTACATGGATACCTAACATAGCTGAAGAAAGCACGAAGGTAACACACGGACGAAGAGAAAGAATTGTAAGGAAAGGCGCTAGCTCGCAACTGAAGTGTATTCGCGAAATGTACGCGCATAAATAGGAGCACACAGCACAAAAAAATATAAAGGAAGCAATCATCACATTGGGAGCGTTACCTTCGCGCCTTTTTCAGCTACGTATTACGGCCAACGTGGCCAAGTTTCCGCTCTTCTAATTGGACACCTCAGCTCGTTTGTTTTGTGTCAGTGTACCGATGAGGTCTGGAGCGGGTCAGGATGAGAGCGAGAAATTTCTGGCGGCGCATTCTTAGCCCTTTTCCACTTATGGTAGTTACCATGAGGTATCGAAATACTGGGTCCTTTGAAGGCTTCCATGTGAAGAAGCGGGAGTAGTAGAGCCGCTTTGATGCCACAGGGTTTCTGCCCTTCTGCCCATAATCGCAAACACTCGATGGACGGTTTCGCTTTCTCCCTAGGGACTTTTGTATTGCGCCTTTTGCATTGTCTCGAGGCTTTTTGTAAAATCTGTGCCACTGCCTAGCTCCGAAGTCGCGTCGGAAGCTTAGGACATCAGCGACGCCTTCGCAGTTGACCCCCAGACCGATCGTACAGGTTACAGCCGAAGTGTAGTGGGCGGCGACGCGGCCAGTTAGCAACAGTGGGGGCTGTTTGGCAGCTGCCCCCCAGGGCGTTGCGTGACGGAGGCCGCCAAGGCCGCGCCGGGGCTCGCCTTGGACGCCGCCTGATGGCGCGAGGCCGGCCCTGACGTAACGCTGTCCGACGCCCATGGGTGCGCGCGTGGCTGGTGCAACGATCGGGCTGGCCTCGGGTCCCCCGCGCTCCGGAGCCCTGCACTGCCGCTGCACGGTCGGCGGCGTCAAGCCGGAACTGATGAGCGGGCTCGTGGCTCAACCTCCGATGAGGTGCTAGAGAGGGCAAAAAGGCGAATAAAGCCTGCATGCTTTGTAGTTTGCCACGCAAGTGCACAGCTGCGGAGGGGAATCGCTTGCACTTGGCGCCTTTACTGTCTACTGAACAGAGCGCGGTGACAGGCACGTAAGCTCAGATTGGAATTTGCGGTGAGAGAACTTGCTCTTGCATGCAAGAGCTCTGCCTCTATTGGGATGCTATTAGTCGCCCAAGAAAGCAAGGCATCGGCCATTTCAAATCTCTGGAATGTCAGGCTCTCAGAAGGCCGTAGCGCAGTTTATATGGTAGAAGACATTAGTGTGCCCTTTCCCCGCCGCGGTGGCTCACTGGTTACGGCGCTCGGCTGCTCACCCAAAAGACGCGGGTTCGATCCCGGCCGCGGCGGACGAATTTCGATGGAAGCGAAATTCCAGAGGACCGTGTACAGCGCTATGTCAGTGCACGTTAAAGAATCCCAGGTGGTCGAAATTGTCCGGAGCCCTTCACTACGGCGTCCCTCGTAGCCTGAGTCAATTTGGGACGTTAAACCCCAATAGATCAAATCAAATCATAGTGTGCCCTTAGACGGATAAGATTTAGCACTTAGAGCTATCAATTGCACTTAAAAATTTTGCTTAGCTTTAAAACACAAAACAGGCGGCAACATCAATTGTAAAGGCATACTAAAAAATGGTGCTACAGAAATTCATCTGAATTTCTACATGTGTGGACACAACTGTTGTGCCTTGGCCACACATGTAGCAATTCAGATGAATTTCGGTAGCACAATTTTTTAGTATGCAAACTGTTGTGCCTTGACCGCGGACCTAAGACTCTATGATCTGAGGCGACGTTTTTGTGCCATGCTCCCAATATTATTGCCAAATGCGCACGCTTCACGTGGAAAAGCTTTTAAGTCTAAGGGACACCAGCCGATAAGTAACGCTACAAAACTCCCGAAAGTAAATTCATCTCACCCATAACCGCAACACTTGCAGAAGCGGCCATCGTGACGAAGAATTTGACCCACCGCCGCCAATCGCAGTGGGCTCTTCATTACTCTTCATCACTGTGGTATGCGCAAGATGCCTCGCTTTGCAGTACCTGCTGCACGGAACGAAGCGTGCTTGTACTCCGCTCGTACCATCTGCACGAGTAGACAAAGTAGCAAGGTACACTTTGTTAATGTCGCTCTCGGTGGCCGGAAACACAATTGCGCGTCGTACTCATGGTGCCAATGGTCGTGCATTTATCAGACGCCAACAGATGTGGTTGCCGTACGGCGTTCGAAGTCTAGAGCTCACTGCTTTACGACTCCTGTGAATGGCAAGACAGGTCAGCACCTCGTTTCCTTAGGCCCACTCTTCGGCACGATCGTCGTAATCTATGATGTACTGTCAGTGCTCCCATACTTGGGGGCTGTTTTCGAGGTCCGACTTTCGCGTGGAACTTCTTCAGACTGAAGCACTGTGAAAGGGAACTCTAGTATATTGGCACGCAGCCGACGATCACGCCTCAGGTATCAACTAGGAAGATTCTTTGCCGTCTTGTTTCCAACTGCATTTCCTCCAGGCGGGTGTTCCTTGTAATAAGTTTTCAAGGCCGATGCAGAGGTTAAAACAAATTAGCTTCTTCAGGAAGAACTGAATGTTCCCTCTTATAATGCTCGTACCTGTGTCTGATTGAACCGAGAGCGGAATATATACAAGTAGTACCACGACACTGGGTTCACGACGCACGTGATGCCGCAGCACTTGACACCACGTTGCGTGCTCTTGCAGCCCTTTACAAGACAGGTGGAGCTGGTTGCACACAAAAATTAACACAGAGATCAAGACTCGCTAATAGCGAATGCTTGAACTCAGCACCCGAGCATTACATGGCAGCTTTTGCAGACAGAAATGTTGTGATGCTTCAGTTGTGCCCAGGGAAAAGTCAAGAAGAGATAGTATCTTGAGTTTCGCGTGCTTGAGTCGTAACCTTGCCGTTGTGGTTGATACGACGGCACGTGTATTTAGAGCGCGAATGACGCTTCAAGTGCTGCGTGACTAGATAGTGGAAGTGATGCGTCGATGAGGTCGCACTTCGGGCGAAGTCACGCAAAGTGAATATGGAACAAGGACGGCTTGTCGAAAGCCTGTTGTCTTCACTGTCCTGTGGGAGGGCGGAAAAAGCAATCTGCTCGTTTGTTCTGCAGTGCTCGCTTTCTGTGCACCTTTCGTTTTGGGACAGGGGAGATTGCTGGAGATTGCCGCCTAAGGCCCACTCTCTTCTGGGGCCCTCCATTACCAAGGGACCCTTTATCTGATTTCAAATTTGCTCCTATACATTGTACATTAGTGGATACGGATTGCTCAGTTGAAAGCTGTTGACACCATCAGTGATCGAGGCTCTTAAATGTGGCCTGAAACTCTATACAAACTATAATGCGTTTGCAGTACCAGCAGTGCGTTTCGTTCTGCCGATTCTATCAGTTATGTCAAGAAAAGAGAATTTGGTCCATCGTTTTCTCAAAGAAAGCGAATTAATGTGTGTTCGCCTGGTTTCCTTTTCTTTATACTGAGGTGCCTTGTCTGACGGCAGAGTACCTCAGACGAGTGAAGCTTAATGCTTTTTGCTCGTCATTATGCCTCTTGTGTGCAGTCGGATATAATTTATGATACTGCGTGTCCCAATTACGCATTATCCCTGTGTATACACAAAAGAAGAAATCCGCTACCATTCCTTATTTAATGTTTTTCAACAGTGCTCTACATTCCAAAGACAAGATTTATTGAGACTCTGTTTCTAAATTACAAGTGTGCCTCGTCACATCAGAGCTCATCACACATTTCAATGCAGTGGTTTTCTCTTTGCATATTAGCGGAATTCTTCGGCTTACAATGAAGAGATTCATTTTCTCCCGCTTCCCTTTTCTCGGTGAACTAAATTTACTCAAGTTCTGAAAGTAATTTCTTTTCATCAAAAGGCGACCTTCGAGTAGCTTCTGCAATTGCTCATCTTTGGTGACAAGCTCAACCACTGGCTGCCATTACCTTTAGAAGTCAGCCCGCTACGACGCAGCACCTCCTGTGCGGACACTGGGGCATTTTGAAGACAAGCTGTCAGCTTCCGTTAATTCGTTTTTCTTACGTTCTTTGCGTCATTAACGCGCTGGTGACACCGGACCAAGCTCAATTATGCTTCCTTGCTCAAAAAAATTGCGCCACGTTGACTTTTATTGTGGCTAGAAATGTACATCGGCGCAAAAGGATAACGACCTAGTGTCTCCGCTTCATGTGCTACAAAAAGCCTCCTTTGTTCCTAGCAGCACGCTGGCAGTACCGAGGCGAGAGAAAGGGAGAGAGTTTCAGAGGCAAGCTACGGCGGCAGCAAGGAAACGAGCTTTGTAAGTTTTTAAAGCGTTCTCCTCGTTTATGACGAGCTTATTTTCGCGGTGCCTGTGCTTAATAGCAAGCTACAAACCGATAGAGTTTACGTACACCGTTTGCGAAAAGTATAAAAGCCAAGAGGTTAGTTTTTGGGCCATGATGCGAGGCTCGCTTTACATCGCCAGTCTTCCAGATCTCTTCAAAAGAAAAGGAACTCTCCTTGGAATCCTTGTAATGTCAGGGGATCCATGTATGTTGCAGGAGCTCCAACCATCCTTCTTAGAAGTTAACCTCTTGGGGCCTTTATTTCTGAAAATGCCTGCATCTTCTTCAGAGCAGCGTAACAGTCCTGCAGCAACGTTTAGCACTGCTTTGTTCTACCTAAAACGACCTTCTCAGCGCTGCTTTGGTCGCTCTAAAACGACATTCTCATTTCATGTCGTACGGTCTTCGCGGTAGTGAGGGGCCCTCATTGTCGAAGGAAACCGTTGCCATGCAGGGCCAGTGCAATGCCACTCTGCGCCTGCAAGGAAACGTCAGCATCCTGTTTGCGATGGGCACTTCCGGAGTGTGCATTGTAGCGAAGTGAGGAAGAGCACAATGCGTCCAGCCCCTGCCGACCCTATTCGTTATCTCGCGTCGCCGCACTACATTTGCCTCCGGCATCGACGCGCCGGAACTTGGACGTGACAGGGCAGCCAAGTCGTCTCCCGGAGTTGCAGTGGCCGCAATTAAACGCGGAGAGTAGAAGAGAGATTTCGTCTCAACTTACCGCCCAGTCGAGGTGGGCCCCTTTTCCGCAGCCTTCATTTTATCGCCCCTGAGTTCATTTTACGCATAATAAGCAACCTGGATTGGCGGCGAAGAATGCGCATTAACCACACATTCTGTGTCACGTCCTCATTACGCGTGCGCGGCAAGCTAGCCGCAGTGCTCTTAGCACACTAATCTGCCTCAGTTAAGGCACGCCCATAAAGCAGCAGGATAACCTAAGTGACGGGGAGCCGTAAAAGCTCTTTGCGACGACCGGGGTGCCGCATTTCCCAAATTGCAAGTCAAGTTGCCAAGCAATGTTGCTGACCACTCCTCGATGTACTGCGCCAAATGTTACGGAAGTCGTAATCAGTAAAAGCTCACTCATACCCAGGAATTCTTGGCAAACGCATTTTTCTACAGGAAATAGTTTATTAACGCTATCTTTCCGTACGTCGTAAGATTCCACTATAACAATCAATATATCCACAGATCTCCGCTCGGCAGGCTTGCGTTGTTTTGCTGTTCATGGTTTTGCTAACGTTCAAAACGTTCTTCTTTGTTTTTTTATGGCAGTCTTTACGCTCGATGCTAGCGACGGAGCCACTTTAAAAGAAAGAGTTTTGCTACGCATCCGAAGAAGGGACCATTACCTTCAGTATTTCCATAAGAGCACCATAATATATTCCAAATCTGCCAAACAAGTAACATTCATGTCCAAGAGTCCTGGTCTGGGCTAAGGTATGGGGCCATAACAGCGGGCCCAAGCAATCAAAGACAATTGGGTGCTCAGTAAACAACTCTGTGGAACTCAGCAGAAGCCGTGTTTATGTGGACGAAAAGCATTAGGTGAAAAAAAAAGGAATCTTCACCAGGTGAAATAGATTGTGTGACTTATAAATAAATGGAGTGATGCTGCTAAAGTGTTTATTTGGGCTAGTTAGCCGGTCGTCTTCTCAGGAATCTTTGCTACCTGCAAAGCACAGAGACACATAGGGGGAAAGGGAGTGGTTGGACGTTTCGGTTTAAACTAAAAAAAAAACCGATAAACTTACGCCAAATTCAGCTTTCGAAATTCGGTTTTAACAGACAGAGGTCGGCATTGTTGACATGCAAGGCATACATTGATGGCGGCTGAGCAGGAGTTACACTAAGTGAAAGTTGAAATTTAAATGAGTAAGGAAGCCATATAGGCGCGATGTGACTGTTGTATTTGCTAGATAAGCGCCACAGTTGTCCGATATGAGGCATTGCTCAGCTCGCTTATACGCCTCTGCAGATCGCTAACTACCACCTCCTTGCCGCCTGCTAGCTAAGTTCGTTCACTATCATCACCCACTTAGGGCATTGTTCGGTTAAGGATGTTTATCAACTTCCTGCTGGACACTGACACGAAACCGTTCACGGTGTCACGAAAAAGTACCATGTTCTGACTACCGCGACGGTTGAGCGGCAGTTCCGTCGCTACCATCAGCACGCCGACCACGTGATGCCCTGTCCTCCCGCTCCACCCAGCGGTAACATGTTAAGTTCGCTCTTACTAAAAGTAAATTTCTATTTATTTTTTTTTTGCCATCTATGTCATCCAACATAGGTTTTTTTTTTAATGACGATTGCAATTCTTTCCACAAGCACAGCGCCAGGTACAGCCATTTCCACGTTAACTACTGCTAAATAAACGGTCCGTACTGTCAGAAACGCCGAGGTAGACTTTAAGGGACTTTTACCTACACAGCATTGCGAAGTTAAATCACCGAAATAAGTCAGTGCTTCATTCGTCGAAAATAATATTCACCGAAAAAAAAAACGAAAGTTGCATTCTCAACTAAACGCCGCAAAATTTCGCCGAATTTTCAAAAAACAAAAACCGAAAAGTCTAATCCCTAGGTATAAGACAGGGAAATCTGGAAATGAACCGAACAAAAGTTCATAACTGCTAAGGCAATGTTAAATAGAATTCAGAGCAAAAAAAAAACGGACAAGGGACGAAGTAAGGGACACAGAGACGTTCACGAGCGCTATGGTACGGTGGATACGAAGGCAATGGTAAGGTGGATAAGAAGCGTCTTACGTGCTTGAAGGGGAGGTTGGCATCTTAACGCATCAGCCTCGCCCCACCGCGCGGCGCGGCGCTCCTAGGCGTACCTAGGACAGACCTCCAAGCGAAGGCCCCGCCACCTGACGCCCCGGGAGGTGACGCCCCCCGCGGAGCGTTCGACGGCGCGCGCCACAGACGTGCCGGCCAGTGCTCTTTCTTCTCGGGCATCCCGGGCACCACGGAGCTCGAGAGCCGTCGCGAGACTGGCCCGACGATGGTGGGCGGAAAGGGACCCCCGCGGTAGGGTGCCGGCTCTCTCGCGATGTCGCGCCGCGAGAGGGGGGCCGCTGGAGCACTTGTCGCGCTGACCTCGATGTCTTCGCTCGATACGCGCGGGAGAGGCATTTTGCTTTGATACCTTCCTTTTCATGCCGCCTCCCGGCGACGCAGGTCGCGAAGCGACAGCTTTCTCGCTTGGGGCGCGACAGACTATCCAGGACTGACGTCAGCGAGTGTTTGTTCTGGATGCGTTCTCGTTTTCCTTTTTTTTGTCGAAGGTCAAGCGTTGGGCTCGTTAAAATGGCGGTTTTTTGGCTGAGGCAGTTGCTGCCAGGCTCAAACTGTGCTGCACTCGTTAAACTTCACTTTGTGTGCCCTTTCCCCTCCGTCGCTGAGTGTCTCATAGTTCTCCGCGGGATAGGGTGCCTCGATGCGCGCGTTTCATCGAGGCTCCCAACAGTGGGACTATGACAGGCGCTATCTATCATCAGCCACCGTATTGAAACCAGACTTGAAGCAAATTGGTAGATTAAAATCCGTCCTTTACTCAAACCCTCCACGTCCACACTGCTCGAGGCATGCGGCCCCACAGTTTTCACGGGGGCCGAGGCAGATGCAGATTAGGTCGTGGCGGACTGCCGTAACGCTTGGTGCTAGAGCCGACTTTTCCCCAGAAGAGACAACGGCCGTGCTCTCATGGGCTACTGGCAGGGCCCAGTCGCTGTACTTGACCGGGCGGAGAGCCGATGGAAGTTCTGATAACTTTCTTCGACGAAGCTCCTAATATCCCTGGCATTCCCAGACGATGTGGGTAGCGGTCGCCGGAGTTCGGCACCTATGGCGCATCCCTTCGTGGGGGTCATTGCTGTAAGACTTGGGTCTTAATTACGGGGTGAGCGCAGTGTTTGTTGCGAGGCGGTGGACTAGAGTGCGTACCCTCCGCTAGCTCCTCGTGCATAGGTCGAATAAAGCACGTCTTCTCCTGGACATGTTGCTCTCGTTCTCGGCGGAGGTGCTCAACGGCCTTGCGGCGTCGCTTCGCGATTCTCTTGAAGGCTGGGGGTTCCAGCAGGTAGGTGTGTTTACCCGCCAAAGTGGTCAGAGCGTTCGGCGCGGATGCTATCTCGTGTGCTATCTCACGCCTCGCTGTTGGCCCACTCAATGCCTTCGTTACCTTCGTGTGCAAGCACCCAGGTAATCGTCGCTTTAATGATCAGTTTGCAGTTGAGTTCATTAATGTTACTGATACAGTACTGTGCATCTTTATCGTGTAGACTTCAAAAAATTTTCCCGCCTCAGCCGCTGGCTCGTTTGCGGTAAAACCGACCACAGTGCTTGCGTACGTGTATTGTGGTAACTTTTGTCTCGTAGCAAGTTTTACAACGAGACTTACTTGATTCAGCCGCGAATGATGCAACTCTGTAATCGTCTGCGCCGAGGTCGATGAACTGAAAGCTAACAGCGCCGAATTGCCGCGAAGGCCAGCAGCGGCGCCATCAAAGGTTCTGTGCAGGTGGTAATGCTGACCTCGGCCTCCCTTCAAGTGGTGGAACTTTCCTATGCAAACAACAGGTGGTGCCACTAACGCCCTTCGGCGTAAACCTAGAGTTCTAGGATTTTGGTTCGTCGACTTCGAGGCAGGCGATTACGTATTTGCGTCATGCGCGGCTGAAACAGGTAAGTACCGTTGACAAGCTTACTACGAGGCAAAAGTTACCGCAATACCCAAGTTCTGTGCGCAGTTTCAGCGTAAATGAGCCAGCGGTTGAGGCGAGCAAATTTTGAAAGCCTTCACGATAAAGATGCACAGTACTGTAGATCACCGACTACAGTACGGTATGCTGCCGAGCGCGCGCTCACTTAACGGCAAATTTCATATGCGTGAGAAAAATTCGTGACAAGGTAGACTCTGTGCCTGGAGCCATAATGCAGAAATGTTTGCAGGTCCCAGTGCGCTGCCTTTAGGAGCGCTGTAAGTCCTGCTTCCACGGTGTCGACGTCGTCGGCGATGAGGAGTACAGCTGTAATTACCATGCGACGGGTGATATCGACCCACGCCACTGTACGTATACGTGCTTGAGAGATCCATTCTCTGTTGTATTATGCTCACCGGTTTGAGGGATCGCAGTCCCTGCCATATCGGTGTGTTTGATAAGGTTTGGAGCCAGTTGTTTGCGCTATGGCAGTGCGCCTTAACGAAGCGCTTGCGTCGCTCCGAGTCGCCACCTCGTGGAGCCATATTTCGCGCCAATGGCTCGCCGTCTGTAGGTGCCGCTGTACAGGGGACCGTGGAGGACAGACGCAGTCCTCTGAGGGGCGAACTTCTCTGTTGGGTGCAATATGGAGTTCTTCTAGCATATAAAGTCCAGCAGGGGTGCAGCTCAGCCGGTTCCTTTTGGCGAGATTCGCATGTTTAGCAATCTCCGAGAGCAGGTTTATACAGTTGTGCGTGTAATTAAAGCTCCTTGAGAGGGATGTGCTTCGACAGACCCGTGACAGTGTGGATGGCTTCTCGCTTAAGCTTCTCAAGGTGGTCACTGTGTTCTCTCGTGATGACGTGATAATCGTATCCATACGCAATACGTGAACCAAGAAGGGCTGCAAATACGTGGCGGGGCTCCTTTTCTCTTGTACCCCACTGAAGACGGGTCACGCTGCTAATAAGGCGCAGGAGGGTCTTGCGTTGGGTCCTTACTTTGTTCACACTTGTTGTAGCCTTTCCGTCTTGGTCAGCATACGCGCCCATATAATCCTTAAGGAAGTTTTGCGTCCAATAAGTTGGCCACACATGGAGAGGTTGATTGGTCAGCACACCGTTTCCGCCTGCCGGTGTGGGCCATGGCAGCAAGGAGCCGCGGAGGTCTGGTCATATACAAGACTGAATATTGCAGTTGCCGCTCAGAAAGGAACAGGGATCCTTTATTACTGTGGGTTAGAGTACGGTCGGGGACTTTTTGACGAAAACGCTGGTTCAAATATTTCGATGAGCGTTACATTTGTGAAAAGCTGTATCTGGTTGTTCTCAAGGGTTGCTGCATACGTTATCACATAAATTTATAGGAGATATTTCAGCCGTCCTCAAGTTTCGAGCGATGTTTACTTCCCAGCCTGTGTTGCTTTTCCTCTGCTTTATAACACAGGAATTCTGTACAGGATTCACTTTTCGTCATACGCCGCACTTTTACGCAGAGAACGCAGTGACCCTTTAACACTGCAGTGCTGCCGCTTGCTCGTGGACAAACAATTTTTCATGCTCAGAAAACGCGCCTAGCTGCACCTGGCTCGGCGGCGCCGAAGACTTGTTACTAGAGCACCCTGCAGGTGCGCTGCCCTCAATTGTCGAAACTGAACAGTGTGCTCCATGCGGAGATAAAAGCAGTTCGGTTATTACTTAACGAATGTCGAGTCTGTTCTACGTACAGATAAATTTGACTCGCGGTTCACGACTTCATTGCACCATCGAAGAACTGCTTCACAATCGACGAAATCATAATGCATAGCGCGGGTGATACAGAAGGCGCCTGGAAACTTTTGCCTTGCGCTAGGATGTCACTCCTCGAAGAGAAAGGGTTTGTCTTTATCAACTTTTAATAACAGTTGATCATTATGCGGCTTCGTGATGCTTTGATGAAATCTGGTTGATACTAACTGTTAGAGCTGGTCGTGGAGGATGTATTAGAAGTGCTAACCAAGAACAAGCACGTGCAGCTGACTGCTGTGCAGGTTCCGCCACTCCGGACGATCTGCGCACGTCCGTCGGAAGTGACGTCTCCTTCGGCTATAGACCAGATTTTTTTACCCTCGCACGCAGGCTGCGGACGCGCGCCTACTCTCGACGCCAGTCGCCATCTGTCGGCGCGCGCGGCCCGAGGGACTGCGGGTCGCGCCGGCGCCGCGCATAGAACGCATGTTTACGTGTTCGCTTCTGCCGTTTTGTGCTCCATCAGCTAACGAATGAGGGTGTGTGCTGTGCGTCACTACTCACATTTGCCCTCTTCCAGACAGTGCTGCGGTTATCTTGTGCGCAGTTACTCGTTAACGTGGCATCCGAGGGTAGTCGACCAAGTAGTGTACGGACTGGAAACCGGCACTTCTAAGCAGATTTCTGCGCTGTCGGGTCGTTTGTCGTCGCCTTTTACGTGCGATATCATCTATGATAATTTTATGCATCAGAATGTAGATCTATTGATTTGACTCAGTGGAGTAGTAACTGGATAGGCGAGCTGCAGACTGAAGGTTGTCCCGACGGAGCGCGTGTTTTCGATCACCATGTACGTGTTCGGCACCCTTGCGCTGAGCTTGCTCTTGTTCCCATTAAACACATTTCATGCAGAGGATTGTAAGCACGACCGCTACCGATTTCAGCTGCTTTTTCCGCACGCATGTTAGAGGTATCTGGGGAAAGGTTTATTAGTATCTTTCTGCTGTTGGTATCTACCTTAGCTTGGTTTGGTTTATTAAGGTTTTACGTCCCAAAGCGACTCAGGCTATGAGGGACGCCGTAGTGAAGGGCTCCGGAAATTTCGACCACCTGGGGTTCTTTAACGTGCACTGACATCGCACAGTACACGGGCCTCTAGAATTTCGCCTCCTTCGAAATTCGGCCGCCGCGGCCGGGATCGAACCCGCGTCTTTTGGGCCAGAGCAGAGAGCCGTAACCACTGAGCCACCGCAGCGGTGCGGTATCTACATTATTCATAGGAAAATATGCGCGATTTCATTACATTTTCCACACTTAGCCAAACGCCTACGCAACGCTCTCACACGCGGCGAGAGCTCCTGAATAAAATAACGCGACTTCGGACCTCAGAATTAGTGAAAGCTGGATTAGCTGCTCATATCTATTCAAGCTTTTATAAATTAAGCGGAAGTACGTTTTTATGCACCAGGTTGCATAAACCATGACAAAATTTGTTTTCTGTTGGCGCTGCGACTCAGTTGAGCTCACAGCGGTAATTTGTTGATAAACTGGCGCGGCGACAAGAAAGCCGTTTGTGGAAGGGGGGGGGGGGGGGGGCTTTATGGCCGGCAGGAAGGAATAAAAGTGCATGGGAATTGGAATTGCATACTAGCCGCACACCTAATTCTTGATATTGAATAAAAAGTTTCTTTGCGGTGGAGCACCAAGACGGAATTCGATTAAGCACGAGCGCGTTCTAAGCGCCGGCACAATTAACTTGAATGTTAAACTAAATGTCATTAAAACGCGTCAATGTTATCGCTTTAATAACGTAAATACTTCCGGCAACACAGCCACGCAGCGGAAGTATGCTCGACAATGGTTTTTTAGCGCCCGAAGCGCGGCTATATGCAGGCGCGGCCGCGGAACTGCCGCAGCCCCGCAGTCCCCAACGAAACGCCCGCACCGCGGCGCGCCAGTCGGTGCAAAATGGCCGCGCCCAGGAGAGGCTCAAAAATCTGGTCTATACTCGAGATGGGGTTCCTCGCTATAGCTGCATCCACGTGCGGCACTGACGCCTCCTGAGCGACCTTGCGGGACTTCCCTGTTAGCGCGTTTTCGCCGGGCCACGGCTCAAGCGAGAAGTGTTCGCCGCTCTGTCAGAGCTGTCTGTCGGCCACTCGGCCTTCGAGCCCTTTGAGCGGACCCGCCCCGCGTTCAATGATGCAACGTGGCAGCAGACAGGGCTCACCTTGTTGCAGTAACGGCGACGCCCTCTCTCGCTGGCCTCTGCCGTCGTGGCGAATTCCTCGGAGACAAAGGCGATTCTTCGGCCGCCAGTTTCCCGGCGCCGAACGTCTTAAGACGCGTACGGGCTCCGCTGGCGAGCGTCGCTTAGGAGAACAATGTGCTCGCTTTCCCACGGGTCTGCGCTGCCCGCGCCAATACGTGTCTAATGGGGCTGGGACCTCGCATGACTTGGCGGTTAACGTCGGACGCGGCACTTAGAGTCAAGCGCAACGCAACCTGACTACCTCGTTTTCAGTACAGCTTCAGGCTGGTGCTCTGATGACCGCTCGAAAGCGGCCCTTGAGCGAGGCAGTTTTCGGGGGGACCCAGTTTTTGCGATTTTCAAGAACTGACTGCCACTGGGGAAACACGTATGATGGTTTGTGATTCCTGAAGCTATGAATGTTTTCACCTAGGATATCTGTGGGAGCAGCAGAACTCTGCAGCTTCGCGTTCTTTTTATGACGCGAAAATATGATCCAGCGTATTATATAGACTGCACTGCTTGAAACTCAGTTTAGAAGTATTGAGCTTTTGTTTTTTAACGCTCTAAAACTTTAACGAATATGAAATCAAGATACTGCATTTCTTGCTTCCCCTCAAGGTCGAGTACGAGGGGGTACCCAAAAGAAACCGGACTTATTTTTGTTTTAACTTATTTGTTCACATTTTAAGCACAGACCTTCAGTCTCCTTCAAAGTATTCCCCACTTGCAATGATACGCTTGTCGAATCTTTCATTCCATTTTTCAAAACATTGTTTAAATTAATCTTTTGTGATGCTTGACAGCGCCTCCGTCGTTTTTTTCTTCAGCTCAGCAACATCAGCGAAACGCTTTCCATTCACCTATTTTTTCATTCTAGGAAACAAAGAAAGTAGCACGGGGCAAGGTCGGGAGAGTATGAGGGTTGAAGAATAGGGGTCATGCCATTTTTGGTCCGAAATTGTCGTAGAGACCGGGGTGTGGGCATGGGCATCGCCATGATGGAAAAACCAGTCACCCGACCGCCACTAATCTGGCCGCTTCCACCGCACACTGTTGCCCAATCTTTTCAAAACATCCAAGTAGAAAGCCTGGCTAACTGTCTGACCCTGCGGAACAAATTCTAAATGGACGACTCCTCTCACGTCGAGAAAACAAATCAGCGTTGTTTTGAGGTTTGGTTTCACCTGACGAGCTTTCTTGAGGCGAGGTCAATTTGAAGTTTTCCATTGGCGTGATTGTTGCTTTGATTCAGGATTCGATTCAGGAACACTTGAGTTTTCCCCATAGCATCGTCCTTGTACGTCTTTCTTAATATTTCAAGAGTTTCCATTCAACTTTTTCCGAGCAAAAATCAGAATTTCACTGCCGCACGCTGTTCACGAAAATCACCCATTGCAAAAACGACATTCACACAAAACAGTCGTCACTCTAAAACTCTGCCTAAACTAGTCTGACCTCCTTCAACGACGGCACTTGGCTTACCGACTCTGGAATGTTCGTTCTATGCTCTCCTAGTGGCAAAACGCGGTACCACAGAAGCTTTGCCGACGAAAAAATTTAGTCCGGTTTCTTTTGGGTACCCCCTCGTATGCTTTAGCTAAGGATTCTTTTCGTACAGCATTATTTTGGTTCGCTCATTCAGTTCCCATTCAGGACACTGTTACTGCCTACCGCATTGTCATGGCTCACACATCCAGCAGATAATGAGCATGTCTTTAATGGGACCTTTATCCTCTCAAATGTGCATATGCTTCGGTCCTGCTTTCTGTGCTGTCCCGGGATTCGGGAGACCTTGGCGTTGCAGCGAAAACAGTTAACAAAACACTCTGAAAGGCAAGTGTGCTATCAGGAGCGGTTATTTCGCTCCAGCACCAGGTCATCTAGGCTTGCTCCTTAATGCGACGTCAGTTTTGTAACAGCAACAATATCTGTTTTCAAATGATAATTTTTACCTAAAGACCCCTTGGCCAAGTCTTTTCCTGAAGACGTCGCTTCCCTCAATTCTTCAGCCGCGCATATAAGAAGCTGGAAAAGTTTAATAAGTCGAGCCTACTTATAATGGCCGCAGTTATAACGAACGTTCGCTTATTAACAACAAAGCGCTCGCCAAAAACTAGCTCTAAAAAGCGCAAGGTACAACGAAAATTTGCCGGAAGAAGCTCTTGCGTACGTCCCGTCGGTATCTTTTCGTTGTCCCTTGTGTTTTTTAGCTAGCGCTGGTTACCATGCTTTAGCCATTTATGCAAAGACAGAAACATGGCAAGCTCACATTAAAGAAGCGCCTGTCCAGTTCTGCATGGTCTCTGTTCGTGGCTTCATGCAGTCTATTATCTTCGTTGAGGTGTTGTTCTTCGTTGGTTCTTTGACCCCATGCCACGTTGCGGCGAGCGGAGAGGACGATACTTCCTTCGAACTGTTCGACTACAAAAATAGCGCTGCAGCACGGGCGAAAAATGAAGGACAAGCACTCCACCGTGCCCCATGGTGTGCATGGCTCAAAGTCAGTCTGTGTGATCTGTCAGATTTTGTAACGCGCTGTGCGTCTGAAGGGGTAAAAGGCGGCGACTGTCTCATGCGCATTTCCGACGGACCGATACCAAAAGGTTAAACGAAGCAATGAAACATGGCTCCTTAATTCAATTCCCCCTGTGCACGTGCCGCTCATGCACAATCAGGACCGGCGGCTCAAGCTGCCTCGTGCCAACGGCGTCTCTTCGACCGGGACGCCTCGCAGGCCAGCACGTAAGATCATTCGTTCGCCTACGCGAACCGGCCGACAGCTATTGTCCTTTTCCATGGGCATTGCTCATACGCAGGCCTACTGACGTGTTGTGCGGACCAGTAGCCTATACGACCGGCTTGTATGTACGACGCCGTCTGGACAACTCTATTACACCCTACCACTGTGCGTGCATCGTTGATACGCGTGTAACAGTTGCGGCGTTTCCAGCTGTGAGGTGGCCGTCTTCCCTCCGGCTTTTAACCGTCTAGTCAGGAAATTGCTGAATTGGGGAGAGCCCAGCTGACGCAGATATCGGTGAAACAAGCGGCATCCCACATGACCCGGATGTCATGTATAAACCTAATACTTTTTCCTAATCCATGCTTTCTGATCTTTTTGGTTTATAGCTACGGAACGATATGCCTTATTTCTCTGGCAATTATTCTATTCAGGAAATTTCGGAATGAGGGAAAGCCATTTGGCGCAGATATCGGTCAAACATGCGGCATCCCGCATGACCCGGATGTAATGTACAGATCTAACACCTTTTCCTAATCGGTGCTTCCTGATATTTTCTCCTTATAGCTACGGAACGATAAGCCTTATTTCCCTGGCAATTATTTAAAATTGCGAGTTTATTCTTCGTCTCCCCTTAGTATTCGGCCCATGTTACTCATGTAGAATGTCCCTGAAACAATCGCCTCCTTTTCTAGTAGCCTCTCGTCCCACGCCCCGCGACTGCAAGCGTATACGCGTTTCAACTGAGTCGGGCACGGATGCGCGCTGGACTAGCGCAAACGTCTACGCTCACCCGTACGTGGCACGCCATTCTCGACAGCAGTGCCACGCCCCGCTAATAGCTCTCGATGGACGGGCGTCTATCGGCAGAGGGGCCGCACCGATCACGACGAGACTTCTTCCTTTACGCCCGCTCGGACCACTCCTCTCGGAGACGGACGCCTGCTGCCGACCGGCGCCTGATCGCTTCTGGCCCGTCGTACCCTTCGCTCGCGCGTTGTTACAATGGCACGCATTTGCGATTTCGCAGCCGCTTATTCGACCGTCGCCGCGGCTTTCGTGACGTACTATGGCTGGAGTAAACATGGCAGGTCCTGCGTCCGAGCGGCGCTAACTTAAATGCGTAGCGCACTGGGGCGGGAGACCTGACCCAGCGGGACGGCCGGATATACTGCTACGCTCGGAAATTGGCAGGTGCACAGTTGTCCGATCTAAACAGTTGCTCCGCATCCGAGCCTCTCATTTTTCCTGTCCTCCAGCCGTCCTCTAGCCCTCTCGCTTTTATAAAAGGGAATGCGCAAAAGGACAGCTTATCTTTTTTTTTACTCTTTTATGTTTAAACTGCAGAGCGTAGTCTTCTCTTAACTCCGCACAAGGGGCCTTCCTGAGCAAGTGTTTTGAATAGTATGGCCGCCTGCTTGCTTGCTTGCTTGCTTGCTTGCTTGCTTGCTTGCTTGCTTGCTTGCTTGCTTGCTTTGCTTGCTTTAAAGCAAGCTTGCTTTGCTTGCTTGCTTGCTTGCTTGCTTTGCTTGCTTTAAAGCAAGCTTAATTGCTTGCTTGCTTGCTTGCTTGCTTGCTTGCTTGCTTGCTTGCTTGCTTTGCTCGCTTGCTCGCTTGCTCGCTTGATCGCTTGCTCGCTTGCTCGCTTGCTTGCTTGCTCGCTTGCTTGCTTGCTTGCTTGCTTGCTTGCTTGCTTGCTTGCTTGCTTGCTTGCTTGCTCGCTTGCTGGCTTGCTGGTTTGCTCGCTCGCCCGCTTTAGCCGTCCTTAGGGTGAGCATAGCCTGATCCTGCACCGTGGTCAAAACTCGAGTTCCGCCCGTTTGTACCATCTCCTATCGCACACGAATGTGCCACGGCATCGGACTTATCGGTTTCCTGCAAATATATACCGACGTTGGAACTAACAGATGAATTTTCTCACTTTTTTTCAGAGCAACCAACAGCCAATTCCTGCAAGAAGTAGGAATTTAATTTGTGCCTTGAAATTTTACAAAATGCTTAGAGGTAACGTGTTGAGGATCACCGTATACAAGTTTTATTGAATAATTTCTTCTGGTATTGGTCTTTCTCAGTTATGGTCCTTGTGATCGCTTACAAAATGTGGAACTAGTTCGTTGAGAATGTATTTCGAAATTTTCAATATGGAATGACGCCAAGGTTACGACTCACCACAAAATGGTCATGTGATGTGAGCGTAGGGACCTTTGGAGGCATTACTGGGCGACCGAGACTAATGAAGAAGTCTGCTCTGAGAGTGCGCCCTTATAAAATGGTACATAGACAGTTTATAGGCTTCATATACACTGTATTGGCTTCCTGTAGATATATCGTTTCGTCTGTTCATAGTCTGTAGGCTTTTTATAGACAAAAGTCTGTTAAAAGTGTATGGCCATAAATCTATAGATTGTCTATAGACTTTCTGTAGCATTTCTATTGTCTATGGACTGTTCTCTAGATTTTGTCTATACAGAGTCGTTAGATTTTATAGACAGAAGTCTATGGACAGATCGATGTCCCACCTTATGTTTTCCCATTAATGATCGATTAGTATAACAACCTCATGAGGGCACCAAAGATCCCGCACAGCCTAAGCACTGCTGTGCTTGTATGCGACACCGGCACCCATTATTAGGCACCTCATGTCACGATACCTTTCCTTCAATAGATTGGTAATCACAAGAATGGTGCATGATCAGTTTTTTCTTTCACTTTTTGTTTGCTGCTTAAACGTTCACCGTTTTGCAACCGTTCTTTGGGCCTTCTGAGGAAACCCACTGTTGGTACATGATGAGACTTTTTTTGGTTTTGGCCAATACTTTCCTTGGTATCCCCGGTTCTCACAGATAGCGAATATTAGCCAACCATAGAGATTTTTTCCTGCATGTGGAAACTTTTCTTGAGTTGCATGTAAACGCATTGGTGGCGTAATCGTTCGAGCATCCGCCTCGCATGCGGGAGGTGCGGGGTTCGATCCCCTGGGCCGCCGGGCACCCACCGTTGATACAATGGGTGCAAGCTTTCCGCTGGCATAGTGCTCGGCTTAAACAGGGTGAAATGCTTGCGGAAATGAGTCTTTGACCCCACCTTGTGCACACAAAAATACTTTGTGCCGTGGCTCTCTTTGGCTACAATTGCCTTGTGCCATAAAAATTTAACATCATCACTACTGACTGTCTATAGATGCAGGGCAGTTCGGTCGCCTAGCAATTCAATGTTGTGGTTTTTCGATGCATCTGTCGACTTTCTTGAGCAAGTAGTTGGAAAGCGAATGATCTTCAGCGCGTTTTGTTTTCTCATTTCGGCTCTTGAGGTTTCTGCATCCAGGAATAAAACGACAGGCATGCGTACAGGCTCTCAGTTCAGGTATCCTGCATGATACGTGCATGCGTGTAGAGAAAAAATATTCTGCGCTTCTCGAAAGAAGAGTGTCTGAGACCTGCTGTGGAGGTCGTTGCGTGGGAACCAGGAATTCAAGAACATTGCTGTCTTTTGCCCAATCTGCTGTAGCGTGCCGTACTCTAATGCCGCTACTGAGAGAATGTACTCTAGCCTCGTTGATACGTCACAGACGGAACACCTGTACGTTATATTTTTGATAAAGCGGCATTCATTGCTAGCGGTTGTAGCTCAGCAGATACGAACCGATAAAAATTTCTGTCTCCTAAGCGCGTAGAGAGATTCCGTGGCTGATGCGCACATATGTTAGCCTCATAAGGGGCTTTATTTTTTCCTTAGAGCAAAATCACAGCGCGCTCTTCTTCATAGGGCGTCTCCGGACTAGGGCCTCTTCCGGACCAGCTTCAGGCAGGGGTCTGGATGCCGACGCCTGCGTCCATCTTCAGGCTTCAGTTGTTCGAGCTGCAAACATTGTCGAAGTTTCAATGCGTCGATTTGAAGCAGCTAGATTACTATGGGAGCTGTGTAGGAACATGTGCATTAGTGGTTTGTGAGAACGCTGTGAAAAGCTATGTTTTGCACGAAATAGTACGCAATGACATCTTGTGGAAGCCTCGTATTTAACAGTCGCAGATGCAGATATGATTGCGTGACAGTGCGATGGTACCGCACGCGCACTCCTACCATAATCCCTGCTGTATGATGCAATAACGTAATACAAGCCTTATAATGTAAACTTCAAATTGTTGCATGATATTGTACGACATCTGCATGACAATGAAAAACATTTGCACGACAGTTGAAAAATAATTTTATCACAGTGGTATGGCAAACTTTTACGAGGTTATTACACCGTACAGCTTTTTTGACTGGGGACAGCACCGCAAAATACTCAACATATTCCCGGAGCGACAAATGTTGGGATACAAGTGGCTCGCGAAAGGGCTGTGTCTTCAGTCTTCCTCCCGGCAACATTCCCATAAACGAAAAAGTCGGCAACATTGGCTTAGTTATACAGCACACCAGCGAAACTTCGTCCACCATGAGTAACCGATTTCGGAGACATGAATTACAGTCGCCGGCGACGCGAGTCGGCTGGCAGCTCGCTCCGGTCACAAAACAAAAAGCAGGTCGAGTCTGCGGGAGGCTTTCTGGCGGTGTACGATGCAAGGTCGTTTCGGCAGGTTCACCTTGGCTGTTACGCTCTTTGGGCAACGGCGTTACGCAAACGCCGCTCTAAGCCGCAAAGTGCTTTCTCCCTTTGTTGTCGCTTTCTCGCCCTCTTGTCTTTTCCGTTCTCCCCCGCGCACTCCTCGCTGCGCCTTCGGAAAGCCGCCTTCGGCTGCCCGAGTTCACCGTCGCTATACGGTCCGCTGGAACAGCACACGTTGTTGGGCTTCTCTTATTTTTTAATGATTGCCGCCAGCAAAGCAAGGAAATCACCGAAGAGCGGAAAACAGTGCGAGGTCACTAAGATGGGGACAGAACAAACAGAGCGTCGCGTCCTTTGTACGGCGCTTGCTGCCTTTCAGAAGAAAAAAATATTATTTGGTGAGAACGCTATGATTTTCTCCAGGCTGAAAACCGCCGTCAGTGTACTTCGCAGAGGGGGCGGGGTTTAAATGAAGAAAAGTAGTAAAAGGGAGTAAAAAGTACTCAAGTAAACTAAAAATGGGGAAAGAGTAATTATTGTCGTGGCAGAGAAAATCCAGAATTGAAGTAAGGGTACAAAATATTGTAATGTTTTTTTTTGTTGTTTTTTTAGGATACCCAATGCCTTGTAAATGGGCAAACTATAAAGTTCAGTGCATGGCGGTGCTGGAAAGCTTAAAAGATGAAAGCTTATAGGCGCTTTGTTTTCGATTGCATTTGCGTGAATGCTTCAGTTTACACTCGTAACCATCTCCTCTCATCAATATCGCCTAGGCAGGCATTCCTGCAGTATGTGCTGCACACCTCTAACTAAACCGTGGCCGTCACATCGTTGATGGCTAATCGGCCCAAGCTGTATACCGATCATAGATCGTAAGTACGGCCTTCAGAAGAAGTCGATTATAAAAAACTCCCATAGGATTCCCAGACGTTAGGGACCCTGGCACTAACCGCGCTACATCGTGCGTACCTGCGCCTCGATAAAATGCGTACCACAGGAGTAGTCGCTGCCGCGCGGGGATGTCGGACAGCGTGGCAGCGCCCGAACCTCGCGAGCAGACGCCATACCTCGGCACCAATAGAGGTGGCTCAATCACACTCACACTCACGGCCACTCGCACTCACATCGACTCATTCACACTCACACTCATGACCACTCACTCGCACTCCCACTCATGACCACTCGTACTCACGACCACTCACACACACTCACACTCACAACCGCTCACTCACACTCCCACTCATGACCACTCGCACTCACACTCACGTCCACTCACACTCACGTCCGTGAGTGTGAGTGAGGCGATATAAGTGCACTCATGAGTGAGTGTTCCGAACTATGGCGGACTCTCCGCGTTACGCGAGTTTTCATCATCATCCGAGTGCGACATCCGCTCGCTGGGCGACCTGACGTGCGTGCGAATGAGGGGAAGCCTCTCCCCTTGTGCAACGTGGCGTGCTGCGCAGAAATGCCGAGTGCGGGCTGATACTACTCGAGCGGCGCGTCCTGGAAACGCCGAGAAACGGGGCCATGAGTCACAGATGGCGACCGTCACATTCCGAGCGCGGCACGGCGGTCTACTTCGCTCTCCTCTGGTCGAACGTCACCGCGAAGCGCCCTCGCTGGGCGAAACTTTCCCCGCTTGCGAGAGTCATGATGGTGCAATTCTCGCGTCTCTTCGACGACGAAGCGAAAGTCCGTCCTTAGTTTCCAGGCGATTTGGTGCTGCGGTGGACGGCGTGCTGCTCTCCCCCCCATGAGCTCTGTCCGAGAGAATGGAGATGGTCCTTCTTAGCTGAGTGAACTGGATGATCATGCATGGTTTTCTGAGCCGAAATGGTAGTCCACGGCAAGAAGCAAGTTAATGGCGTTAACGTTCACCTTCAGTTTCGTGTTTCTTTGCTACCGCCTCGCTTTTTTTTTTTCCCGTCCGCACTCATTTCTTCAGTACAGTTTGCGGACTTGTGCCTTCACTGTCCACAGGAATCCTTGTGGAATTTCACTACCTATTTCGAGGGCAAATGGAAATGATATGGTGAACGCGGTTAGATCGTTGAGCGCCGTATCGTGCACCACGACGCATTGAAGTGGCACGGCCGGACTCACTTCAACTAAGTTTTCTTTAATGAGAACCAGCAAATGTTGAGGGACTACCGTGCATTAGCCCACGAGCTCATTTATGCTCGTGTTGTGTCTAGCAGCTGTGGTCTGAAACATCGTGCAAGTTCACGTAGCAGCGTTTCGTTCCTTGTTGACGATAAACATACCCCGTGCTGGTTTATTACATGCAATGGTGCCTTCTTTTATTGCAAGCCGCGCTCACAGCCTTCGAAGACCGCGTTTGCTAGAGTTCACGTTTTTCTTTCTGACTGATCAGGCTGGAGGGACCTGGGCAGCCAAGGCGGGTGCCTTGTGGCCCACGCGCTTTCGCTGAGCGCACGCTGACGTGAGCTCATTAGAATTGCCTAGGCGGCCACGTCCCGTCTTTGAGCTGTCACGGGCAGCTAACAGAGACGGTGGCCATCGAAATAACAGCGCCTTCCGGTGTTCGCAGACATGACGGGGTCCCCGTTCGACGGCTCCCTGACGGGCGCTGTCGGCGGAAGGACTGGGCGGTTGCTGCCTGGATGAAGTAGAATAAAGGAAAGCTTGCACTGGCAAAACTTAGCATTAGATATAACCGAGCCGTGGGTGATTAAGGAACCCTTGTTTAAGAAGGTTTCTTTTTCACGAAATTCGCGAAAGTGGCTTAAAATGATTGCCTCCCGCCTTCACGTTTTCGGTGGGCAGGGAACAACGCCAGGAACGAACAATATTTAAAGGTTACCCAGACATCCTTTCATGCGGAGCTTACGAACTTTCCGGCAACCCCTCTGCGGCCGAGGAACGTATTTGTGCGCACTCAGCTGACACACTCTCTTTCTCTGCGACGATGCCTGATAATAATGGCAAAATAGAGAACAAATCTGCGGCTGTCTATGATTTCAGTTATGCTACAGAATGAGTAACGTTGGCCTGTTGCTCTCATGTCGGTTTGACCAAGCATGTAAGAGCGTCATGGACAGCGCTGGTGGTGATTTATCCAAGGCGCATTTGCAAGTGGAACGTGACATAGCGTCATAGCACGTGAATAGGGCTAAACCGTTCTTTTAAATGTGGGTGCACAGAGAACATTATATGGGAAGAACTTCTTGCACCTATCGCATTCGCACTCCGTAATCTCGTCAAAAACTGTACCACATGCATTTCTGTGGTTGGCTCTGGTAGCGAAGATTATAAAATTGGGTTATTTATTTATTTATCACGAAACCCAAAGTACAAAAGCTATAAAACAGCTCCGTCGGTAGTTCATGGGTAAAGCTTACCTCAAGTCCATGTTTGTCAAAGGCATTTTAACTTCACCTACAGCAGAGGGCAGGTGAAGGCCGTCTTTTTTTAAGAGCACTAAAAACCGTCAACATACCTAAAAAAACCTTGAACCTCTCCCCCCCCCCCCCCCCCCCCCCCCGTAAAAACATTTATCCAAATGTTTATTTACTCTTTTAAAAAAATGTCACAAAGGATAGGGGTCATGCAGGACCCAATGCAAATGCCACTGCGCTGCAAAAAAGGCAGGTTGTGAAACACAATAAAAGTTGGAACTCAGGAAAAATTTCAAGCAATGAAATTACCAACAGACACGCCTATAGAATTCTGGGAAGGCACGTCGCCGTTTCTTTCTATACATTCCTTTACAGACAATAAAAGCTGATATCGAGGCACGGAATAAAACAAGTCTTGTACATCTACAGAGAAGCCATAGGCAATATCGTGGGTACTCTCAAGAAAGTGCGCGACATCAGTGGCTTTTTTGGCGATGAAAGGGTCATCTAAAACGAGCGTTTTGAAGTGATTTTGCAAAAACTAGCTGACGTTTCTCGGCCACGAGCCTTCTTCACTAACAATAGTCGTGAATGGTATTTCTGGCTTGTGGGTGTTTGCTGTAAAAAAAAAACATTTATGCTATTACCTTTGTTCTTAGTGATATCATTGGTAAGTGTATTAAGATTTAATTTCTTGCAAAAGTTGAAGAAATTGGTCTTAACTCTAACAGTTCTTTTCTTAACAGGGACAAAATTCTTATTGACTGCCAATTGTGCTTTTTGATTGTACCATTCTTTGGGTAAAACCCCTTGGGTAAATTAGCGAACTAATAATGTCGCCAGATGTGATGACGACACAGCAAAGCATAACCTTGAACCAACCAGGCTAAAAACATGCTTTCGTGTGCCTACTCGGTTTAACCACGTGGTACAAACTGCTACTTGAGTGGCTCGATAAAAAAAAAAAAGTGGATGTAAACTGAACGCCACTTTTGAGTGCACAGGGACATCATATGTATCACCGGTGAAAACCGGAAATTCTTATGTAGAAAATAATATTCGCCGACAAACACCGAAGGTGGCTTTCTCAAATAGGAACAGAAAAAAATCCTCCTAATTATCCTAAAAATAAAAACCGAAAAGCCCGACCCCTAGTTATGCATTATGAGTTTCTTGTTAGGAATTAGGTAGCACCTGGTGTATTTGTTTGCAATTGTTCTCATACAGCGGTTACTTGAGCAATAACCAGAACCGTCGGATGAGAAATAAGTTCCAGCAAACCGAACGGCATTTCTTTCTGTTAATCCAGTTGCGTTGCAACGAGACACATACAAGAAAATGTACAGCATTACCCATTGAGCGACGTCCAGTCGACGTCGACGTCGGGTTGCGGCTTTCCGGCCGAGCGGTTAGACGCTGACACACGCTCGAATAGCGCCGCCCGTTGCGTTGCCTCTCAGGGTCGTCGTGCGGCGACTCACTGGGAACTGAAGCTTACGCGTGCAGATTAAGAGGTTCTACAAATAAAGGCGACGATGGCCTAGATATGGGCAGCGTGTTCTGCGAGTAGACAACGAAGACTCAGCCAACGAGTGACTTCGAGATCCGGGAAGCCGTAAACTGCTCGTAATCTCACCGGGGGGACATGCAGTGTCTTTTGCTGTAAAATTTTACGCGTTTGCCGGAGCGCCTTATCGCTGAATGCAGGAACAGTGGAAAGTATGGTCTAGTCCCGCGGTAGCCCTTAACTCTCGCCGCCGCTTTTTGCAGGCAATCTGGGCCATATACTCGCGCAACTTATGCGGGAAACCTGAGCCGCAGTGGCTGAGCTGCGCTGGCTATACTGCTGCTTGTAAGGAACTTTTTGTTTCCATGCGTTATTAAGGCAAAGGCGGGCGCACTATTTTCCGGCGGCGAGTACAGCTACGGCTATGGCAATGTAGCGTACCTTTATAATAAAGTTCCATGCATTCATTCATTGCCCGAGGAAAGAAAAGAAAAAGAGGACAAGTGCTACAAACCCTTTTGAAAAAATTAAGGGGGGGGGGGAGGGAGCACTTTGTTGACCTAAAGTGCGATGAGGCGAAAGCCTTTAGCGCGGTGTTGTTTGCTTGTGTCACTGATGTGTGGTTAAGACGTCAATTAAGTACACAATTGTCTATGAATCGTAAATGCTGGAGACACTGGAGGGCGTTTGGGAGGCATCCGTCCGATTCGACGCCTTTCTGCAAGCACTCTCCAGCGCCCTAGACAAGGAGAACTATACATATGCGTTGGCAGGAGGTAGCGTAGCCATTAGCACGCTCGGCTGCGGAACGGAAGGAGGGTGGTTCGAATCCCATTGTGCACAAAGATCTTTTTCTGGTCTGACTAGAAAAAGCGTGACACCTCTGCTGACAACCTTCTGTCGACAACGATGAGGCATTAAAGGCTTCCGCCTTAAAATTTTCAGATGTTTACCGTGCCGGGTAACGCCGCGCTCTGCTCTGGAGACTAGCGCTGCTTGCTATGCTGTATTTGGGACTGTTCTCTTCTCTTCGCCATCACCATCTTACGCAGAAAGCTTTGCTAATTGTGAGCCTTGATCTGCTAAATTCGCTTACAGCTAGCTTAGCCTCTCTTTCGCATGCTGAGTGCTTTGATGGAAGACAATAGTTACTCGCCACCTCGATGTGGATTTTACGATTTTAGCTAGAACTGTAAAATTTTTTGCAAATTTTGCCGCGAAACTCTGACAACGTTCGATTTTGCCTGAACCACTGATGCAACGGAGGAAACGACGCGATTCGGCGCGAATGGCCTTGCTTTCGAGCGAAAATTCATGGAAAGCGGAGCTACCTCCAGCCACGTGACTTGTCAACCTGCGCGCGTGATTTGAACGGGGTTCTTACAGCGATTTGCACTAGGCCTTACAGCTTTGCCCTAAGAGTTTACACTGGTTGGTGTCCGTTACACAACTCTACAGTCGCGAGTAAAAAAGCCTACCACTAGTGACATGCCACAGCAGCGGCAGATAGCAACGCTCGGCGCTTCGGATATGAACACGCCTACGCCAAAACTACCAGGCGTGTTCGCAAGGCACGGCACCGCGCCTGCTGCGCGGTACGTTTTTGACCGCTGCGGTGACGTCATTGTGCTTATCTTTTTTACTGCGACAGTACTTGCACAAATGTGTTATTCGTTCAAAATCAGTTGAGTGTAAGTCATCGTTAGGCCACTTAGTCGAATTCCTCCATATCCGCCTTCCGTTCTGGTTTCAACACTCTTAAGCATATATTGTAAATCACCAAAAGGAACGCAGACGTTCCTTCGAACGCTTCCTGCTTAATCGGCTTTTCTTGTAGCCATAGATTGCTAATCACGTGTACATTTACGTGGCAGAAAAACAATAATAATAATAGAGAATAATAAAGAGTTGTGGATAAAACGCACGTTAAAGTGCAACAATATACTTTCATGGCTGCGCCATTTCTCACTTCGTCGTTGTCTTTTTCTTAGGAATGTATTGTGCACAATTATAATTTTCATAGGAGTAGATGCAATATGAGCGTGAAGCGTCGGCTTCCAAAAGTGTGCTACTCTCCGTCGCCCATTAAATAACACCAAACGTCTGGAAGTAGTCCCGTAATGCCCGTGTCTCGAACTGCGGCACATAAAGCAGTGAGATGTAATGCGGACACCGCTATGTTTCGAACACAAGCCCTTGAGCTATGGTGATAGTGGGGAGTATACGAAGCGAGAGGTTACATTTTATGGACAGTGCCGGATAGCAGCGTTGGTAGGGCGCAGGCGTCGTTACCCGCGTATTCGATTCCCGATATTTCATATAGCACGTGTCTTGGGGCACTTTTTCCTGACGTCTTGGCAGCCGAGGAAGCCTCATAACCTGCGCTCCACTGTTGGGTGGGCGCCCGAGTTCCGCTTTGTGCTCGTCGCTTTGCACTTATTTACGCTGTCGCACTTGCTACACATCGGTAGCCTGCAACGTGTAGCATGCGGAGTACCTTATGGCACCAGCTTCAGGTAAACTACTTTGCCAAAAGTAACCGAGCAACAGGTTCTTGCTTCTCAAACGTACAACGGAGCATTTACACCAGCCCTAAAGACCGAACGGTGCCACAATGTAAGGACAAGGTCTCACCTTTCTTTACACAGAATCGGAGCTTAAGGGCTGCCACGAGTGCTTCGCTACGCGGCTAAGAAACAAGCCACCTGTGCCGGGTTACTTTTAGCAAAGACTGTACATGTCACTGTTAAGGTGAAGGTTGAGAAACATGGGACGATCCACAACGAAGGGACACAGGGACGCACTGTGTCTGTGTCTTTGTGTGCGCGCGCCTGTCCCTGTGTCTCTTCCTTGTGAACCGTCCGTGTTTGCGCAACCTTCACCTTAACAGTGACATGACACAGCGCCGGCGCTGTCGTCACTTCAGGACGCGCGCTCCTTGCGCCAGCGGGTGACGCTCCGGAGTTCACCTGCAGGAACTCGCAGGCACGCTTCCTCCGTCGCGGATGTCGCGGAGGCGGGGTATTCCCGCGGTGGCCAGCGGTGCGCCGCTGCACGTGGTTTTGGGCGCGGCTGGCCCAATGCCAAGGTCGTCGTCACGGCGGCCCCCATCCGCTCCTCGGGCGACGGGAAGCCAAGCGCAGACAACTGACGGGCCGCGCCTTCGCGCGATTATCGGCCGCCAGGCGAGCCAGAGAAATCCGCGATGACTGCGAAAAATGTTGGGAATTTGTCGGCTCGACGAGGTGAAACAGGGACGTGCCATCCCGTTGCTGACGCCGCGGCAAAACGGATAACGACAGAATTAAAACGGCGTGCCTCGGCAGTATGCGAACAAGCAGGGCCACGCAGGACGCCCTTCTCGGCTGTAGGGCCTGTTGGTTGATAAATATGTACGAGATGAACTTGCTGCTGGTCTAGTCGTTTTTTTTTTCTTTTAGACATACTTCACTGGAAACTATGACGGCTGTCTGGCGTTGTTCCTTTTTATGCATTCCTCGTTGACGGCATCAAAATAGGTTTGCACTGCTTAAGTCAGCAGTGGCAAGTGCCATTCGCAGAGTGCTGCGAACGCGTCCGACGTCCGTACAAGATGTCCTGCCTTATGCTGCATGCATAGAATGACGTCCAACACCTCTATGAGGGCTTACACACGTCTTTAATGACGGGCATCACGCGACCACATCGCCTACATATGCCTGCCGTGCAAACTCGCACCTCAAAACGCGACACATTTCACCAAAATGTACTCCGAAAGTAAGCTAATATACAGGGTGTTTCACCTAAGACTTCACACAATATTTAAAAATCGGCTTTATGAGTTAGAAGAGCGCTTTTTTCGGCAAAGCATATAAGCGATGTAGTACATCAGAATACAGCTAAGATATGCTAACTAGCAGGCTGGTTGGTTAACTTTTGAACTATTACTGTTATGCTCGTTAATTATTTAGAGGCGTACAGCCTACAGTAAGTAATATCCCTATCACTTTTTATAATTTTGAATGCACATTTACCCTCGGCGCCATGCCCCAACGAATTCTGTCTATTTAGAGGAGTTACGGGCACTGGAGAGGTTGCTTTGCCTGCAAGCTTCTCGAAAGAGCCTGTAATTCGGCGCGATGTAGCCGAAAATTGTTGGGTCACAGCGCCGAGGGTAATCGTGGTCTCGAAATTATAAAAACTGATATTGGTATTACTTCCTGTGGGCTACACGCCTCTCAGTAATTAATGAGCCTAACATTAATAGTTAAAAAGTAAACTCTTAATTATGAGTCAACCATCGTACTGGTGACCGCGTCTTTGCTGTAGTCTGATGTACTACACCGCTGACAATTCTATGCAAGGAAAAATTGCTCTTCTAACTCAAAAATCCTACTTTTAAAAACTGCATATAAAGTTTCAGGTGAAATGCCCTGCGGTAGGAGCGCTCGGAAATCAGGTTCGGAGATGAAATTGGGAGTTTCTAAGGAGCAGTTGGGCGACGGCTGATAAGCGCTTTAAGAGATCCCTGTGTTGCGCAGTGGCCGAACCTGATGATGGTGGTGATGTAAAGAAGGCTCATGTGAGAGAACTACGCTTCGCGGATACTGTGTAATAATGCATCCATGTTGTAAGCGTAGCCGTGAACTCTGCAATGCTAGCATTGCAGTTACAGTCCAGTTGATCGCGACCGCAGCAATCCAGAAAGGGCCGGATGAGGCCATTCGCGTAGCGCTTGCCGGCGTGGCCTGCAAGACTTGCCTATACCTGAAGCATCGCTCACTCAGGCCAGCTGCCCTGGGTTTAGCCCTCGTTTTTCCTCCACCGTAAAAGTTGTGGAAAGGCAATGGGGCTGTGGGTTGGTGCGGCCACGAGGAGGCAGCCGGATGTGCGGTCAGCGGATGCAGCGACTATGCCCACAGTTTGCTTATTAAGGCGAGTGTCTTCAATGCCTCATCGTTGTCGACAGAAGGTCGTCAGCAGAGGTGTCACGCTTTTCGGTTGGTCGAAATGGTTATGCCGCCAGAGTGCACGGATTCGAAGTAATAAGGTCACCCACGGATGCCTGACGCCCCCTTTTGGAGCAGACGACATCTAATAAAAAATAGTTGTCGTTCGCTCCGACAGGTGGCGTAAGACGTCCGTGGGTGACCACATTACATACCTCATTACTGCGAACAGAGCCATAGATACAACCGAACTCATCGAAGCAGAGAGAGAGTCGTGCTAAAGGCGCAGTCAAAGTCGGCAATCAAAGTGTGTAGTTGTAATGTGTAGTCAAATAAAGCACTATTACAGCACAAACAGTCTCGCAGCCAGTGCCAAACAGTGCGCCAGGAAAGGCTTTCGCCTTGCAGAACTTTCGAGAGCCGAAGTTCCCACTGAATTTTTTTTAAGCACGTGGCTGATATCGAGCAAGCGTAGACTCCCACAGCCGGGATGACCAAAGCGAATGGTTCTCTCGACCCTTTTCTTCTGCTTCTTCGGATTTCGCAACTGCGTCTGTACCTGTAACAACGAAGACTATATCAGTGCTTGAAGTTTCGTTTTCTCTTTTCGTCGAGTAGGCGAGAGAAGTATGTTTAAAATTATGTGCGGGTTATATAAGCTGCAATGGAGACGACGTATCTATGAAATGCAGGCTTCCTGAAGACAATCTTCCGAGTTCTGCTTCGAGCGTTCCGTAACAGAGAGCGTTAGATGTCCAACTCAGCGTGCGCACAATCATACTTGTCTAAATGATACGCACCGCTTCTCTTGTGGCTACGCGCTCGGACTGCAGCTGAATAGGTTGCGACGTTTCAGGTGTCCGCCCGGTGCTTTACACCTTCAATCGACTGAACTGAGGCAGTAACATGCACTCTCCCTTCTTCGAAATTATTCCGCTTCATATGCTTTATATGAATTCACTTTGTGCGAGGGAGGCGAAAACTGCCGGCAGGTTGCTCAGACTCACGCCATTTTATTTGCACACGGGCATTCACGAAGACAGTGCCTGGGCCCGGCAGAACTGAGCACGTTCTAATATCGTTTAGGTTGCTCTGTGCTAGGTCCTGTACGTAAGCAAGTCCTCGGCATATATTTAAATAGGACGAACAGAGCATAGGGAATCGTAACGGATCTTTCAGGCCTCACTGCTTGATATCTGCGCGGTTTCTATACGTACTCCAATATAACCGAGACGTTTCGGCTCTAACCATCATCCGCTCGCATACGCTGACCGTAAGTAAATTCCAAGGGAGTTATCAGAAATCTTATCTGAGTATTGCTTTCTCCATATTTCGCGGATGTTTCACTGAACAAGGAATATGGCTCGAAGGCTTCTGCGAACAGAGTTGGTTTTTACTACGGCTGTGTTTCACAAAAGCGGCAGTTCCGAGAAATCCGCGTAGCTACGGCGCTGACACTTTTGCATTAGCCCAACAATAAAAAGCACGTTGCTCTTGTCGGATCCGCGCCGTTTTTGAAGCTGCAATGGCTCTGCTCGCCTCGTCTAGACCACTGCCAAACGTCGCCAAGAGTGGGGAATTAAATGCGGGGGTGTGTTCTCGCTGCGGCCCGCCCTCTTTGGAGTGACTCGCGCGTCAGTCACGGCGAGTGGGATCCCCTCCACGAACCAATCACTGACCGATGTTGTGGACGGCGTGACGAGTGAGGTCACGTCACGGGTTTTTGGCCTCATTGATTCCTCTTTGTGGCTGGCGTGAGCGGAGAAAAAGTTCAGAGAAATCGACTCAGTTGACAACGAGCGCCGTGACCGTGTTCGTTTCTTTCTTCGTCGGGTGTCCCTCTCACGCGCCTTTTTTTTTTTCAACTAGGAAAAAACTGGATGGCTTTTCCTTTATGGTTTTAGTGGCAGATGAGCACGAAATCTGGCTTTTCCTTTATGATTTTGGGGGCAGATGAGCAAGAAATAGGGACACGAGAAAAAAAAAACATAGCGTCTGGCAACTTGAATCCCCAGGTTTCTGCTTTCTGTTTTCCAACTCGAAAGCATGACAGTGGTGATAAATATTCCATAAACACATTCTGTTCAGACAAGCCAAGCGTTTATTTATACGACATATATATATAAATAGCGGGGATTTTCCTCGGGGCCCTGGTGTCCTGGGGTAGTTCGTTTGTTCGGCCGCTGTATTACCTCGAGGTTCGCTGTTTCGGGTTTCGAACACCCGAAGTCAAGTTAAAGTCACCCGCTGATCAATGCGTATTGTTTGCCTATGTGAGTTGCCCTAAAAGTTCCCACGGATCCTGGCGGCCGAGCGCCAGCGCCTACCGTTGGCATGTGGAGGTACTCGCCGATAACGCAATTCCAGGGACACAACAGGGTGGATACACTGCGGAGTGCTAGTGCGAGCGCCGTTTGGAAAAGCGCAAGGACTGGCCGATGAGAAAAAAAAAGAAGTAAACGCGAGAAGCGCCTTTACGAGGGTGCGGAAAAAGACCCGCGTGATATGGATCAGGTTAAGGCGCTTTCATTGTCACCCTTTTCATTTTCATTTTTTTTTTCATTTCATTTATTTATTGATTTTTATTGCTATACAAATATATGCAAACACTGCTCGGACCCACAGCCATGCAACGGCTAGTATTGGCTCCAATAGAAAAAGGTATACAAGCATGCAGGCAACAATATACAAAAATAAAGACAGAGTAAGTATACAGAAAGCCATACATCACTCTCAACACTTGTAAGAGTATGAACAAAAGAATATTATAGATTATATAAACTAAAAACTTACAGATCAAACGAAACGCGTAGAACTTACACAAGAATCAAGGCATAACAAAAAGCTAGCGGGAAAATAGCTAATAAGTCTTTTCAAAGCATCACAAGGATACAACACACGAGGAGAGGATAAACGGAGTTCAATACACACTTTTTAATTACCAAGCTTTTTTACAATAGACGCAAATGTATAAATCTTTATATAAATCAACGTATCAGTGTTCGGCTACATGCAAATAATATCAGGCAGATATCTAAGAATTGTAGTAATAAATGAAAGTATGAACTCAAAGTGTGTCATTCTTTTTAAGGTAATAATTTTTTATTCCACAGGAAAAGTTGTACGCTGCGAAGTTATGCGAAGGCCTGGGCGCATAATGAACAAAGCAGACGAACGCCTCCTTGCTTATCACTTTATTTTATTTTATTTCTGTCTTTTTTTCTTTCGCGAGGGCGGGAACGGCCGATCGCGTTCTCAGCGCCTGGCCGTGCGCCCGCGCTCCTGCCCCCTCTGGCCGCCTCACGCCCGGGAGAGCTGGCGCGCTGTCTTTTTCCCTTTGCTTTGGTGGGGAAATCGCCGCTGCTTGTCGCGCGCTGCCATCTGCGAGGCCACGTCGCGGGCTTGTGTATTAATCGTTTCCGCACGCATTGCGCGATCGTAGTCCCCGCGAGGCGAAGTCTGGCCTGTGTGCACTTGAAATCGCGAGACCGCATCGCGCTTTTCAGCAGTTGAGAGTAACTCTATTTTTCCCGGCCGTGTACACGTCGTATCAGGATCGTCGCATCGGGCCGGACGGGATTAAAGCGTTTGCAAGCATGAAAAACGAAAAAGCGAATTCGATGTGGACGACCGGACCCTTCTCCCAACTCGATGGTATCGCGCTGTTGGACATGCTTAGGAAGAATTCACTGCGCTTTAGTGTTGTCACATTCGGGACAATAGCATTCCAGCATCATCGACGAACACTGGACTGAAGAATGATTGAGCTTCTTGGGTAACATTGGGAATTAGTTCTAGCGGATTTACGAACTTATTCGACGACCGTGGCCATAGATGTTGCCCTAGACACGTGACGTTGGCCGTAGAGAGCATGGAACAAACCACCTTCTAGCGCATCAGTCACGTTGCCAGGCGTTTTGTAGTAGGTACACTCATGTTCATGCTCATGCACTCATGCGGGGGCTTAAGTTAAGAACAACGCAGCTAGCTATGGAAAGGAAAATGATGAGTGTAACGTTAAGAGATCGGAAGAGGGCGGAGTGGGTGAGGGAACAAACGCGGGTTAATGACATCCTAGTTGAAATCAAGAGGAAGAAATGGGCTTGGGCAGGGCATGTAATGCGAAGGCACGAAAACCGCTGGTCCTTAAGGGTAACGGAATGGATTCCAAGAGAAAGCAAACGTAGCAGGGGACGGCAGAAAGTTAGGTGGGCAGAGGAGATTAAGAAGTTTGCGGGGATACAGTGGCCGCAGCTGGCGAAGGACAGGGTTAATTGGAGAGACATGGGAGAGGCCTTTGCCCTGCAGTGGGTGTAGTCAGGCTGATGATGACACTCATGCTCAGTGTGAACTGAAATGCGGCTTGCGCTTCAGTGAACTCCCCGTGATGTTCGGTGCGGGAGGTCCACACCTTTGAAGTAAATAAATAAAGATGTAATTTCACCGTCGCGAAATAAAAGCAGCCTGATTGATTGATTGATTGATTGATTGATTGATTGATTGATTGATTCATTCATTCATTCATTCATTCATTCATTCATTCATTCATTCATTCATTCATTCATTCATTGAGAGTTGGGTACATAGCTACAGTTAACATCTTTCCCGGTTGTGCGGAGTAGTCTGCGTAGAACCGCTGAGACGCTGATTGGTCAGCAGATAATGGCATCACGAATGACGTCACTGCAACGCGCATACGTGTGCTGAGTGGTCCCATCATCATGTCGTGCACGAGTGACAGTGCAGTGACGATACACGCACGCGAACAGAGTAGAAAATAATAACAATTAATGAATACACAACACTACATTCACCACCGCAATCAGTTGTTAGCTCTGGTTTGCTTCATGGGCGTAACGTCCCAAAGCGACTCAGGTTGTGAGTGACGCCGTAGTGGAGGTGTGCGGATAATTTGCCCACCTGGAGCTATTTAACGTGCCCTGACATCGCACAGTACACGGGCTTCTAGCATTTCGCCTTTTATATGCAACTGCAGCGGCCGGGATGGAGCCCGCATCTTTCGGGTCAGCGGCCGAGCAGCAAACTACTGAGGCACCGCGGCGGCTCGCAATCAGTTGTCGCTGAAACTAGAGTTACACACTGCTGACCGTCTTGTAACTTGTTTGTCGCCACGGGGCTTTCTCTGGTTGATGAAGGCAGCTTCAGCTACTTGTAGCTTGTTGCAAGTGACACTCAGGGAAGCTGTACGTTGCTCTCGCTGGGACTGCATGCAAGTGCAGTTTTAAGTTTCCCCAAAGCATTCATTCTTTTCCCCCGCCGCGGTGGCTCAGTGGTTACGGCGCTCGGCTGCTGACCCGAAAGACGCGGGTTCGATCCCGGCTGCGGCGGCCGAATTTCTATGTAGGAGAAATTCTGTGCTGTGCGATGTCAGTGCACGTTAAAGAACCCCAGGTGGTCGAAATTTCCGGAGCCCTTCACTACGGCGTCCCTCGTAGCCTGAGTCGCTTTGGGACGTTAAACCCCAATAAACCAAACCAAACCATTCATACCCAGTAGACCACAGCGCAGTCGAACACGGACTGACGACAAGTACGGTACGGGAAAAGTGTCTTCCACCGCTCCGTTATGTTCAGGAAAGTAAAAACAGCGCTAAATTTTACACAAACCACACAGAAAGTCGGAAAGGACAGCGCCCGTCCTGTCCGTCTTTCTGTGTGGTTTGTGTAAAATTTAGCGCTGGTTTTACTTTCCTGAACACAATGCCCCACCAACTAGCCCAGCAAAAGGTACTGTTAAACGACCCGCTTCGTTGTTTACGGGGAATCAAATCAAATCTTTATTTTCCTTGGATTAAGGATGGGGCAGTCGCCAAAAGCTGCTCCAAGTGGCAGCTTGACGAGGCGACTACCCTTACATCTTGCAGCAGTTGGCATCACATCGTACGCAGTTCTCATGCATTTGAAAACGAAATGATAAGCGCACTCAGTTAAAATACGCTCACTATAGATAAATGACATCACTGGCTTTATAATGATAACTCATACTATGTAATTAAGCAGAAAAGAAACAACGAACAGTAACATGCATGAAATCGAAAACAGAAGAAGAAAAATCAAGAAAGGAATCAGTGCCAGTTTGGCCACACTGTATTCCCTGTTCATTTTCGGGCTGGCGAGGAAGAGGGGCGACTGCAGATAGAGCCTCTCGGTGTGGTGGACTGGCCCGACGGCTGGACAGCCGGGCGGTCGCCGAGTGGGCGCTGCCCTCGCCCGCGGCTAGGCGACTCGGCCAGCCTTGCCAAGCTGTCGGACCGAGTGGAAAAAGCCACGGGGGAAGCGGGGCCCCGCGTCGCTGCCCATTAGCGCCCGGTGGGCCGCAGGAAGCGAATCTGGGAAACGCCGAGCGCCAAATGGAGCGCACAGAGGCGGATCGGAAGCTGGCGCCGCGGTCCCTGCTCCGGCTGACTGCGCGCTGTGTGCGGAGGTGAGAGAGGTAGAAGACGGAAACGCGCAAGGGGCTCGGGGGGACAACTGTAAGCGCTGGTGAAAATAAACGTCTTTACGGCTGAGAAAACACAAATACCGGGTGCTCACTAAACCTCCGGTAAGAGGTATTCATCATCATTTATCATCATTTATTTTACCCTTAAAGGCTTCTCTTGAGGTATAACATAAGGGGGGGAGAGAAAGCAAGTACAACTAAGAATAATACGTTAATACAATAAAACAATGCAATACAATAAAATGAAAAACGATACATCAAAATTCAACGTTCGTCAATAATGAATCGCGAAAGGCTGAATTAGGCGGTAACAACAACAGCAAGGAAAAGATTAAGTGTGACTGGGTGATGTTATACTGGGTGATAGAACTTGGTGATAAAAGCCACTTTGCTGCTTGAGTGCTTGCTGGGCCTATTCTGATAAAATTAAACATCAGTGTTATGAGCCTCGAAGAACCGTCGTTGTCGCTTGATAATGCGGGCCTGTCGGTGTAACGGTTAGCATTAGAGTACACATTGATCATCGTGTGTTATCGTGTGTATGCCCTAATAGGGACGTAGTCAGTGGCAGGAAAGGAAAATAGTTTCCACTTAACGCGTACTGTTTGCAGTGATTTGAAATCTGAATACTGAATTTTTTTCCTGCGGCTTTTCTATCGCGGACTATACAGCGCCTCCTTGAGGCTCCGTACGACCATCTCTGCGTGAGACAGTGATGTCGCTAAGCTCAGTGCGGTCAGCGGTTATTCAGTGGCGCGTCGAGAGCTCTTCGAGCGGGAGCCGACGGCGATAGCTTTGAAAAAAGCTGCTGCACGAAACGTTCAGCTGAGTCATGAAGGCTACGCGACGCCCCACTCCCTCCCGGTGCGTGGCGAGACGACGAATTTGTACGCCCCTGTCAAGGTTTGGCTCTGCGTGCGTAATCTGGCGATCGCGCACTCTTGACGCCCTTCTGTCTCTGCTGAGCCGGACAGTAAGTAGAGCGGGTCGATGCAGGTACAAACTTAAAACGAATCCGAGAGCTTTGTGCTCTGCTTCCGCTGCTCTCGTGTTTCAGTCCATTCAGCCCTGTTTGACCCTGGTGCGCAAGCGGGGCTTTTCATGGACAGGGGCTGTAGATTGTAGTGACCTGAAACGACACTTCCCGGAGTGCAACTGAGGGAAATTGAGACGTGCTTCCGCGCCGATCGTGGCGGTGGTGGGCTTCCCGCAGGAGCGCCGCCAACCCCTTCTGCCTCCCGTTTCCATTACGATGATGGGGCGGTGCACGCGAGAAGACGCAGGCCTTGTGTACATCGCCATTTGCGCCGCAAGGACGGGCCTCCTGTGTACCAACCGAAGTGCTGATCAGATCGTTATCGAGTACGCGCCCGCAGTTGAAGCGGCCGCTCAGTAGCTCGCTTCCATCCCAGCTGAGCGAGAACGAGTTCTCCGGAGGGAGCCGCAGTGCATCGCCTGCCGACGTCCGGGCCCGCTTATCGGCTTAAGAAGCGCCGGTCGCACTCATCGCCGACGTCCGCGCGCTCCCTTCGGGTCAAGAACGCGTGCGCTGAAATCCGGGACGCGCTGCTCCTGGGTGCTTTGAGCTGCAGATTTTCTTTTTGACAAGACAACTCCAAAAAGCACAAAGACGAGAGACACGAGGTGACGGGCACGAGTACGCATTTTCGCTTTACTGGGGCTAGTGGGCCAGTGAGCTAAATCGCCTTAGGCGTGAGCAGGAAGCACGAGTGATCGATCACGTCCTGGCACCTACCGGAGTAGTAAATGCTTGAAAATAATCGAAATTTTCTAATAGCGGTTCGATGATCCTCCTGTTCGATTCTATGAGCGAATGAAACAGTGCGTGTTCAAAATTACTGGAAACGAATTTAATGTGCTCTCAAATTCACGAATAGGTTTTAAGGCGAACGCCTTTAATGCCTGATACTGTCGTGACCAAGACTTGTTAGCAAATGTGTCCGCGTTTCGGATGCTTGCCTTACATGGGCATATGCCAGTCAATAGCCAATCGATACTTAATCGGGTGCAATCGAAAGATATCGGAACATGATATAAAGAGATTTAATGATTATGTCATTGTACTAATGACTAAATGACTAATTGGTAATTAGTAGTAGTTAAGAAGTGCCATGTGGGACTGTGCACTGCACCTGGACCTTGACTAACACTAATTAATCACTGTACTAGTTCAGGTCTAGTTAACTAGACCTTAACACCTTAAAGTCAAGTTAACATGCTCCATTCGTGTGGCTTCGTTCATAATGCATGTGCCTCCATGACTGTGTGACATGACAGCCCACACAAAGGTTTAGCAAACCGTGTCTTGATGCCCGATCATGATGGTCATAGCCCACACAAAGCTCGCAATACCTGCGTCATGCTTATCCAACATATTGTGAATTTGCTCCTCACGCTTTTTCGAATTTCGCTTTTGCATCCCCTCGTCTCTTTCACCCAGTGCAGGGTAGGCAACTAGGACACCCTTATGGTTAACCTCCTTGTCTTCCCTCTTCGTCTCTCTCTCTCTGTCTCTTGCCCCTCTCATGGAAAGAGGTGTGACGCCAGCTTATTCGTTGTCGTCTCAACAGCAACTGGCAATTTTCCTACACGTTTGACATGACGGTCGCAAAGTTTGGCCTAGTGCTGCGCACCTCACAGTGGTGCTCAGTGTTGCGTCTTTTGGCAGCGATAGCTACGTGCAGCGTTGCACCTATAGGGTTTTGCTATTTCGTAGGAATATTCTTTTGGTACGAATAACCGCGCACGTAGCGAATATTCCTCGAAATATTCGATTTGGTTCTCTCATTCTTCGATTCGGATTCGATTCGATTTATAGCTGAGTTACCCGCATTAAGTTGTGCAGCGGAGCTACACCATTGGTATTCGATTTGGTTTTCAAGAAGTGCTAATCGTACACCCTTGCGGAGCAGCCTCCACGCGCTGCTTGTCTCAGGCGTTTAGCCTGCTGGAAAGAGCGCTTCAAGTATTCATCCTTATTAGTAGATCCTGGCGGGAAAAATTTACCCTAATCAAGGCAAATTTTAGGTAAATTAGTGTGAGTAGGGCTTGCAAACTGACGGCGGGGTGAGTCCCGTGCCCTCACGCAATCTATAAACGCCAGCGTTAAGCCCGAAGTCTTCGCAAACCCATCGAAACATACTCTAGTGACCACAAAACATTGCTCGCAGTTTAATGTTAATAAGCACACCAAAGTTTATCGGTTCAACTTGTCATCCTTTCCCAATAGTTCACCTCTGCATAAAAACTATTCCACAAGGAATATGTATACTGGGATACACAACTGGGCTAGTTGCTGAAGTTGCATATTGGGCGCATATTGGAGCGGTCGTCTTTGTCTTTATTGTTACTTTTCTGTCTTTCGTCCGTGTTCGCTGTTCCAGGCAATATACAAGGAATCCAGTGCGAATTGGCAATTCACCGCATTCATGGCTGCAATAATTTCTTCATGCAAGCATTACAAGCTTTAAAAAACCACGTTTCAATGGTAATTGTTTATCGCACATCACTAAGTCCGTGTACTGCGCGATATCAGTGCACGTTAAAGGACCCCAGATGGTCGAAATTTTCGGAGCCCTTCACTAAGGCGTCCCTCATTGCTTGAGTTGCTTTTGGACGTTAAACCACCTTAAAAACCATAAAAAAAACTTAGTTTGCATCTAGGGACAGTGCCTCATGTCACCGGACAGCATAAATTACAATTCTTTTTTTTTTCGCTCTGTTTGACAAGATTGAGTACCAATCAGCGCGTTCCCAAAGGAGATTTGACCGCTCCGTCAGACAACAACTCAGTTAAATAAATTTTAAATATCCAACACAGATCAGAAATTATAGAGGCTTGGTTGAAGCCATGGTTTCCTCTTGCGTCAATACTTAACAACGACAATCGACATGCTTCACTTTACTGGAGTAATAAGGGCTCATGCTTTGTATTCATTCTACAATCTTTAGTAGGTGCAGCCAGGAGAGAACTGCTGCCGTGAAGTTTAACATCAAACTTTGCTGTGCTGGCGACACCCATAACTATAGCCTTCGCTTTATGCGTCGTAGTCGTCATCATTATCACCATCAGCGTGACTACTCCCACTGCAGGGCAAAGGCCTTTCCCATGTCTCTCCAATTAACCCTGTCCTTTGCCAGCTGTGGCCACCTTGCCCCCGAACCTTCTTAATCTCATCCGCCCACCTAACTTTCTGCCACCCTCTCCCATGTTTGGCTTCTCTTGGAATCCACTCTGTTACCCTTAAGGACCAGCGGTTATCTTGTCTTCGCATTACATGTCCTGTCCTTGCCCATTTCTTCCTCTTGATTTCAACTAGGATGTCATTAACCCGCGTTTGTTCCCTCACCCACTATGCCCTCTTCCGGTCTCTCCCATTCTTATTCTTCTAGTTACTTCCCTCTTATGATCCGCATCAACGGTCAATACCAACCCTAAGTAGACGTGTTCCCTTACTAGTTCCAGAACCTTGCTACCAATTGTGAACTGCTGTTTCCTTCCTAGACTGTTGAGCATTACTTGATCTTCTGCATAGTAATTTTTAGACCCACCGTTCTGCTCAGCGTTTCTACCTTATTGATTATGCTTTGCTATTCATCTCTTGAGTGACTCAGTAAGGCAAAGTCATCAGCGAATCGCAAATTACTCAGGTATCCATTAACTCTTATCCCCAACTCTTCCCATTTCAGGCCCCGGAATACATCCAGGCGGTGAATAGCATTGGCGAGATCGTGTCTCCCTGCCCGACATCTTGACTTGTTGGAATCTTATTGCTGACTTTATGGAGGGCTGTGGTAGCTGTGCAGTTGCTGTAGATATCTTCCAGTATTTTCGCATAAGGCTTTTCTACACCCTGGTTCCGCAATGCCTTTACGACTGCTGAGGTTTCCACTGAGTCAAATGCTTTCTCATAATCAATGAAGGCTATATATGGGGCTGGTTACATTCTGCGCATTTCTCTATCACCTGATTGATAGTGTGAATATGGTAGATTTTGGAATATCCTTTACAAGAACATGGCTGATCATTTGGTTGATTGAAGTCTAAGTTTGTACTGACTCTATTAGCAATTACCTTTGTAAATACCTTGTAGGCAACGGACAGTAAACTTATCGGTCTGTAATTTTTGAAGTCCTTGGTGTCCCCTTTCGTATGAATTAAGGCAATGTTCGCGTTCTTTCAAGCTTCTCGTACACTCCAGGTCACAATGCATTGCGTATACAGGGTGGCTAGTTTTTTTCTAGCACAATCTCCCTTCCGTTCTGATCCTCACCAGCTGCTTTCCGAAACCCTTTGCATTGCTCCTAAGGCTTTTTTTACTTCCTAATCACCGCGTTGATCCCTAGACTTTGGAGAAGGGTAAAAGTTTTTCGTGTCGCCTTTTTACCGAGACAATAATCCACGAACGCGCACCACCAAGCGTGACGCAAAAAAAAACGCATTTCGGCATCTCCTCTATGTTTGTGCCTGTGGCATACCAGGACATGCTATAGTTTCGTATTGACCTTAAACCTACGGCGCTTTTCAGTGTTTCAGTGCCAGATGGGTTATTAGGGAAGCGTGATCCTTTTTCCCAAACGTTTCCACATTCTCATTATCGGATGAAGAGTTAACGCTTGCAGAGTGTTCATGTTTTTCTGTTCCCGCTTAGCATCGAGCCGCCGTTCTTTCACAGCTAGAGCCATGAAAGAAGGAAAGCTGAGGAGGGGCCCTCGCTATCCGAGCTGCACGGCCAAATGTGTGCAGGAAGTCACGTGTTTCTGCAAGGGTTAGTGGGAGTTTTTGGTCGGCGGTGCTGCTAGTAGTAACGTTGGGCGCAGCGGCGTCGTCTGCTGCATTGTCTGCTGCTTATGCGCAAGCAAGCTGAGTCGACGGCCAACAAGGGGGAGGGAGCACTCACATCCGGCCTCAAAAAATGTAGCTTAACGGCCTCTCCACAATGTTTTCCTTCCTGCATGATTAGAACCGACGAAGAGTTATTTTGGCACGTTAAAGAGAAGCAGCTGATACACTGGCTGTTAGCTGCGCATCCGGTATTGGGGCGTTCAGTGTGTTATACAAAAATTAATTCGGAGACCTGAAAAAAAGTTCAGGAGGCGTGCAATGAATATAGCCGTAGGTAGCTACGTTGCTCTGATTTCGTCTTCACGAATGAAATATTCGTCCATTGAAATTTGAGAGATGCAGCCGCGTGTTTTGGCTGCTCTTTTTTTCTGTCAGACATCAATCCCACGCAACCTGGTCCTCACAGACACTTTCTTCACAAGCATCGAAGCATTGGAAGGTTAGCGGTGTGTGCCGAGTGCCCACCGAACAGTGTTCGCGGCCTTCTTCGTGACCCCGTCGCGTGCTGATCGTAACGCCTAGCGGCGTAAAAGAGACCGGATCACATTGCGGCGACCTCTGAGCCGCTCCGGCCGCGTCACGAACGTTGCACTGCGGCGCGCGCCGCGCCTCCGTCGTCGAAAGCCGGATCTGTGGCTGTGGAGGCCACGTTAACGCCGCTACGAAGAGAGACGAAAAAAAAGAAAGAAAAAAGGAAAACCCGCGCCTGTTTGTTCGTCGCCTGAGTCTGCTCGTCTGCCGGGAGCGCGATTTCACTTTCAGATGGCCACTCGCACCGCAAGAGGACGGCCTTGTCTGCGTGCCGGTTGTGACGCAACGGCGGAGGAGTGCGATCATCGCGGGGATCACAGGGAGTTATTCGCCCAGAGGTCGCCGCATGCGGCGGCGGGGCGGTGTTGCTTCGAGGAGCGGCCGTGTCCGGTCGGCCAATTTGTGCACGACTGCAGCCATGCGTGGTCAGATCGGCTGGTTGCGTGCTCTCCCGCGACTTTCTCGCGCTTTTTTCCCCGTAGTTATCCGGTCGGAAGGCAGAAACCCGTGTGGTGGATTTAGTGCACTTAAGGAAGAGCCAGTTTGTGGGAGCGATGGACTGCACGCACGCGAGGTCCCGTTTCACGCGATGCTTCGATGCTTCGCTCGATGGCCAGACAGCGCGTCACGAGATATAAGAACTCACATTGTTTCTCCGGATGTTAGGCAAGTCTCGTTTCTAGTGCGCAGAACAGAACACGCGAGTGAACTCTCACTAGATCGCCTGCATTCACTTCCAACGCCGAGTCACTGCAGATGTGCTCTTGGCGTTGTCCCGGCCTCTCAACAGGCCCCTGTGTGGAAGTTTCTTTGAACTTGGTTGCGTTGAAGGGTGTTTGATATGGAAGGTTTCGTGAACTTTTCCAGATCTGCTTTTCTCACTGAGTAACATGCAGAGTAACGCCAGAGTTTCGGCCTACGACACCGATATGCATGCATGGCATGTGTGACCTCGATAACGAACTGAAATGCTAGAAAGTTGCTGTTGAATACCAAATGGGTAGCCCATGCAGGTAGTGTATTCTATTCTTGAAGATTCAAAGTTATCTTTAAGGCTCAACTAGCGTGAACTCCTTTCCATAGAATTTGTCGTGTACACCTCTGTACACGGTTTTATTCATTACTACAGAGACACTTTTTTTTTTCTGAACAATGGGGAGCCCTTTACTTGACTCACGAAAGCCAGTGTTGCTCGCTGGTTTCTCAATTCGGGGATGTTTGCTTTGGAGGTTCTTCCGTGCCGAGCCGCAGCAATTTTGTCAAATTCTGGAAAAACCACAGCTGCTTTTAGGCATGCATGATGCAGGAAGAAATTCCGTGAATTTTACGGCGAAAAACCCTTTAAAGGGCTGCCAACGGTATCAACGGCATCGCGGTGTGTTCCAGCCGAACACTGTGTCGTACACCTCTCACCCAACGACAGCGTTGCCCGAGCTACATGAAAGGTACGCGCGCCGAGCAATGGATGCTGGTCTAGAATGTGTTATTTGTGATCACCTGTCGCTGCCAGTTGTCCGGCCCGGGGAGGGCGAAGATGCTGGGAGTTATTTACGGCCGTGTTCGTGCGCGGAAGTAGAGAGAAGGCGAAAATTTTAATATGCGTCCCGGGTTCACGTCGCTGGTGCGAGTGAGTAAGTGGGGAGGCGTGATGCAAAGGGCGTCTGGATGCTGTGTTTTAGGTAATATTCGAACGCACTTCTCAAATGCGCTCTCGGCAGTTTGGAGCGTACGAACGCTGAGGCTGACTGGCTTCAATAATAAGCTCAAAGCTGGACAAGTTGGTTTCCGGCATGTTTTCGGGCACTAGGGGAACGAAGCGAAATATTCAAGTAAGCCAGTATGTTTGTACCCTCCTTTTCATAATTCAAGCTCATTTTTGGGCGTGAAATAGTGTTACCATCCGTTCCTCAGAACACAAAATTGTAGTTTATGTACGAACGTGACGGTATACATATTCACAACATATTATTTTCATCGATGTTTTCAGGAGCCGTTGTTTACAGATTGGGAGAATAACACAGGTGGAGGCAGAGTTCGTCACGTCTCATCGCTCACCTTGCCTTTACACTTAGCAGCGGCCTCGATCCTTGACAGACTAAAAATGGCCGCTAGTGTAGGCCACTTTAACATTGCTGAAAAGTAGAGAGGTGCCTCGCCGGTTCATGGAATCCGTATTGTAGCAAAAGCTACACTAGGCTGGCAGACGCGCATTTCGCGGTGCCTGCCAAAGGCCACTATTCCGTATGCGCCGTTACTAAGGCAACCAGTAGCATGGCAACCATTACGCCGCAGCCACTGCGCCGCACTGCGCATGCGCAGAGTCGCGCCGCGCAGCTGGGATATACGTCGGAACCGATGTACTCGCTCCTCAGGGGCGCACCACGGAAGAAGTAGAGCGGCCGTGTTCGTCATGGCAGCAGTACAGGCTGCGTGAAACTGAGTCTTCCGATACAAAGTCGTCGCATGGTGCAAGGCCGGCCGACAGCGTGGAAACCAGGCGAGAAAGGCTAAGCGGGAGGTCGAGACGCCCGAAGAACGAGAGGAACGTCTCGCGAAAAGGCGCCGCCAAGCTGCTGAACGACAGCGACGGCGTGTCGCTACCGAAATGTCAGTAGACGAAACTGCTTTCGCTACATGTATACTGGCCTAGCTGAACTAAGCCACTGCCAATTCTTTTGAGCGTGGAAGCCTAGGCGAAATACGGGGTCGAGGAGGTTAGAACAGAAGTCAGGAAAAGACCAGGGACACATGCATGGGGTCCATTCGCCCATAACCGTCAGCCTCACCCAATGAACTCAGGTAACTAAGCACAGCGTCAGCATGGTGCAACAGGTCGGCGTCACGAAGAAACTCGAAAACCTGTAGCCTCATTCGGTAAAGTGCTCGTGTATGTTTAGTATAGGCTAGGCGCTGCAAACGACTTTACCGCTCGCTCATATTTAGCTTCGTTTTGCATGGTATAGAGAATAAAACAAAACCTGGAGGGGGCACTTGAGCTCCACCTTAAAAGTATGACGCAATAGCAATGATGGGTTAATGCCCATATATGTGGAATTGTCCCTTCTTTATATTCATAGGGGCCTGGGAGTCGTGTGCAGCTGTTAAGCAGTGCGCCACTGTCCTGCGATGGCAGCCGCTGCACCGGTGGGCACGTGCGACCCAGGCTGCTTTTCCTGAGCAACCTGTCCCGCCCAATCATTAGTTTAACTGCCGCCTATCACGGTGGGAAGTTTCCTCACAGTTCAGTGGGCAGGCAGGTCGTAACGAAGCCACAAGGTCACGTGACCTAGGTGGCCCATCTAGGTTGCTTCTCCGGTGATTGTTCCCTCACAACGCCGACGACGGCGCCGAACTTTCTGCACAACGAGAGCCTTAACGCTACCACGTCAAAAGAAACAGCTCAACCCTTTCGTCCTTTTTCATGCCTAGGAAGAGAATTCGACTGCCACGTTCCAGTGCCCGGAACCGATCCCTTCATTGTCCCTAACTCTGATTCAGTGCCAGTGCCCAGTACCCCCCCTTGCGGTGGGGCGCAGCGTTGGGGAATAGGCTAGCACAGGAGCTGTGCATACTCGCTCCTCAGAAAGCGACCGCGTGTTCCCGGAGTGACGATGCCACTTAATTGTACGTGTTATATTGTGGCAGGAACACAAATAAATTCTGCGGCATTGAGAATGCCGCACACTCTGGAAGCCCTTCCTGCAGGAGTACAGCAACCTGGACGGACTACACACCAGAGGAAAGACCATATAAGCGTTTCGATCATAATGACCTCGGAAGACAATATCGTACCATGTCGTGCTCGGAAACAGCGCCTTCTCCTGCCAAGAGACAATGTCTCTCCGCTGCTGTCGCGCTTAGCGGATCGGCTATAAGGGTTGAAGCTTTGCGGCTAAGAGCGCGGCCATCGCAAACAACCTGTAAATGCTCTCGAAGAACGCCTGCGCCTCATTATTCATACTCGCCGCGATACACTGGCTCTTCGCTTTCCTTGCAACTGCCACCCTTTGTGCTGTTTTGAAGAATGGGTGGGAAGGCCGGGGGAGGGGGACAGGCAACACGTGCAGTCGAAGGGGGAGAGTTGGACGAGACGGCGGCCGTTCACCCTCGGCGTCGTCCTCACAAAACCGGAACCGCGCGTGGGCACCAGGAAGAGGGCAGGCGACGGCGAGCGGCAAAACCGAAGGCTGCTCCAGATGCCAAGGTCGCGCCAACGGTCACGTCGGGCCGGTTGCGGGCGCGATGCCCTCTGGGGGCCTCCTTCCCCCCCCCCCCCCCCCCTTCAACACTGCGCACACGCTCGTGCAGTGCACGTCGAGACGGCGAAGCTCGCAGGCGCTGCCTAGCAATGAGCTCAACTCATTACAAAGTGCAACAGAAGTCGGCATTTAGTAGAACGTTCGGTTGAACAGTCCCGAGGTTAGGCTGTACTCGAACGAATTCACTCGAAAGTAGAAGGTTAGGCAGCCTTCAGTACACGACATGGTGAGGTCGTCAGTTCGATCCCCACCGGTCGCTTACGGTTGTCTTTTCTCCTGAATTATCCTTCAACAATAAAAGATTGCGTTACTCATTTCCCACTGTGATCAATACCATCGTGAAACAAGAAATTCCCTATGCTCTCATGGGGTCCTAATGACTGTTTCATATGTATAAGGTCCCTATAATGTGCCGTAAGTTCGCTTAAGGATGGCTAGTTAACGATGGAGATTTATAGCCCACTTAGCATAACGATATAAAATTGTTCTTAAAACGTTTTGACGCGCAAATTGTGACGCCATTTGGTAAGCCCTCGGCCGTTTCACCATACGCATGGCATCGTGTAGTTACGTAGCGCATCGACCCTTTGCGCCTATGCTGACGTTGTGGCATCATCCTGCGTTTTTTTTTTCCTTCGGCATTCTATCGTTTCTCAGACGCACTACTCGACGGTGATGTCACCCTAAGGACGTCAGTGGGAATTTCGGGCACTGCTTTCTCAACCCGCTGCCATATATTATCCGCGCTTTTTAAGAGCTGGTTCACAGCCGCGGTGGCCGTATTTCGATGGAGACGATAATGCGGAGTTACTCGGGTGCTCTACGATTTCAATGCGCGTTGAAGAAACCCAGGTGGTCCAAATTAATCCGCTGCGCTTTGTTGCCCTCACAAGCCCACACGGCGCCCTTGGATGTTAAGCCGCACATAACTTTAAAAAAATGCACAGGCTTTAAAAAAATGCTTGCTGCCATGGTTTGGTTTAAGCCTCACGAAACACAGTATGGAAGTCTGGTTACGCGCTTGATGTGGTTGGTCTATTTTTTAATTAGCGCTCTAACATGTGCAGTTAGCTTGTTACTTAGAAACGTATTGGTGTTAGGAAAGCAAAAGATTACAATTGGGTCAGTTTCGACGTGTTGCATATTTAGTGGTTCGAAGCGTTTTTTCCGGCTCCGCTCCTCCAATAAAATAAAGGAAATAAATCAAAATCTTGTTCATTTACTATACTGCTGATCATGAAGCTGCTTTATTCAATTGCCCTTGCGTGAAAAAGGCTGCGTCATCCTCACCAACATTGAGATCACTGTCAGTTTGTCTAGAAATTTCATGGAAGCTGCCCAAGTATTTGCCAAGGAAAGCTATCCCTCCGTTTGCGACTAATTAGACGGGAGTCCAGGGGGTAACCACGTCACCCTTGAGACAACTTTGCAGAAGTTATGATGAGATGCTCTCAGCCATAGTATTATTTCACAGGTTCTCAGGGGCCTGCGAAATCTATCGTGTGCTTTCTTACTACCACCAGTGATTTTTTTTTTTTTTAATGGAGCGAATCAAGCAAGAATGAGCTAGGCAGCCGATAAACGTGCCAGCTAAACCAGTTCGGGAGCCATATCCACATTCCAGGGCAGATGACTCGCTACTACTTTCAGTATTCTAACGCCAATGCTTCCAATCCCGAAAAAAAAAAAGAAAAGTTCTCTTAGTGTCTGAAGCCAGCTAGATCTGCAGAAACAAAATGAACATTGCCGGGGCTAGGTTTCGAACCCGCGGCATCGCAAACAGAACAGTTTCCCTGGCCACTGCACTAGTGCGCTGTGCTATCGCCGCGAGTGATCATCGCTTGTGTTTAACAGCCGCTCTCTCGCGCTGTGCGTTGCATCATTCCATCTGCGCGCAATTGGTCCAGAACACACCGCTATCGCAGTGCCGTCTTAAGATGCGTTAAGCGGTACCAGTATTTTATAGTGCGCCACCAATTAGGTCCCCCAGTCAACGATTTCGCCTATCTTTGCATCAAATCTCACCTTGAAACCCGATCCTCGAGCCGAAAGCGAAATGAACCGCGACGCTTGCTACCGCAGATACTTCCAACTTGGCCAAGTAGGCTAGGTCGGCTGTAATTTTTCGCTTATTCATTATATGAAAAAAAAAATGAGGGATAAATTACCAGACACAACGCTCGTCCTGAAGCAGTCGGCACCAAAAACGTTGAGCGAGAAAAATAAAAGAACGGAGGAAAAAAATACGGGGCAGAAATTACAGCCATTACACAGCGAAAAAGTGCACCTGTCTGTTCTTCGCCGCAATGGTCGATTTCCGTTTTCTGTTTCACTGCCTCCTCGAATAAGTGAAATTCCGCTTGGTTGCAGCCGGAACGAGCGCGCTAAGGACAAATGAGGTATTTAAGGATTATGTATATCACCAGCTTCCGGTTCCTGCGTTCAGGGACACAGCCGTGGCTTTGAAAGCAACGTGATTGTTTTGGCACGCAGCACGAGGTTTTGGCTGCTTGTCGGTCCCTCGCTTCCGCGGTCCCGGTAATTGCACACGTATAATCAGTTCCATCAAATAATAAGCGTAGACCTAAAACTCCTCATATAGACCTTTCCGAAAAGGGCTCCCTGGGCGCTGCCATATTGTTCCCTGGAATGCAGTGGGCCCATCGCGCTAGCACGGTGGAAGCGGCGTAACGCCTCCTCTCTGGATTGCTGGAAACCGGTTCCGCCGCCGCTTCCACCGTGCTAGCGCGATGGGCCCACTGCAGTCCAGGGAACAATATGGCAGCGCCCAGGTTGGAAAGGTGTATAGTATGGGCTCCTTTACGCAAAACGCAGCCTTGCTAAGATCCATCGAATAAAAAGCGTAGTCCTAAAACTCCTCGTATAGTATAGGCTAATTTACTCAAAACGCAGCCTTGAAGATCCATCGAAAAATAAGCGCAGTCCAAAAACTCCTCATATAGCATGGGTTCCTTTACGCAAAACGCAGCATTGCTAAGGTATGTTCGACTGCCGTTAGTTGGAAGGCAACATTTCAGAGAGCTTTTCCAATACCATCGATATTTGACGATGTCATCCTACGTATCTTCTTGTCGCCCGGAAAAAGGCGTTACTAACCTCTACTTAGCGATGGAAATACTTAGCGATGGAAAGAAGGTATAGACAGCCGTAAATTGCTGCATTTCTTTCTTTTGGGACTTGCCCTTTCCCTCTCTATCTTTTAAGCAATTTACTGTTATCCAGAATACAATGAGTGCATACACGCCACGGGGAGTTGAGTGGCGAGGCCTCGCCGCCGTGAAACTCTGCGTGAACGGTGACAGTAAAGCTTTCACAAAGGTTCTTTGCCTTCCTTCTTTGCACCAGGGGTGCCCCGTTGTAGAGTTCTTTTGTTGTCTTGAAGGCTGAAGGTCTAGCACACAATATTCAGCAACAACAGAGGAGTTGGAGGGGATATAAACTGATGCTTTGTGTACATGAATTTACATATTCACAAAAAGTTGAGCAGTGAGCACAAGAACATGGAACTGGCTAACACTAGGGCAGGCCCCTGCTCGGCATAGCCGAAGATGCATTAAATCTCACCGTAGCCCAGAGCCATTTTTCTGAGCTCCGGAACCCAGTTTTAAAGACCTACGGGCCCGGCCCACATTCTTCAGCATCAAGTCGTGTCCAACTCTCAATATGATTGGTTGTCAGCCGTGTGATCTGCCCTTCAATTTCCGTAAGGCATATAACCCTCTCTCAAATATGCATAATGTAAAAAGGACATCACTTTCGCTTCAAAAATCGTACATTCCGAGAACGGACACACAGACGGATTGGCACAAGCGGATCGTGCCATTCGTGACTCATTTAATGCACCCAATCGCGCATGAGACGGAAAGAAGACGATACAAGCGGTAAGCTCCGTGTGGGTGTGTGTAGCGGTGTACGTAACCGGGAAGCGGGGTATGGTTCTCACCCGTATGGTGGATTCCTTACGGCACACCTAAGGACTAAAAGTACTCGAAATGTGAGTACCAGTGCACTCCTTATACCTTCCGCAGAATTACACCTTAAGGGTTGCCATAAGTGCTCCGCTACATGGCTAAGAAACTTGATTGGGTGCTTTTGCAAGGACGGTTCACTTTAAGTGAGGAAACACAAGTAAAAAGAAAGAAAGCAGAGGAAAGGCATAACAGATAAAAAGAAAGAAAGCCCCGTGAGATAATAACGTGAAAAACACCCAACGAACACAAACAACGCACGCGCCAAGAGGATTAAAATTATTTTCTCGGCTGCGGTAAAGATGACGGGCTCGCATATGCACCGTCATTACCGCGCCCACGACGTGTATGAAGTTTTGCCTGCTGGACGAGAATTTTTGAGTGTGCGCTGTGTAACTATTTCGCAAAAAAAAGAATCGAAATTCCTGGCCATGAGGCTCACACATTACTACAACGGCTCCAGTGAATTAGTGGTTTTTGGTCGAATTTTTTCTTGCGTTATTTCGCTATCTTTGAGGTTATTATCACCTAATGGTTTTGTTTTTTTTTGTCTTCGATTTCGGTGGTTGCCGCCCCAGATTAGTGACTAGTGCTTTGAAATAAGAGCAGCTATTGCAAAGTCATTTACCACATAAGTTACGCCTTAAGATACGACATTGCGAAATTGTCTTACAATTAGCTGTAAGCTAATACCAACGTAAAAGGATGTCAGAGGCCTCAGCGACCACGTACACGATCGGGTATTAATGTGTGTACCTCAAACGAAGCGTTCAGAAAAGAGAAAGTGATAGCGTTTATTTCAGTGTGGGAAAACACCGATGCTAACGGCTCCGTCGCATGTGGGAGACGAAGAGAAACCTGCGATGCTTCCTTACAGATTCTCTCTGAAACGCAGAAATGCCTCACCAGATTCGTCGAGACCGTATCCGCGGCATTCTCTGATACGACGACGTAGCGGCGCAGTTGGTTCAGAAAACCCGGTTCGAGACACCACCCGCACATGTTGACGCAGGCCGTACACGTATTGATTCTTAAATTCTTGAAGCGCGACAGACACACAGATGAAGAGAGACGACGACACAGAAGCGCTACTCGCAATTGAGGCTAATTTCAGAAAACCGCATTGGTTTAAAACATCCAAGGATAAGGGCAGCAAATAAAACAATAAAAAATGAACAATCGAACAAAACAGCGTGGCTCGACCAGCTTCATCTAGCTCACAGGCGGACGGTTTATTTTGAAGAACGGGAGACAGAGAACTGACTAATGAAGATGTCCTTATTCTGTTCAAGATGAAACGCTTCCATAATCTTCCTAATGAGTTTAAACATGGCTGAAATTTGATCATAACATGAGCTGAATTTGCGGGAAGGACAATGAGTGTCCAGGCAAGAATAGCCGCCGGATCTTACAGACGACATGTGCTCCATGGGGCGCACATTAACACATCTGCCAGTCAGACCAATACATGCTCTGCCACGGGATAACGGAAGGAAGGGTTTCGTACAGCATGTGAAACGTTGTAGTCGCAATGGATGAGTGCCGAACAGAGCTCTGAGGCGAATGGACAACGCATGTTTTCCTGCTGCACTCATTTGAGAGAAGACGGTCTGCTGTTCCTATGAGAACTCGAGCTTTTTGATAGCAAGGCAATAGCTGCACGGCTTTTCAGGAAGTTTCCAGGCACTAAAATCCAACTGGTAAAGGCACCTCCTCAATGTCTAAACAGCCACCACAGCTGTCACGTGTTCTTATCACCTTTCACGTAGTACAACATCGCGTGCGTTGGCCATGCATGGTTGTGAATTTTGCAGTTTACCGAAAATAGAACCAAGCTTCGCACGTGCCTCACGAATCGCTGCCACAAGAACGAGTCCTCGGCTGCTCGATGTGCGTCAGTCACACGAAATGACGCGATGGTGTTTATTTATTTATTTCAGGTTCCTTCATGGCCCTTCACAGAGCATTAGAGAAGGCAGTAAGCGGTTCCAAATTCGCACAGAATAATATACACAACGGGTTATTTAAAACAGTAGCTAACGCATGTATTTAGCAGCATCATTACACAAGATTTCGAAGTGGAGAGAATAAAAGCTAAACAATATTGCAAAAAAGTATGAAGCGCGAAAAAACTTTTAGGCTTGAGAAACAAAACTATACAAGGTAGTGTTGTCGCATAAGGTCATTTAGAAATACTCATAACATAAGCCATAGTAGAAATCAATGACAATACAGTTAGCAAGAGCAAGCGGCACAAATAACGCAAATACATGCTTAAAATTTGCGAAATCTCTATATATAGGATAGCAACGTGAAAATAAATGAAACGATCATTTTATCTAATCTACTGCAAAATGATCCTTCTTCAATGTTGTTAGTAGTAAGTAAGGCTGCAGGTAGGTAGTTCCACTCCGATGACGTCCTGGGAATGAAAGATGCCAAAGTAAGCAGTAGTGCTGCAAAGTGGGATGCCGGCCTTGTGCGGATGATCAACGTGTGGATGATCAACGTGTGGATGATCAACACAACGGGTCGCCGCCAGCCCGGATCTTTAGGCTCCTCCACAGGAATCAAACTTGTAAGCAGTCAGCAAAGAGAGCTGAAGTCCGGTTAAACAGTTACCATTTGGGCCTGTGCCTTACTGTGCCTAAAATTTATGCGCTCACATACTGCGCCGTAGTTGAGTGCATACCGTCGCGTAACACTGGCAGCGGCGCAGCCTTGCACGCGAAACCAGGGCGTCGCTTACAACAGCGAGCCGACAGACTAGTTGGTACTGCATTGTGAAAACGCAAGGCACAAGGACAAGCAGTGACACACAAAGAATAGACACACACGAGCGCAGTGTTTGTCTCGTGCCTTTTGGTGTCGCTGTTTGTCCTTGTGCCTTGCGCTGCGTTTTCCCAACGCAGGACGTCGCCTGAGAGCGCGCGTGTTGACCGCGACAGTTTGTTTTCTGCAGCGTGCGAGAACGACGTAGCGAAGAGGGCAGGCGATTATTGGCAGCGGGGGGGAAGAAATGAATGGCCCTCGGCGCCGCAGCCTTGACCTCCGTCTACTCCGCTTTTGCGAGAGATTGGCGCGTGCGCTCTGGCTGCCAATGGTAACGCACGGGCCTGTAGAGGAGAGGCGCTGGCCCGGACGGCGCCGAGGGACGATCCGCTCATTTTCGTCGCAGCCATTGTTTTTCGGATTCTAAAGGCGAAAAACAACACCTGCGCCGCGGCTGCGCTTTCAAGACCTATCAAGTGCATTCAGGACCTATTGAACGCTTTAGAAATGTGGTCACTACCTAGGAAAGTAGCCGTTTACAGCATGCTCCCCTTATAGCCCGTTCACCATAGCAGAGAAAAGTATCGTTGAATAAGGATGGATAGCTGGGCGAGTTTGTAATAATTCATCGCGGGTGGTACAGCGCGAACACGACGAAGGACTAAGCAAGAAGAACAGAATAGGCTTGGGCAGGTTGTTAATTCATTGCAACAGCGTAATCATAGCGCGGGAAACAACACAGGACAAAGACGAGACGGGACAAGCAAGAAGACTACACGGACGAGCTCTGTGTAGTCTTCTTGCTTCGTCCTTCGTCTTGTTCGCGCTGTATTCCCCTCGACGAAAAGTATTGTTGTCAGGATGGAACCTGACGCCGAATAGTAGGTCCGATATAGTAACATTAATATTTTGTACAGTCATGCTCAAAAGTTTGCCGGATGTGGATTGGCGGGAAAACGCTCATATCTGCCTTGCCTCGCTAGGGCCATTCAGATGGTATTTCTCCTGTGAACGGAGCACGCGTGTACCCTCGTGACTGGACCGGTCTTTTCCGACAGTGGAGCAATAATTTTTTTGTTCCGCGAACCACCATCAAGCGAATTTTCGTCCATGACTGCATAGGTGTGCGCATGTGGTGTCCCCTCTCTTGTTAGTGTCCTTGTTGTGCCGCCGTTCATCTCATCATGCACCAACTCACCCCGCAGGCCGTTCTTCTGTTCCATAGGTAGTCCATACCGATTTGTGTGTCAGGAAGCGGTCATTTCTTTCTGCGCCATGCATGGTCCTCGAGGAGGCGCTCAAGCAAAGTGCACGCTCCGGCGGCTGCCACAGACCTTGTTTTTCGCGATTCGAGCGCACGGCCTGTTCTTGTTTCTAGCTCCCAGCGAACGCTATCCGGATGCGGGACGTGCCGCAGTGTGGTTTTCCCTTGCTGTCCGAGCAGGAAATTACAGGTTTTACCAGCTCGCTTTCTCTCCTGCCTTTGTCCGTGTGCGCAGTTGGAGCGTTGTGCAGTACGGACGTAGACTAAACCCTCCACGGCTTGGAAAAAGGCGGTTGCAACAACCTGTTGTTTCACCAGGACACAGCTAAAAGGTCGTGGGCGTTCGGTACGCGTCACGTTTGCTGTAGTTAGGGGATGGTAACACACGCAGCACCTACAATTTAAAAAAGCAACACTTTTCAGCTGTGAGCGAATTGGGTATGAGTGAAAAAAAAAAAGTTGGTTAGGACCTTCCAGCATTGTTTGGTAATAATACACAGCACCTATATTTCATAATATGTGTCTTAGAATCCTGCCTTACAGCCATAGGTCAGACGCTGAGGTTGCCGAACATGTAGCGCATGCCGTATATATGTCAGTAAATACTTTGCAGTCTTCCAAGAGTGAGTGTCATTCATTAACCCCACTGACGGAGAGTTATATTCAGAACACTGTGGTGGGGATACCTTTTAAGATCGCGGAATTAAACTGGTTCCATTATCTTCTATTGCGTTCCTTGGCGCCATGTTTACCCCGCCGCGGTGGCGTTGACAACATTGCTCCAGAAACGCGGCGCTGGAGTATAGGCCGCAGGCGTACATTGATGATGATGGACTTTTATGGCGCAAGGGCATCTATGCCAAAAGAGCGCCATGGCACAAGGTATTCTTTTGCTGAAGGTGTGGTCAAGAACCCATTTCCTAAACATTTCACCCAAATAAGCCCAGCACCAAACCAGGAGAAAGCAATAAGGGAGTGTTTACTCATTGACGTCCACCCGAGCGCAGCCATACGGCTACAAAGCTTGCACCCATTGTATTACCGGGGGGTACCCGGCGGCCCTGGGGATCGAACCACGCACCTCCCGCATGCGAGGCGGATGCCCAGACCACTCGGTCACCGCTGCGGTTCCAGTGTACATTAGGTAAAGTCATAGAGTTTCTTACTATTACCTAGAGGGAAAGCTGGCAGCCCGTCTATGGGAGTTTGCATGGCGACCCCTCGAGACCACTTCAGCCACCATGGGCGCTCAAAGCATCATGGGGCGGTGAGCTACTTGTTGCGGAACTGCAACTTTTGGCCAAAAAATAATAGAAAAATAAAGCTGTTTGATAACTACAAACGTCCTAACATTCCATATCTTGTCTAATGATTGCAACAAACGAGCAGAAAAAACATTTAAGTGCTAAGTTTGCCCAAAATAAGAGACGACTCGCTCTCCTATTGGCCAAGTGATGAACACTATAAAAACTAATATTTCGTTATTAACAGACGTTTTTAAGCATGAAATGCTTTTAGCCCCCGTTGTCGGCAGTGTGGTGACGTCACGCCGAGACCGAGATCCACTCATCCGGGCATTGAAATCCACTCATCCGGGCATTGAAATCCACTCATCCGGGCACTGAAATCGAGTCATCCGGGCACTGAAATCGAGTCATCCGGGCACTGAAATCGAGTCATCCGGGCACTGAAATGGAGTCATCCGGGCACTGAAATGGAGTCATCCGGGCACTGAAATCGAGTCATCCGGGCACTGAAATCGAGTCATCCGGCCACTGAATTCCAGTCATCCTGGCTCTGAAACGAGAACATCCGGGCACCGTACGAGACTTAGCGAGATTTAACGAGACTCCGTAAGCCCTCCTACGCGACCGGCATGCAAGCGCTGGTTGGTCTCCAAACGAGACAAAAAATAACTGCTGCCAGTGCCTTCTCAATGTTTATCAAGATATCAGTGGAGCTGTGGGTTTGATAACGCGCGGAATTATAATTTCCGATTTCTAATAACGCGTGCAAAAACCACATAAATTGCATGTTGCACTTCGTTGTCGTACGTGATCCGGGGGAGAAGCGCTGCGTTCAAAGGGCAAGGCATCGTGCCGAACGGGTGGTGGCGTTCCTCCCTTCCTTTACGGTGCGGTTCGGGTGTCCACCGAGATGGCAGAGAATTACTGCGCCATTTCCTTTCCTCAAAAAAACCTTGCGTTCATATGACAAGGCATCGCGCTGAACGGGTGGTGGCGTTCCTCCCTTCCTGTACGGTGCGGTTCGGGTGTCCACCGAGATGACATTAGGCCCGTAAACATTTCATGCTTACTCTACTCTCGGTTACGGGAGAGGCAGAGATTTTTTTCAAAAGTAAATATGTTTTCAAAAAAAATATTGTTGCTTAAACATTATAAGAGGTTTTTAATGGCATTTCAGAAAAGTGAAACCTTTTATTGGCGTCGTGTGTCGTCGCGTTTTCACTGCTATTAGTTTTGCACACTGCGTTCGCGCCAAAGTCGTCTGCGCACACACGAACAGCGTTTTCGGAATGAAACATCTTAGTAGTGCCACTCCGTGTTCCCGAAAAACTACGACTGTGCCGCAACAAGTAGCTCACCGCCCCATGATGCTTTGAGCGTCCATGGTGGCTGAAGTGCAGCGCCGCCAGCTTTCCCTCTAGGTAATAGTAAGAAACTCTATGGGTAAAGTGACACTGACGATGAAAAAGTTGAAGACCCGTATAACTTGCCCTCTGGATTATTGAAAACCACAGTCGTGTTTTCAGGTACGAGATGGTAGTGTCGACCTAAAAAAAAAATGTGCGTTCGCACCATATTTTGTGCTTAGCAATGCTAAACCGTGACCCAGTTCTTTTTAACTTCTAGAGATCTTTATTTTTCAAAACTGCGAGATATACGTGGGTACGGTTTGTGCGTGTTGATTATAGATCTAGGCGGATGTTATGTACGTGATACAGCCGAATAATTAGAACCGAAATGAACTAATTAACGTATTATTTTTTTTCTTAGAGTGCAAGCTTATATTACGCGATTGAAAGCCGTCAGTATCAAAAGTGAGCCCTGTTTTTAAAATTTGCTTTGTCGGCAACGTAGTTCTAAATATCCAACATCAAAACTGCGCATTTCAATACTCGCTGAGTTGGCTTTATCGCGTTGTATATTTATAAAAATGGGCCGCCGCGCACAGAATGGTCGTCCAAATCACGCTAACTGCTTCTACGTCATAATATACGCAAAAGGCGTCTGTATTTGCTGCATTAAAGACGCGATCTTTTATAATGCGTAGTGCAGGAAGGTCAACCCGATCAGGTTTTAAACGCGCATTTTTGACGTTACATATGTCGAACCTCATTTCCGATAAAGAAAATTTAAATGCCGGGTTCTCCTGTGAGCCGCGCATAGTATTAGCGGCTGTCACTCGCCGCTTGAAAAGTTCTTCATGGACTCGGATCTGCTCTGACCGTCTTCGTGAAAAGAAATCTGTATCAGCATTCTCGTTGCCGTATAGCCAAGTGATTTCTTATAGATGAAACACTTAGCTGGTTGTGAGCGACACACTATAGGTTCCTGAAATTTGCTCACATAGGGTCGTCACTGCAGGCATAGAACTGCAGCAAATATAGATCAGAGGAAGACGCCTTTCCTGCCGCGTGATAAAGCGATGTGAGGCCAAGATGTTGATGACGAAAATGAAAAACCTTACCTTCTTTGGGTTAGCGAGTCGTGTGTAAGGTACGCGAGGGAGAGAGAGAGACTCTAATGAATAGAGGAGAGGTCGGTACGCGAGTACCAACGAGCAAAAGCGATATCCTTGTCAGTAAGCTGCTCCGCACAGTCGCTTGAAGGCACAGCGCCACGATTCCAGCGGCGACGATCTGAAAAGGAGCGCAGCCCCTTAGAGAGCGCAGTGTGATCCGCTCCGATGTCTCTTGCAGTGCCCGCGTTATAGTCAACAGGGTGGGACCCAATTACCGCTCGGCCTAATTACCGCGCGCTCTTGGAGCGACCCTGTTCCGTCGAGCAGTCGCACGCAGTAACCCTCCCAACCGAACCAGTAACAGCGGCCCGGCCGTAATCATCCCGGCAGCGACACGCGCCTCGTTGCGCAAGACGGAGGGTCTCCGTCGTGCTGGGCGGGGAACGGTTAGCCGCTGGCTGCATGGCGCTGAAGCAGCTTCTTATCGTCGCGTACTCGTCGCTCGCTCGCTTACACTCGACTGGGGATGCCAGTACGTTGATTCGCTTGATTGCTGAATTTGACCCGTTAACTTGCCATCGCAGTAGTCTGCGGTCTAACCTAAATAAGAGTCCCCGAGCAGCTCCTCGCCCGCTCGAAGTAAGGCAAGTAATGAGCGCACGATTTCGGTCTGGTCTCATCCATTACGCCGTGGCGGACTGTCGTGAAAGGCAGCCGAGTCCAGTTGAAGCCAACTACTGGCGTTTCCGTTGCTCACCGCCGTTAAGTGACGAATGCGACGGCTACTCATAGATGCCGAGGCTCTGTTAATGCCTTTTGTATCCTGCAAACTAAATCGCGTACAGAAACTTGTATATTATGCATCGGTTTGTAAGCATTTTTGGTAACTCCTCTTTTTCGTAGTTTTAGTAACGATATGATATCCTTTCGCAACTCTGTCCGCGTTATGGGGTAATGCGTCGTCAGAGCATATTTTATAACCCCTTTTTACAATTAACTTTCACCGACCGACCGACCGACCGACTGACCGACCGACTCATGGTATGGCAGTTGGTATGTTGGTCGGTCGGTCGGTTGGTTGGATGGATGAATTCGAATCGGTCTTATCAGAGCGCTTGCGCCTAGTGAATCGACGCTGCATTCATTTCGCGCTTTAACTACGGCTTCTAGGTATCTAGGTAATGATTCTACACCGCAGGCGCCGAGGCTTTGAGAGGTTATGTGACTTCTGGTCACCCCCCCCCCCCCCCCCCCCCCATCATCCCTCTTCGTAAATACATCTCTTTCGTTGTTACTGCGACAATACTACGCTTCTGCTCGTCACACTGTTCCTGTACCGAAATACTGAAATGACACTATTTCAATTTACTCAGAGGCGGAAACAAAACTGGATTTTCGTTTCCTCTTCGTTGTTTCCTTTTCTCTCAGCGGTTCCATGACGTTCCCGGTTGGCTGAAAATCTTCGTGATCGCACTCATTAACGCCCGCCAGTGCACTCTACATGCTCCCTCTGGACGTGACGCGGCTGCAGTCGACTGCACAGCGGTTTGATTGACAGCGCCTGAAGCGTGTCCACAGCGGCTGTCAGCGGGGCATCGCAGCCGCGATGATAATCGACGGCTCATCGTGATGCGCGCTTGATAGGCACCGAACCACCCCTGGGGTTTCCTTTCCCTTCGCTGTCCTGCCCAGTCTGCCCTCGACAGCTGCGTGCGGGCCAACCAGACACGCATCAGCTCGAACAGCACGCTTCATCCGCCAGCGTCACGCGGAGACGGCGGAGGAAGGGGGGGGGGGGGTTGTGACGTAAAAGATTCAATTATTGAATCAATGTATTATCGTTTCCGTCTGGCGCGCTGCCGCAAGAAATAGAGGTCAGAACGATGGCGCATGGCGGTTGGTCTGGTTGCCTGCTTTGTTCATTCTAAGCCAGACTTTCTGTACTGTCTAAGACAGGTTATAGATGCTGAAGAACTTATATCTGGGAGACCTCGCTAGCTGTCGTATTGCCGGTGTCACTGACTTAGTTGTTCCTGCTTGCCGCACTCTCTGAATGGGTTTCGGCTGTGTGCGCATTTTTCGAGATGTTCGTACGCTTCTCTCTGCCATTACCGATGCGTTCGGCTGCTCACTTGCATTCGCGTGCATGAAGCAGGCGTTGCCGGTTCAGTCGGCCGATCCTGTGCTCCGGTTTCGAACCCGCGTTACGTTTGGAGACGCTCGCTGGCTTTCGAATTATCCAGCTTCGCTTATCCGGAGCGGCACTATGGCCTTCGACTCGTTTAGCGAACATAAATGTGAGCCAAAGAGCACACTGATTATAGTCTCCTTATTATACTTACTATATATTTGTTATATTACTGCTTATTATATACCTATTATTGCACTTATCATAGTCACCATAATTGATAACCTTACAATGACATGCGGAAAAATCGTTACGCAACAATGAGGCGATGCTATTCACAGTAGTCTTCAAACTATTTCAAAACCAAATAAGTTCCCCCTTTTCTTTGTTGATAGTGAAACAATTTTGATCGAAAAATACATAGTTTTGCAAGGATCAATCAAGCAGTCAAACAATCAGTCACTCAGAAAGTAAATAAATAAATCAGTCAGTCAGTCGATCGGTCCAAGGTCGGTCGGTCGGTCAGTCAGTCGGCCGGTCAGGCGGGCTGTTGGTCGGTCGGCTGGTCTGTCGGTCAGTACGTCGGTCGGTCAGTCAGTTATTCGGTGGGTCCGCCAGTCAGTATGTCAGTCAGTTAGTAAGTCAGTCGTTCGATTGATCAGTCTGTTTATAAGTAAATACTTCCTCTTGCTCTTTTATTTTATCTCGTCTGCAGATATGGCAATAGAAGCATTATTATTATTATTATGGTAACAAGAAGTAATTAAGGAGCCCGATGTACGTCCCATTCATTGGAATGCTTTAAAGTGCAGCACTGCGTTGCAGAATATGTGGCATGTTCGTCGCGTACTGCATGACGGCCAAAGCTCCCCTGCTTCGTCCGTGTCGGCAGAGCAGCGATGGCCGGATGACGCGTGCTCCGCGGCCTTCAGCTCCGCATCAGCCAACCGGCCTTCCCCCCTAATCCTTTCTTTCTTCCCGGCCCATTCTTTTCGAATTGCCAAGTCTGTCGGCAGCCATGTAATTGCACACCCGGCACAAATCATTTTGCGAAATCTTGGCCATAAATCTGGCCCGTCCCCTGTGTTCAATATCAATGACGCTCACGTACCCGGTTATCATTAGGGGCTGGAATGGATTGATCGCAATGGCACTGTGCGTGACCATACCTGACTCAACCTCAGTGACATGTCTTCCATCCTAACAGCAGCGGCAGCAATAAAGAGAAAGCACTGCGGTGGGGGCAGGGCGAACAAGTGGGTGTATAGCGGCTCCGCGCTCGAATGGGCGAAACACTCGGTGTGTGTTACATTCACGCTGTAATGGCAATTATTCCAAAATTGCCGCTCGCCGCACTTCTCAGCACCAGGAGGAAGCGGGTGAGGGGAATGATTGCGCGGTCGTGTCTGGAAAGGCACGCCGCCATTTTTGCGCCAAAGAGCGAGGCCGGCAATTAGGGGAGGGCCCCGCGAAACAATAAAAAAGCCAAGAAAGTCGGTCTCGTTCTAAGTACAACGTGCGTGCGATTGCACCAAACGCGCAAACGTGCGCGCACGCGCGGCCAGCGAGCAAATCACGTAAGGAGCGCTTTGAGAACTCGCGCGGTCTCCCAGCGTGTGTGTGAATGTGCCGGCGTAATAACAGCGTCCGGCGATGCTGCGTCGCTGTCGGAGCGAAGCCCCGTGGAAGCTCGTTCGCTTCGCTGTTTGAGCGGCGTCGCGCTGCGCTTGACTCTGCAGCGCGTGTAATGGCGCCGTCAGCGCCGTCATTTAGAACATATCCGAAGCACTCGTGCGTAGCAGCGGCTGTGCGCGTTCTCTAGCACAGATATGCAAATATATTAAGAAGAAAGCAAAAACAAAACGCGAGATGAGTGGAAGCGTTTTGAGCAGACTGCCGGCGAACGCTTGTTGCGTGTGGGACACTAAAGGCACGTTAATTGGACCCCTCTCGTAAATTGTTGCTCCGGGCGCGTGCGACCTGTACAGTGCCACGTTGCTCCGTTGGAGCCTTTCAAACAGGATGCGGTTTAACGCCCCGAGTTTCACGCATCTCTAGGCCAACGCAAACCGACCGCACTTTGTGGGCCTACGTCCCATGGCAGGTACGGCCAGCACAAATGTTGGAAGGTACAGAACAGCGCTGCTTTAAAGAGTGCGTGTCCTCGCAGGCACCCTTGCTTTCCTTCCCTTTCCCACCCTGTTTAGATGCATGGAAGGATTTAACTGGATCCTGTACATCAACCAATTATTGCGACTTAAATTATCACAAATGATCACCCTGAGACAATCAGCCGTGCTGAAGAAAGCTTCCTGCGAATTTTTTTTTTTTTTTGCTTTGCGGGGTGTATGGGGATTTTCCGGTTTTAAAGACGTCTCTATATACTAGCGTCCTAGCATGTCTAACCCCGAAACTCTTACGTTCGTCTTCTGGCTGAAGAAGCCATTAGCGATATGGGAATAAGCCATAAGGGCATCTGTAGCGGGCCGAGTGTGTTCTCGAGAAGGCATCAGCTGAGTTCGTAAGACGCAAAGGGGCATCACATGACCATACGTGGGGGACGGAAGCACCTTGCTGTTTCATCTCTGCACCAAGCAAGCACTTGGGCGAGAAGTTTTGCTCTTTTTTTTTCTACTTTGTTGGACAAAATACCTGATTTAATGGAAACAAATGGGGTGTTCTGAAACATTAATGCTGCAATGAAACTTTTCTACGATGAGGAAGGAAAGAAAAACCGTCGCTTGTGGCACTTAGCGTAGAATACAATTGTGTATAAATTGGGGGAATTAGTTGCAGCTTCTTAAGTGGAACGATGCAAACAAAGGTGAGACGTAGAGCTCGGAGACCAAACACCTGCCACCTCCTCGCGTAGCCTATCGGCAACTTGCAATACTAAACGTACTACACATAATTTCTTGCGGGTGACTCCTGCTTGGGCATTCTGTGTCGTGCTGGAATCACTGCGAAACAACACGGCATGGTTCTGCAAATGAGTGAATGTGAATCAGTGTATGGAGAGTGTGATCGTTTGAAATACGAATTTCCGTGTGAAACTTTGTGACTTTCAGCAGAAGAACTGAAAGGCTGATAAATATCTGACAAGGATACGCACTACGTGTGAAACTGCTGGCTGTAGCAACGAACAAGAGACATCTCGCTCAGCGTCGGTTTTCGATTGTTCTGAGTGCGCTCAAGAGCTTTCGCTGATGCATTACCTTAACTCCAAGATGCGCGCTTTTCACGGTGGGAAAACGTTCTATATTCAGCACCGCATTCTTAGTACCAGAAAAGTGACATAGTTCGTATTTATACTGTGCGGGGCAGGCTGAAAGAGACTACGGTGAAACCATGCTGACCTGTGCTTCCCTCTGTTTCCTTCCTTCTGCAGATGAGGCTTCCTTCTCCCGGATGCACATCGAGAAGCAGCGCTACGATGGATGGTACAACAACCTGGCGCACCAGGACTGGGGAGCGGTCGGTCAGTGTGCTGCGTGCCTTCGCACTCCTTACTAATGCACCTCTTTGATACGGATGACGTGATGGGCGCACAGCCTGCAGAGGGTATACCGTAAACTTATCCGCCGGAAATCACCAGCGGAAGCGCTCCGTGTCATTAGAGTAACCATATGGCGGTAAACGTAGGTATCACCGATAGCACGGTGACTACATCCAGGTTCGCCACTAGTTAGTGCCCAAGCAAGCCCACCTCTCGTAGTGGAGGGAATAAATGTTCATAAGGAAGTAATATGCTGTGCATAATATACACAAGGAGGTAAGGAGGTAATAGATAATTTTGATTACAGGGAGCTTACTTAGCGGATTGGTTTTTAGACTATTTAAATAGCACTTTCGCGAGACGAAGTACCCTCTCGTTCTCTCTGTTTCTTTCAATATCAATATGTAATTCAGAACGTTGTATTTTATACTGACATTAAAGGTTAAAAATTTTAATTAGCAATTTACTGATAAAATTATAACATAACTACGTTTGAAAATTATCTCACATCCTCATTCATACGAGTCAGACTGTAACTGATATTAACAGAGTGTTCATGCGAAACTTGCTCGCCCACTAAATTTCTATTTCATTGCCATAAACCAGCAAAGTATAAGGAATGTCTAAAGCAACTGGTGATTCATCAGGTGCGTCACTAATTGAATGTCTACCAGTTTATTCGTCTCGTACTTATGCTCTTGTTACGCGGCGGCCAGTCGAAGAATGAGACGTGGTGAACCATGGCTATGAGATGATTTAATGGCCGCTGGCCTAGCACGGGCGCTCCGTCCCGCGCCACTGCCAGCTTCGTCTTCGTCACACTACCCGGGGCCTCCGAGCGATCGTCCCGATCGGTGACGAACAGACGGCGAAATGGCGATGGTCTTGAGTGAAGGATCGAACAATATGTAGAAGATGGTGCAGTGCTGGCCGCCACGATGAGGAAGATGAGAGAATGAGTCCCGGTCAACGAAGCATCCGGGCCGTAGGGTGCTGCAGGAGCTGACGGCCGAGGTCTCTGGACGCACCGAACGGCAGGGGCAGGGGGACGGTGTCTTCACGTTTGGGTCACTAGGGTCTTGGGTCGGTGGGGTCTTGGGTCCGTCGGGTCTTGGGTCCGTCGGGTCTTGGGTCGTCGTGTAGTGTGGTCCGGGCGGGGGACGGGGCTGGGGTGAGCGTCGAGGTCGGTTCAGGTCGGGCGGGCTGGGGCACGGCCGTGCGGCGCTGACTAGGTACTCACGGCCGACGTCCACGGCAGGCCCAGGACGCCGAAGCTCCGTGACCAGGATGGCGATGAAGGGACCCCAGCACCTCACACCAAATGTTACGCGGCGGCCAGCCGAAGAATGAGACGTGGTGAACCATGGCTATGAGATGATTTAATGGCCGCTGGCCTAGCACGGGCGCTCCGTCCCGCGCAACTGCCAGCTTCGTCTTCGTCACACTCTCACGAAAGTGATATTGCTAAACAGCACAACGGCATGTTGCTGTATAATACTAATTCGAATTTTTAAGAAGCACCTCGATGTATCTACTTTACATCGCAACTTGCTGGGAAGCTGATGGTCGTTCGAGTGCGTAAACCGAGAAAGCAAATTAATTTTGCGAACTATACCCACCCATTTTTCTGTCAGCACCAGTAAACACGGATATCAAAGTTACTCTCCGGCATGCATATTTACGTGGAATAATTTTTTAAAAACATTCAAACATTAAAATGTATATAGCAAAATCGAGAGCTTTATTGTACTCGTCAAAGACTCAGGATTCATGCGATAAAAAACGATAATTCGGCTTTCATTTGTTCCGAAACGCCTAAGGGATCTTTGATGGCAATCGCAAAAAAAGTGAGAACGGAACTAGCGATCTTAGCGCCATCTCATAGTCTTTTGTCTGCGCTCCTGCATTTGCCGTGTGGTTCCCAAAGGCCCGAGAACGCTGTTGCGGAGTGCCTCGCCTGCCACAGCTCACTATTTTCTGTACGCACGTTGTTGCAGCGCACCCAGCATTCGCGTCGTGGTTTCACCGTGCGCGTCCTTGCGCAGTCATAATCAGTATGAAGGTGATCGCTTTGCCTGCCTGCCCGGATTAAAGTGCTCGATCTTCTGCCACACCAGACAATATTGATTGGTCATGCTCAGCCGACACGAAACCGATCCCCTCTCTGTTGGGTGGGCTGTACCTAAACTTAAGGGGAGCATGAAACACAGCTGAGCGATCCGATGCTCACTTGGTGTTTGCCTCGCGTCGCCGCCGTGATCGGAAAAAAGGCTGATTAGGCGACCCACTACGCACTCCGCCTGAAGGAGTTCATTCGCGGAATCGTGAGGTCCCCCCGGCGGGCGGTGAATGGCGTATGTTGAGACGCACTTGCAATCACTCTCGTGTCGGATGGTTGCAGACGCGCTCGCGCCCTCTTGCCCTGAGTGCATGCAAGAACAGAGAACGGCAAGCGTAGTGCTTGCGCTGGTGAGGGTGCGTATAGCATGCCAAAGACGTTTCGGACTAAATATGAAGTGCTGCAGGGAAAATGAAGTGGTTGGGCTTTTGGTTGGGCTGCTTGTGTACCGAAGAAAAGTTGGAGACTTAGCCGAAAAAGCTTCGAGTTTGAGAGTGTGACGGTATCGCTTAATTGCGGGTGCGGTGTCCGAGCGTCGCACGTCCGCAGGTAGGAGCAATACGCAAACTGAAATGACGTAAGGTAAGTGAATGAAATGGCTGTCGGTCATACCACAGTGCTAACCACAGATGGCCCGAAGCACCGGAAAGTAGAGAATGATAAAGCATCGAACATATGTCTTGACAGTGAGCGTGTACTGCAGGCGTCAGAAAAATAAAACAAGGAAATCACTGCTCAAATTAGGCTCAGAGAGGAGGCTACGCGGAGGAGCTTAAACTTTTTAGCCTGGAAGCAGAGCAGAAAAGTGCTGGCTTGTGAATAATCCGAATGTCGAACAGAAATTTTTAGTAATATAACTGCGATATTCGAATTGAGATTCGAAAGTTCTGTCTCCTACGCATTTTGAAAATTTGAAAGGGCCCGTTCCCTCAGAAGAATGGGATACCTGGAAGCGCATCCAACAAGGGTGTTTGCCTCTGTGTCTTGCCGACAATGCACTAAATGTTCAAATATCACACCCGTCCCGTATGTCGTCCGGTGGCGGTTAATAGCGTTCTGGATGTGACTGCATTCAATTTTCAAGTATATACTTCGCCCGCTTATATCATGAACGACAGAGGCGGTAGCGGTTATCCACCACCGATGGAGAAACGAAGCGGAGACGCCCAGCGCTTTTTCCGTACGCACTTTACCGAGGACGCCGATATCGGTGGCGCAGTACACGAGGTGCGCTGCTCCGATGTTACATATATACCTTGTAGAGCCCCTCGAAGAGAGAGGCGCATGAGGACGCATGTTGCATGCGGTATCAAGCCTAAAGAGCGTTCTTATTGCCTGGAGAAACTCGCAGTACTGTGCAAATAAATGCCTGTACCAGTCGTTAAAGGCACTGATTTTTTTTATCTTAGGACGATGTCTGAAAACGCACCATAAGATGTTGGGTTAGAAGATACTGCAGCGCCTACTTTTAATCTATTAAGTCACCCGCTGACATTACCCTCTCAATCATTTCAGGCGGTGCTCCTGGCTCCGTAAATAAGCAAATTGATGTATACGTTTACCAGCAGTCATTTCGAAGTGGCACTCTTTACGAACATTCTTTCAGAACTACACGATTCGGCAGTACAAACAAAACGCAAGTTAAACTGAGTAAATAAAAAGCATCTAGTGCGGTTAGCAAGTCCGCATAGCTCCATGCAGCTTTCTTTGCCTATTGTGTAAGCCTACTCATTGAATGCGCCTGCCTTGAAAATTTATTCACACTGCAGCGCATACGCGGGAGATGACGGAATATTAACGACATGTTCTGAAGGGCAAGTTGGTCAGACATACTTACTGGACGTGAGACGTACACTCTAAGCAGAAAGGGGTAAAACGGGAGTAAGCTGTCCTCTAGCGCACTTTCTTTGAAAGAGGGAGTGCACTAGAGGAGATCTCACTCTCTTTTGTACTCCCATACAGGTGTATTTGTGTTTAGAGTGCAGGAAGTGATGACAAGAGTACATACCTCGCACGTGTGTGTGTTCTTGTCATCGTCTTCTCCTGTGCATATTCTCGTCTGTTGTAACTCTCCGCGCCGGCGCTGGTTACATGGAGCATCCGATTAGGGCGTTGCGCGTACCTGACCTGCTGCCTCCTCGCCCCTCTCGCCTGCAGAGAGCCAGCTGGTGCGCAAGGCCCCGTCGTCGTACGCCGACGGCGTCTACATGATCGCCGAAGGGCGGCCCAGCGCACGCTCCCTCAGCCAGGAGCTGTTCAAGGGCGAGGACGGCCTGCCCTCCGCGCGCAACATCACCGTGCTGTTCGTCTTCTTCGGTGAGTGCACCCCCCCCCCCCCCCCTCTCACTACCAGCTTCTACACGGAGGCAGCTCTAGCATGGAAGCGAGCAGGGGACGATTACTCCGTAGCTATGGGTGAAAAGTGCACCTCTTAACTTCGTTGGAAATAGAGCCCCTCTGGACGAAGAATGCCCGTGCGGCACTTTGAACTTCAGGGTAGAACTAGCAGCAGAACCGGTGCCCGTGTCCAGGTTGACTGCTCCCTTTTTGGGGCTTTTCTCACCTGAGTTGTCTGGTGCACACAGCTTCTACAGAACGCATGTGCTGCAAGACATCGATCACAAGGCCAACAAACTAGTAGACAAGCTCCTCAAGAATTAAAGCCTAACCTAAGCTGCATATTTGTCTCGGGTACTGTGCAGAAAAGAGGATTGTAGAGAAAATAACGCGTTGAGGTTTTCACAGAAATGCACACAAAAACGTGGAAAATTTTTAATAGCAACAATTCTCATTGCCAGAGCAGTTCCTTTGTTTCGGTTGATTTTGGTTTTATAGGGCTTAACACCCCAAAGCAACTATGGGGCTATGAGGGAGGTCGTAGTGGTGGGCTCCGGATAATTTCGACCACCCGGGGTTCTTCAACGTACACTGAGAACGCACAGTGCAGGGGCCTCTGGTTTTTCCGAATCATTGAAACGTGACCGCCGCAGCCGGCATTGAAACCGTGGCATTAAGGTCGGAAACTGAGCACCACAATCATCGAGCCAGTTGCATTTGCCCCCGAAAGTAGGACGCTTAGCTTTCCAGTTGTGCCAGTACGCGACACCTTTCGGTAAACATTCCGGCAATAAAAATTCTTCTTTATTAAAAAAACTGCATTTCCACGGAAATCGCATTGCTCAGCTGTTTCTACTTTACGAATTATTGAATTTTTATTTATTCTGAGTCTTTTGAATCACAATCACCCTGTAATAATTCCGGTCACAAGGCTCGCTTAATCAATGAAGCAGCTGTTTTCTACCGTTTATACCCTCTTGTTTCCCATTCTCTCTGTATGTAAGGGTCCACCAGCGCACTAATCAATCTGCCATTAATTTGATTCGCGAGGAAGCAGGGCGATTGATTAATGAGGCCTCGCCTTGTTCATCGCATTGCGGTAGCCGACCGCGTCGTCTGCTCCCGCTCAGCAGCTCTTCTCGCTGTGTTCTCTGCCCACCAGGCCAGGTGATCTCGTCGGAGATTCTGATGGCCAGCGAGCCGGGCTGCCCGATCGAGTTCCACCGCATCCCCATCAGCCGCTGCGACGAGATGTACGACAGCAAGTGCACGGGCCAGCGGTACATGCCCTTCCACCGGGCACACTACGACGTCAAGACCGGGCAGTCGCCAAACAACCCCAGGGAACAGGTGCGTCTTCCTAAGATTCCTCGGCATTCATCCGAACCGTGCCGACAGTGCAGTGAAGCGAGGTAATGTTGATCCTCCGCTTCCCAAAGTGGGAAAGCAGCCACTTCGGGAATTCAGGAGGTGCGATCGTTCGCGGTCGATAGCCATGTTCGGAGCAGCGGTATTCACTTAGCTGACGCTGTTATACTATTAGTTGTAAATGCATTCAATGGCACAGCCAAGCCCTCCTAGGTGCAGTTGTGCAGCAGTTAAGCGATACGCCTCTGCTCTGCGGTAGCAAGGGCTCCTAGCGGTGCGCCTTGTGCGGCCCACCGCTCGGCTGAGCGAGAGAGAGAGAGATAAAGAGAAAGGGAGGAGGCAGGGATGTTAACCAGAAGAGTATTTTGGTTGCCTACCCTGCACTGAGGAAGAGAAATAATGGGATTGAGGAGGGAAAGAGAAAAGAGGTGAGGGGCACACTCACAATTGGTCCCTCAATGGAGTCACTCTCAGGAAGCAAAACAGTGCATTGTGGGACTTGAGGGCAGTCGCCTGCTGCGGCCACGGCCCCATGGTCGTATCCTTTTTTAAAGAGCGAAGATCGAGGCCATTTCGAGCACAACACAGCGTATGTCTTTCGGTCGCAAAAGCAGGGTACTCACACAGGAGATGTAAAACTGTCTCCTCGCAGCCGCATCTTTCATATGCAGGGCCATCCCAGTCCGTATTGTGTATTGCGATCAACCAGTAATTCAACAGCTACCTGCAACAGAGGGCAGTTTGCTCTTTGGGCACCACCCGCCGGAACCATGCCCGTGGTTTTTCGCTCAGAACGCTGACGCCTACACCGGATTTTCCGGAGAACGGGGCCCTTAACGCTTTCGTGTTAATACGGCCCCTTATGTGCTTTGACAAACCCGAGTGGTATAAACTGTTGAACCCCTCGAGGTTACCGCGCCAAACTGCGAGAGTTGCACGTGGAAGCACGCTAGCTTGAATGATGAATGCCGCGCCCATGAAGTGCGGCCCAGCAGGTGGTCTCAGCAAGCGTATATCGCCCTATGAAGACTCGAGAATCAGTGTTCGGTGGCGTAGCGCTTGCGTGCAGGAATCTGTCCTGACGACAGTGTGAACACACGCCAACAGAATGTGCGCAGTAAGCGTCGCGTCTCCGTCTATAGTTTGCTGAAGACTTCGTGCTGGTGCATTGTACGCAAGTTTAGTATTGCAAAAGCTATTGCTAGGGTAAGTTTGCTGAGCCATTTCGAGGTCGTATTAAGCGTAGCGGCCGAGTACGTGAATGCCTATGGTTCGGTGAGGCCATTAATTTATGCCGACAAGGCGCCGGCCGTCACTGTACGCCGCTCTATAAAAAATCTTCATTTAGCCTCTCATCAGAGTTGCGCAGTATGCCGGAGGCGAAAGATTGTTATCTTTAAATGCCAACGTGACGAATTATTTAATGCTCACCTAGCGGCCGGGAGCAGAACGCAAGCTGGAGTTTGCTTCGTTCATTTGCGCTGGCTTCCTGCGCTCGGCACTTTATCACCGTCGGCGCTGGGCAGCAGTGATAAACTGCGAATTCTTGACACTTCTTGACTGCTCATATATTTATGTTGCGCAGTTTTTATAGCGCGTGCATTCTCGATGCCTTCGAAACCAGATCAAGGCCTCCGTCGACCACGTGGCGGGTTCGTCACGCGAAATTGCAAAATGACGCTCGAGCTCGCTCAGCGTGCACACGTGGGGACAGCAAGGAATCCCGCAAGAAGGCGCCGTGTTGTGCTTCCCACGTGCGAGGAATTTCGGTGCCGCGGGGATGATGGATGACGCCTCCTGTTTCGGAACAAAGCGCGCCTCATAATCACCGAAAAGTGGTGGAGAGAGCTGCCCGAGACTTGTTCGTGGCTAGCAGCGTAAACAGGAAGCCGTACCCAGTTGCGCGTCACCTGTGGCTAGACCGCCCACGTGCATGTTCGCTTAAATAGTAGCTGACGTTGAACTGTTGTATTCAGTGACAAGTACATGAGGGCAAAAGCCTGAGGTCCTTGATCTGCAGCCGTGTAAGAACGAAAAGTTTATGGCAGCCACTACGTGTATGTGGGAACCAGGGCCTCTTGCCCGCGAAATTGAACGAGGACGTTGTAAAGACCGCTCTCGCGTGTTATTTTCATGCTGCATGCCGACAGAGTATAGTTCGCCAGGCTACCACAACATAAAAACGCACCGGTTTTCCCAGCTCATGTGCTGTACTTACGTTGGGTCGGGGCCGCACTTATATGTGACCTTCACCCCTATCCGTTCAAAATAGCTCCGGTCATGCTGTGCGGTGCTTAGCAGACAAAAGGCGTTTTTTGGCGCTTTTCGAGGTGGGGTATACCAGTTTTGTTTCTAATAAGGGAGTAATTACTCACTGACATCCACCTGAACGCAGCTTTCCGTTGTAGCCGTATGGCTGCGCTCAGGTGCATGTCGATGAGTAATTACTCCCTTATTAGAAATCTACTCCACATTGGGGGATTCCCCTAAAATTTGACCAGTTTTGTTTCTGTTCTTGTTGATGGTATCGCAGCTTTTTTCTGTATTTAGCGTCCTATTCATAAATGTTCTGGGTTTGAGTGTCTATGCACTGGCATGGTGTCGAGGTCAGTAAAGATATTAGCACATCTATCTGGTGTTACGTTACAGATTTGCGCGACACGTATTGCTTGACAGGGGACACTCCAGAGGGCGTCTCGCCTGTATCCAGCCTTTTTCTCGGCCTTGTCTAGGTTGACACCTGTTTCGCGGTACTCTTGAAACTGCCACGTGCGCTGACCCCCGCATGTGCTTTCCTCTCTTTCCGCCCCGGCAGACGAACCTGGCGACGAGCTGGATCGACGCGTCGTACGTGTACAGCACGAGCGAGACGTGGGCCAACACGATGCGCTCCTTCGAGAACGGCACCTTCCGCGTGGCCGACGCCCGCCTGCCGCCCAAGAACAAGGAGCGAGTGCCCCTCTTCAACTCGCCGCCCGCCCGCTACCTGGGCGTCATGAACCCCGAGCGCATGTTCAGTGAGCCGCCTTCTACTACTCCCTCTGCCTTTCTTTCTTTTGTCGCTTGTTTTCTTTTTCGGTGTTACGGTTCACGCTTTGCTTTATTTGCGAAGATCTGTGGCGTCTTTCCCATCCTTCCCGTCAATCCCAACAGTTCCTGGGGGATCCTGGCCGACTGCTAGCCTTGGAGGTTAAAACCTCCTCTATTTCGATTGAAAACAAAGTTTTTTTTCTCTCTCCCACCTTCTCAAAAAATTATTTCCAAACCGTATTTTTCCTTGCTGCTACAAGCGTGGGAGGTGCACAGAAAGGGCTTGATGTTCGCTCAGTCGATCAGAAAGTGCTTCAAGATGTACCAAGGTCTTCACGGTGCTAGTGGCCGATGTTTACGCGCCGCTCGCTTTGCACTATCAAACTTGTCTTGAAACCGGCTGAAGAAACTTTCCTTTTTGCAGTGCATTGCGATTGATGTTATCGGCGCATTGATGACAAGCGGCTCGTATTAGCGGAAATTCTCTAGAATCCTCGCGAGTTGACGCACTCGGTAGCTAATAGATGCATGAAGCGCTACCGCCGCCATTGCACGTCAGCGCCTTCGGTGAGGCACAGGTATAGTTCCCGACCTCTGTCATCTTTTGTAAACAAATGGATGGCATTTTCACATGCTCTTTTCTAAAAACCACACCGCTGCGAATGCCTTACTGAAGAAGTTCCGATGTCGGCAGACACCCTTGTCTGATTAATGGCAACGGATCTCTTACGGCAGAAATATCCATGCATGATGACAGGGAACTGGAACTAAACGTAACATTGGTGGCGCTTCAGACGGAGGTTTCATTTCGAAATTAACTTTTCTCCGAAGAGAGCAATGCTGGAGACCCGCATCGCTTTTGCATGAAACGCAACACTAACGGAACGTCGGCAATTTTGTTGCTTGTTCTTGCACATGAGAGCAAAATAAAATGCTAAGGTTTCTACTCCAAGGCCGCCGCGCGCGGTGGCTCAGTGGTTATGGTGCTCGGCTGCTGACCCAAAAGACGCGGGTTCGATTCCGGCCGCGGCGGCTGAATTTCTTTGGAAGAGAAATTCTAGAGGCCCGTGTACTGCGCGATGTCAGTGCACGTTAAAGAACCCCAGGTGGTCGAAATTTCCGGAGCCCTTCACTACGGCGTCTCTCATAGCCTGAGTCGCTTTGGGACGTTAACCCCATAAACGAACCAACCGTTTCTACTCCAAGCAAACGCATGCAACATAGTGCAACACACAAGCGGCCGGCGCTCCGTACCATAGACTAGCGCGACATGTCGGCGCGTTGCCCCCCCCCCCCCCCCCCCCCCCCCGAATAAAAAAGGTCTTTATTGCGCACCCGTACCACGAAGGGGCCCCTTGGATGGAGCCACCCTGTCGACTAGGCGTTGAACCAGCACCTGTACCAGCGCGCTTCTTCCAAGACAGTATACAGCTTAGTCAATCGGCAGGTAACTCCGATGGAGCGGGGTACCTCTACCCCCTTGTGACGCATGTTGGATCAGCGCGTATACCCGTAGCAGCAAAAGTAAAAGCGTGCGCTGCGCTGACTAAGCGCGCTGGCTGCAGTTCAGACTTGATATACTGAGCACTCGTGCACTACGCCTACGTGCCTTAACTTCCAGCTGCTGCATCGTCAGCTAATGCAAATGGCCATCCTGCTTAGAGCTATATTTTACACTTTACTGTGCAAACACGCGAGGGCGCAAGGAATAGGAGATGAAAAACATCGATGCCTTACACTTTCGAGGAACAAGGCATTTCTGGAGGACGTCAGAACTTTGAAACCGCATGCAACACACAGCTGTGTTTTCTTTGCAGTGGGGAGAGAGGTCATCGCAAACCACTTCACAGCAGCCCAGCTTTCGTATTCAGCGGCGTCTTTTCATTTGAATTAATTCCTGACACCATTCCCTCCAGTATACTGCGTTTTCAATAAGCAGTCAGTGTGCGGAAAATAAGCAAGGGTGCGAAACACAGGATTTCGCGAAATTTTTGCTTTAAACATTGTTCTGCGCCAAATGTTTGCTTGGTGGAGCTTATAAACTTCTTGTTTATTGCGGTAGCTCACTCTTCTGGCTTTTTGCACGCGCTACTGTTATGCAGGCCCTACACCGGTATGGAATTAAATGGTTCTCTCGTTTTTTTTTTTTTTCGCCTAACGTCCGGCGCTCCTACCGTCCTATTCCGGCGGAAGCAAGGACATGGCAGCATTCCAGTCAGTGTCAATGAGCGAAAAGAAACGCAGCCTATGACTTGACGCTGTTACTTCATCTAGCGCTCGCTCCGTGGAATTCTTGTTGTATTCTATTTCCCTTGTTCTTTTCTAAAGCTCTGTCGGCAGCTTTGCAAACCTCCTCCAACTCCTCGCCAGACACTCTTCTTCCCGTGTAATGGCGTTCTGCTGTCATGTGCGCAGTTCTGGGCGACCCGCGGACGAATCAGAACCCTGGCCTTCTGGCGTTCGGCATCCTCTTCTTCCGCTACCACAACGTGCAGGCGATGCGCATCAAGGCAGAGCATCCGGACTGGACGGACGAGGACATCTTCTTGCATGCCAGGAGGCACGTCATCGCCGTGCTGCAGGTGAGCGTCGCTTGTCTCCCTCGGTGCAGGTGGCGGAAAAAGAAAGCTTCGCTGGACATTCACCATGGTAGTGCGAATTTAAACGGCATCAGTCCCAATAGCCGATTATAGAACGTAGGTTTAATTACACTTAGTTGTGGTATTTGTAATCACTGTCGCTTTTGTGCCGCTACATTTGCGGTAGTGTCATGTTTAGGCTGTGTGCATGATTCCAACGTCATTGTGTTCAGACTAACCAGTCTTCTAGCTAATATGTTTGGGGCGTTGTCTTGGCGTGATGAGTTACGTCACTTCACCCTTCACAATTAATATAACACAAAGCATCTGGTGTCTACGCCGATGACACAGGCGCCACGTAAACGGGAAACGTGACTACAACAGCTATCGGTGCAAAAGATAAAGGTAAGACATTCCCGCCTTCAATTTGCACGGCGCTCAGACAGCCGTGTAAAAGCCTGCATCGATTTCCGCGTAGCGCTAGTATGCAGAACAGCACAACCAGATTCCAGCTCCTGGACGCAGAGAAAAAAACCACTACGCTACTACGCTCACGAGTCGGATAAAAGGTGCTAGTTAATCTGCCAGTTTTTTTTTTGTTAAGCCGCTACTATTGACAATGGGCGCCTTTGACGTCGCTATGAGAGATAGCTAATGTGGGCAGCCAGCGCTGATATCTGAAGCGGTACGAATGAATTCTAGAGTAAAAGTTATGAAATCCGTTACAGAACGTTTCTTTATGCAGTCTATAGACTCTGCATAAGCTTTTGTCTGTACAATCTATAGACTATTCTTAGACAAAGCCTGTAGACTAGTCCATAGACAATACAAACCATATAGACAGTGTAAAGACGATCTATCGATTTATGGCCACGCACTTTTAGTGGACTTTTGTCTATAGACAGTCTATGGACTATAAATAAAGAAAAGGAAACATCCATAGGACATGAATGGAGTATATAACAGTCTGTAGAAAGTATATCGACAATTTTTTTAAGGGAGCGGCCTTTAAAACTTTCACCTCTGAAGAAGGAAAATACATGCTACGCCTCCGTCTCTTCAAGACTGATTCAGGCCACGGAAGGCGTCGGAACGCGAAACCACACGCGTGACTAATGACTCTGGGAAGCCAAACCAGTACTGATGCTCCATTTTAGCCGTGCTGTCCTGCCGTAATGGAAATAAGTTTCTGCTGTTTATGAAGTGTTCGATACATGAGGGCAGGAAGTTGGTTATCGTAAGTAAGTCCAATTTTAGCTGAAGTTGGTTTCATTCGATAAATGTGAAGGGAATAGACAAGTGAAAGATGGTTGTTTTACGCTAAAACAACCCAAAGCTACTTTTTAAATGTGTCTAATGCGATGGGAACTGTAAAGGGGTCAAATAACTAGTTCGTCACTGTGCAAGGTGCCGAAATATTTCAAAAACAGAAATAAGCGGCAAACATTGCGCCGAGGCCAAATACCAAGGGATAGCTTTCTGCTTCACTGCTATACTGCTACGCTGACTGCACAGTCGCAGTTGGAGAGAACAAGACGAGTGAAGCTACGTTTAATACGTTTAAGAGATTCTGTTTGATACAAGTAGGATCTCAAGGTGATGAAGAATGTTTGAATTTTGGGGGGACCAGTGTTTGAAAAAGCAACTTTTACGAGCTTCGAGTGCTGCAATATTACTATGGAGAAAAGCCGGCATGAGATTAGAAACAGTTCCTGTTGGGCTAGTTGGTTTTCCCCAGATTGTATAGTGTCGCCTTCTATTCGACTAGTCTATTGTGTTCTTTTGCGCTGGTTCATCAAATTATGCGATCAGCATTCTAATTAGCCCAATTAATTTAAATTGCACCCGTTAAAGTGGTTCTGATGCAAACACCCGAGTATATTTAATAGATACGCAAAGGTGCGCTCTTTGGATCATATGTGCGAGGATAGGCATCAGGTCGGCGACGCGTGACTTCGATTTCTTTTACCTTCATTTCCGTTTGCAATGCATTCGTACCCTATATTCCAGTATACCGCCAGTTAAGATCTCGGTCCTTGCTGATTACCTATAGCTTTTATTTTACTGCCTTATTTTTCAGTATCTTCATATGCACATGTAATGACAAGAGCGATTTTATTTACCGGGCGCGGACACTCTAAGAAAAACAAATTAATTTTTTAACTACATTTGAGTCTTGCGGAGACTACACCGTGTGCGGACTGTATATCGGGAGTTATTCTGCATCATTTCAGTGTAGGAATAATTACATTACTATGAAAGGTGTTAGTTTCATTACTGAAATAGATCGCACAAAATAGTATAAAGGTATTAGCAAGAAGAATAATGTTCGGCAGTATTGCAGTGGGGAGAAACTTCGTATACATAAGGATAAAAAGAAGCCCCAACAATAGAACAATAGACTCTCCTAATGAAGGCTAGCTCAAACAAATTGGGAGCGGTTCGTGAAAATTCCGTGCAATACATTTTAGGATGCAATGTTTAATAGTCCTAGTTCTGTACGTAGCAGCGTGTCAGAAACGTTGCTGAACGTTTCAGGGGCGTCTGAATATTACCAGCATGATGAACAGTGGAGGGGAGACGAACAGAGACAAGCTGGTGAGACGAGCTGCATGTAGAATTAATGTAATTCTCGAAAATCATGCATGCCAGATGTGGAGAATAACTTAAATGTTGTAATAATTGCTATCCAGGAGCATTGAGGAAGGTGTGCTGAGGATATCGATAAACGCTAAAATGCTTCTTTTTTTTTTCAAAATTGAGTTTGCTGCCACAATGAACGCGTTCTTGATTTTATGTCGGACTGTTAGCCTGTGCGATTTCGGGATGACATGAAAATATTGTTCCGTTACGCGCAACAAAAAATTGGAATCGATGCACAACTTGTTCACCCCACTTACTATCCTTTTTCATGCTTCTCCTGAAAAGCCTGTCTGTCCAGGGGGATTGAATCCGGGGCTATTATGAACAGGCCTAATTTGCCTTTTTCTTAATCCGCATCCCAGTCAACGTTTGCGGCATTCCTTTTTTGCAAGATCGATCTGAATTATTATGAGCTGACTGGCAAAATAAATTTCAAAACGTCCCTTCCCCTCATCGTGCAATTCTTTAGCTAACATTGTCGCCACGGTGCCGCGACCGAGGCTACGTGGCCATCCAGCCGTGCACGTTTCAGTCGCACAAAGGGGCCTTTTCGAGCAGCCGTCCGAGCATTCGACGCGAAGACAAACTGCGCTCCAGGGGCGGTCAGCCCAGCGCGTTGCGACGCGACGCCTCCCGTGTCCCACTTCTCTTGCAGTTGCTTTTGCTATGAATGCGCCGCAACCAATCACACCGCAACCATCGGCAAAGGGCGTATGCAACAACGCGTCGATACTTGTACCGCGTGGTGGCGCGGTTATTAATGACCGCCGCTACGAACACTTCGCGCTGTGCGGGCGACATGAACAATGCGCTGAGGGCAGAAAAATACGCGCTTCGCATGGCCATGTGAGTTGATCGTTCGGCTGACCGCAGGCGGAGGGAGCTCAGTAGACACTTTTAGATCGACGCACACACCGCCCACTGCGTTGCGTGCGTTCTAAAGAGCACAAACTCGACACTTTTAGTTTTTCATGCCTGCGTCCCTGAAGTGGATGTACACACGGTGGCGCCATCTATTCACAAGAAGTCAAACAAGATCACCGCTGTGTTTAAGAAGCCTTTACCCGTTATTATTGGTGACAAGACCAGTTGCACTGCCAGCCTTGTTTCGTTCCAAAAAGAGAAATTTACAAATAGAAGAACATGCAAAAGCTGACACAATGCTGGTGAACTACTTCACCTGAATATAGCTAGGCTGAATATGACATATTGCTACGTTTAACAGCTTAAAAAGTCGCCTAATTATCTCGAATACTGCTCCTATTTATCGCTGTTACTTTGTCGCGCGGATGAGGGCGCTACGACTTTGAGCGAACAGAGGCCTAGGAGGCGATTACCGTCCATTTAAAGACAACCCCGTCGTCACTGCACTGTTATTCTCACTCATCCTCGCCTAAAGATGCTACCTAGCTTCTTTAGTTCTTTCTTTAGGTTCGAGCGAAAATTAGGCGCTGCTAGCGGGATAAGCGTTTGGCTCCATCGGTGTGTAATTTAACGATTTGCGCTGCCTACAATCCTGTGAAAATAGCCGAAGAGCGGAAACAAACAAATTTCTGATTTTGTAATGCGTGCCTTTGGTGTTCATAGATTTCTAGGCTTTATAACGCATTTTTGCATGCAAAGCACGCATTGGCAGAATCTGTCCCCTTCCCTTCCTCCAGACGGTTTTCGTGACAACACCCGGGTATTTCCAGTATGGTGTTCCTTCGATATCTTATCGTAGACACTGCCATTCACCTGCGGGATGAGTACCTTTCCAGGGCACCCTTGAGCCTTGCCGAATATTAGTATGACTATATTATATATTATGCGAAGCAACTCTTATAATTCACTTTGAAATTGCAGCCCTAATTTCTCCCGTCTGCAGCGCCCAGCCCGCACTCCAGGTCACTCTACAGTCACTCACTTTCTGCCTTCACCACTTATGAGTGCCTCCTTTCCTTCCTCCATGTATGCTATACTGCCCTGCCCCGCACCGCATTTCTGCCTTCTGTCTTCTGTCTGCGCAACGAGCTGGTTGAAGTGAGCACCACTTGGGGGCAGTTCCCTTACGAAAATTTGTTTAGACACTTTAAGACTGTCCATAGATTTTTGTCAATAAGGATTTTCTATGCAGAAATCCTATAGGTAGGTATATACGCAATACAAATCTTATAGACCGTCACAGACTATCCATAGATTTGTGACCATCCACTTTTAGCTGACCTTGGCGCATGATAGCCTGAGATACTTATGCGCCACTGAACCCAACACAACACAAATACTTTAAGTAAACTCTTTTCTATAGGCTATGAATAGACAAAAGCAGTTATCTATAGGAAGGTGATAAGAAGTCTATAGAAAGTCTATACGGGCCGTTTTTGTAAGGGAGTGGCTTAAAAGAAGATAAATGCTGACTACGCTTGTCCGCTGGAACCAAATATTCCACGGGAACTCAGGGACGAGACGCACTGTCAAAGGCCGTGTACGTCGACATGGAGCTTTGAGAGAGAGAGAGAGAAATAGACGGAAAGGCAGGGAGGTTAACCAGGCGATGCCCAGTAGGCTACCCTACACTTTGGGAGGGGAACAAAGGGGAAAAAAGGAAAAAGAGCGCCAATGAAATGAGTTTCCCAAGTGTACAGCGACCACTATGTGACGGGGACGGACAGAGGGCGCGCACTGAAAACTTATAGGTTATAGGCGGAATACAACCCCGAGTCCCTTAGGAATCTCAGGAGCGCTTTCACCGCTTTCCTTTGTGAGGATGATTGTGTCCAAGGCCCCGGCCTTGTGCTCGGCTTCCTAGGGTTGCATTGCTTGGGAAAGGAGCCTGCGCCTTCAAACCCCGTCACTGTGGGCAAAGCGTCACAGGGACAGTAAATTTCAGGTTCTTCGTCTTCTTTGCACCAGAGGTGCCCCGTCGGAGACGGTTGGTTCCAACTGGAAGACTGAAGCTTGATCTCTGCACCAGGGGTGCCCCGTCAGAGACGGTCTTGTGTTCAGTTGAGACGCAGGGGTAAGGCGAACACTTCAAATTTTATGTACAGATATTTACATTGCATACAGAAGTTTAGACACTCGAGACAAATTTAAAACAGCAAAAGACAAACAACAAAAAAGTGGATCTGGCTAATACTAGGGGAGGCCCCTACTCGGCGTAGCCGAAGATGCGTAGCATCTCACCTTAGCGCAGAACCCCGCTTCCGGCTCCGGGGCCCAGTTTTAAAGCCCTAAAGGCCCGGCCCACATTCCGTAGCACCCAATCATTCTACATTCTTCATATCATTGGCTAATCGAGAGCATGGTCAGCCCTCCAACTACCGTAGGGTAACACCCTTTCCAGAAAAACAAACGCACGGTCGTGCCAGCATGTGCGCGAATCGGTTCCGCGGGGCGGGTGGACACCCGTACTTCCCGGCGCGTTCGCGAGCGGCCGCGTTCCAAGAAAGGAGACGCTCCGCTTTGAGTGCCGCCAGCCGCGTTCCAATGACCCCCGCGAACGCTACCGATCCCTTACAGGGACAAAGCGAAAGACATGCAGACATGTAAATGAGAGCCTTTCAGTAACGGGGTTCGAGGATTGGTGTGTGCTCACATGCAGTCCCGCATGGAGCTTGAAGGTTCCTCGAAAGATCTTTATCCCTGTCGTCTAGCTGCTTCTTTGCACAAGAGGGAAAGACGGAAACAACGTTTCGGAAAGGCGGCTAGCTGCCCCGCTGATGGATAGAACAAACAGGAGGTCCGCGGTGCACGCTCGCGTCTGTTGTTTGCGCGTCGTGGCCGCGTCCCCCGCAGCGCAGTAGAGTGCGCACACAGAGGCATGGTGCAAACGGCGGCGGCGCCTGACGTTTGCAGTGGAGCCACTTGTTTCGAGCGCATGGCGCGTGGGCTGCGGCGTTTCGCCGACGTCGCCTCCCCTGTTTGCGTCCGAGAGGTGCGCGCGTGTCAGCTCCGAGGCGCGCGAGTGACGACGCCGCACCCAGATGGCCGTCACTTTCTCGCCTCGTCTCGCAGGGGAGACCCCCTACTTGCGTGACTTGTTTTTCATTAGGCGCTGTCCGTTTATCACCTCCCCTGTCAGACCTCTTTGAAACGCTGTGCACAGCTGGCCAGCCTCCTAGGTTTGTGGCGGCTACGTGATGCAGGGCCGTTTAAAATAGGTGTTGCGTGTCCGTGCGGGTTGGCATTGATTGAAGACGGTGCAGCTGACTTGACCTGCGTTACTTACGGCTTGATAGATACAGAAGACATGCTTTCGCTGTCGTTGCAAATTTTGAAGTAGCGGCTGCACGCGGGAGAAGGGAGACACTTGTGACACACTGCAGTTCGCGGTGCACGTGATGGAGTTTGGCAAATCGTAGCCGCCGCTACGTGCACGTGTTATCTGGCATACTATTTCAAAAACCATTGCGCAGGTTTTGTGATTGAACGAGCCCGTGAAATGTACCCGACACCTCATGGCCGCGATCATCTTGCCCAAATATTTCGTCTGCACGAATCTGCAGTACTCTGCGGTTTCGCTGCAGTCGCTGCAGGGATCATCCGGCCACGTTTACGTGAAACGACGAGCAAGCTCCGTGCGTGTGAACGCCCCAGGCGGTCGAAATTTCCGGAGCCCTTCTCTACGGCGTCCCTCATAGCCTGAGAGTCTGTGGGACGTAAAACCTCCATAAACCGTAAAGCAGCTTCACAAGTACCACTACTTGATTGCACTATGGACAGTGTGTCTGTTGGATGCGACATTGCGTTGGAGATGCAGACGACTGGCCAAGGCGGAGACGCCAGTACTGCACGAAGACGCTCACAGGGTCGCCCGAAGCGGAAAGGAGGAGAATAGCTGCAAGAAGACGCGGCGCAACTGACAGCACAAGAAAGTACACCACACAGAGCTCAATCACCTCAACATTGATCATAACGTTTTGAAATGCATCGAATAGTTTCTTCATTAACCGATCACAGTTTGTTTCCGCTTACAACTACGATTCACCTTTCTGTGATGTTTACACGGGCGTGGCTCAAGGGTCTGTCATTAGGCCTCTTCTGTTTCTCATTTACATCAATAATATTCCTTCCAAAGTAGCATCAAACATTCATCTGCTTGCTCGCGACTGCGTTTTTTTTTCGCGAAATAAAATCACTCGATAATGCTAACCTTCTTAAGAGCGATCTTATCTATATTTCTACTTGGTGCAATGATTGGCTCATGAACCGAAACACTGAAAAATGTAAAGTTATGCGAGCATCCCGACACGCTAACACTCCTTCCAGGTACTACTTAAGTAACGTTCCCTTATAATATGTCGCTTAACATAAATAATTGGCGTCCACATTCTAGCAGACCTCTCCTGGTCGTACCACATCGAGTACGTTATTAACAGTGCTAAGCGCATGTTGGGCTGCGTACTCCGAAACTTTACGATAACCTCGTCTTCTCTTGAATTATTGCTTTGCCCGCACTGTGGAGAGATCTGCGATATCTTTCACATGGTGTGGGCATGTACTCAGAATCCTTACCTTCCCCCCTCCCCCACCCCCACCCGAGAGGCATGGGAGACTGCCCTCCTCAACTGCTCCACACTGGAGTCCCAAAGGGCTCTGGTCAAGCGGGCGCGAGACGGGGCCTCGTCATGCGGTGTCCCGGACTAAGGATACCGACCATGCAGCAGGGTTATTTATTTTTTTTTTTAACCCTCAAGCTCTCTTTGATTAAAGTTTTTCACCACCACCACCACCACTCAAAAACCCAATTGCTTCGTTGGAGAAGGTCCGAAACAATTTCGCCGTTTCATTTCATCAAGCGTAACCAACATGAAGACTTACCCCTCTTTACAACCTTTAGCATGCCGGAGAAAAATAATTCGTCTCAGTCTTTTTTCATAAATTGCACCATCATTCGACTCCCCGGAACGCGCTCATTGAACCCCCCCCCCCCCCCCCCCCCCCGCTCCGTTTCAAGCCGCACCGATCATCGCCACAAGGTTGGAAATTCAACATTTAAAGCCTTATCAGAATTTCAATACTTCTTGCCTCGTGCTTCACGTGAATGGAGCCACCTTCCCGCTGCAATCGATGACATCAAGGATAACCGGTATTTTTGCAACGCATTAGCTAGCATTGTGTAAATAGCAAAATATTTTTGGAACTAATATTCTCCTGTTTATGTTTCTTTTTTTCTATTTCTGTAACCACTCCCCTCTTTAATCCTTCTGGCTCTGAGGGTTCAATAAACAATTAAATCGATAAATAAATAAACATGCATGCACTACCTATCCGACAAACTGCCAGATAAGAAGTATCTTGCATTATGCACCAACTCGCCAAATCGTACTGTTGGATTAACACAAAGCCAGCTACAGCACCAACTCGCCCAACAAGTCGGTTTGGTTTACGGGGGTTTAACGACCCAAAGCGACTCAGGCTATGAGAGACGCCGTAGTGAAGGGCTCCGGAAATTTCGACCACCTGGGGTTCTTTAACGTGCACTGACATCGCACAGTACACGGGCCTCTAGAATTTCGCCTCCATCGAAATTCAGCCGCCGCGGCCGGGATCGAACCCGCGTCTTTCGGGTCAGCAGCCGATATCCATAACACTGAGCCACCGGGTGGAGAATAGCTGTAACGAAAATTTATAGTGCAGTCTCATATCTTCCCGGGGCTTTCATGCAATCATGACACAGGGACGGCATGCCGGCGATGAGGCCGGAATTGAACCGGCTCGAACGCCGTGATGCACTACCTTCTCCATCCTTAACAAAATGTTATCGTCCGGTGTTAACAAAATGTTAACACCAGTTTTCATTTTTGCAGTTTTTGCAGTTTATAAAGGCTTCTCTGGATTAATAACGAATGCGACTATTCATTGGTGGCGCATTCGCGTCGCAGTCGTGCATAAAACAGGCTGAAACACACACCCGCAGATACTGGCGGCGACACACGAAAGCAAAGGCACTGAGTGAACAGGAAGGCACAGCCTGCTCGTATTATTATGTTTCCCATATGAACTCAACATAGCCCGCCAGAACATTCATTGTATTTCCGCGTATAGTCTTGTGATTGTAATGTGGCTGTAGCTAATTTGGATTCATTTCTATTCACTTATGCGTTTGCTAAAGTTCTTGTTTCTAATCGCACTGCTCTGACGTCCAGGCTGCGTTTATTCCTTACCAAATGCGTTACTAAATGATGCGTCAAAGCTCAAATGAAAGGCATGGCGTCGTTTTTGTGATTTTTTGTTTGTGATAAGGCTGTCAAAAGTTGATGGCAGACACAATTTTCTTCTTCACAGAATGTGATCATGTACGAGTACGTGCCGGTACTCCTGGGTGAAAACGTCACTGAATACACAGGTAAGAGGGCTTCTGTTTTTCTGTAGGTGCAACTAACGTAGTGCAAAAAAAAAATTACCGACGATTACGTTACTTCCTAATGCGAAATTTGAGCGCAGCAAATAAGCTGTTTCACCTTTTCGATAGATTGAGGCAAAGAAATCGAGCAACACATGTATGCGCTATTAAATTTTTTTTTTTTTTTTCACACGTATTCCTTTAACAAAGACTCCACTAACAGTTCTTGACAGTCATGAAGGAAGCATTGTGGTCGGAGAAATAGAGTGATATATGCTCGAATTGGTACACCAATGCTTGATTCTCAAAGACGAGATCTATACAAGTGCCTCGCGAGGTTGTCACAGCCGTGGGACGCGTTACGAGCGAGAGGAACGGGATGTTCTCCCGCATAAGTGTTAGGAAATTGCTGTTTGTCTTTATGTCAACATTAAAGTCCCCCACTACTAACATCGGTGTGGATCGATGGACGGTTAATGCGAGTTGCAGGAAGTGCACGACGTCTTTCGTGAGTGCGGTAGGGGCGAAGTAGGCAGCTACTACCAGCAAGCCGTTGGGCAACTTTGCGGCGCACAGTTCGCCAACTTCATGTGACGTGCCAAACATTTCGACTGGTATTGCAGAGAGACCTGTGCGCAAGTAGATAGCGACTCCCGCCGCTCTGTTGTGGTCTCTGCGAGCACCACAGCAGTATAGGAAATCTATGATTTCGAGAGGCTCTTCGGGATCCATCCAGGTTTCAGCAAAGCAAAGTACAGAGGAATGGCGCAGAATGTGATCGTGGTGTACGTCCTTGGCATGTGCGGCAAGGGAGCGTACGTTAAGAATGTGGTTGTGAATGATGAATCAAGTGCTGCCAGCGAATGACGCGTCCATTGGCTGTCTGCGTGTGTTACTGATGTGTGGTTAACATGTTAAGCTTCGCCTGTAAGAGTGGAACGCGACAGCGTCTTGCAACGCTGCCAGGGAGTCCACAGAACGCCATCGCCAATTCGGCTGTACGCCTTGCTGGACGGTAAATTTATTTTTTGAGGAAAGGAAATGTATCTCTCTCGCATATCTGGGTGGACACCTGCACCTCGCCGTAAGGGAAAGGGGGAAGATGGGAGTGAACGAAGACGCCGTATTAGCTAGACGCGCCTTTGTTCATTCCAAACCATTCAGCTGGCATTACGGAGTGGCTAGCGTGCTCGTATCGCACTCCGGAGACCCTGGTTCGATTCCCCAACTCGACCAATTTCGTTCTCGGTTTTATTGATTTATGCGGTCTAACTAGAAAGGTTAATTAGGCTATTTCATATTTATATTATTGCATTTCTATCCATCGTGTTCTGTCATTAACCTGTCAATTGTTGGAACTGTCTAGGATGTTCGACACAACGTATATGAAACGAGCAACGTCTTACTGAGTGGGGTAGTGCGTGGTGGTGGAGGGAACGCGGCTTCGTACTTATCTGTTTTTTTTCAGCAGCGTCTCCTTCCGCGGACGCTGTTGTCGCTGCGGCGCGCGTCTTTCTTTTCTTTTCTTCTTCCTTCATTCTCCTCTATATTAATTAGGCTAATTGATTAATTAAGCAGTTACCTAAACTCAGTCCAACTTAGTTGCAGCATCACTATACGATCCCTTTGATTGGTTGCATGGTTACTAGCCAAAGTACAATTGGCCCCATTTGAAATTCGCGCACTGTGACGTCACGAGCGTTTCGACCAATTGAAAAGCGTGACATTAGGGGCGGAGCACGACGACGCGAAACCCAGGAACGGACGCCAAAGAGCTGCGCTCTAAAAATAGTAATATTTCGACGGCTAGTGAAACGGAGCCGTTGGGTCCATGCATTATGCTTTAGTCTTTGAGAAGACATCATATGTGCATGCCATTCAATATGTGCGCCCACCACAAGTTTTTTTGCAAGTCGGGCTAATGCGGTAATATTTGGTAAGGGACTCGGCACGCTGAAGTTTTTTGCACAGCCATCGTCACTTCAACGTGGAAAGTCATTCCACCCAACGTGTAGTGATTATAATTATGAAAATGCGGTCCCTGTGCCTTCCTGCCTATTTGCGCCTCTTTGTACTTGTCATGCTTTGCTCTTATGTGTGTTTTTTCATCAATGATTGACATTACTGGCGAACACCTTCGCGTCACGTGCACATATAAATATCTGCAAAGTGACAGGTCGACCACGTTGCGAACAAGCCTTTAGATAGAACAGGATGAGTCCGAGAAAAAACAAACAAACAAAATTAAATATTAGGTGGCCTCGGAGAAGGGACAGGGAGCGCAGAAATAATGAAAATGGTCGACGTTGCTTGAACTTCATTTTCTCAGATATCAGCGTCGTGATGCTCCGAACTCGATGCATCCTTCTGTGTCTGGTTGCCAGCATTCAATGCAAGTTCATGTCAGCCAGTACTCTGAGAAGCATATAACGCTTTTCGGCCATTGCTCAGCCTACTTTATATGCGTGCTTTTGGTTCATGTTACCTTTGCGCAGCGTCGCCTAGACCGCAAGCCCCACGCTTGAACACGGCTGTAGTTCGTTAAAGTAACTAGGCCCGAGTCAGTGCGGCAACGACTCGTTCACCGCACAGTTAGTTATTCGCAGACGAATTGTAACCGTTAATTGTAGCGTTGTTCTTTTACTGCTTGTAAATGTTCGGATTTGACGGCACTACAGGTTATGACCTGCGCCACGCTAAAATGTTATCTGGACTACACCGTTATGAGCACCTGGGAATAGAGGCGAGGAAAATTTACGCTGCTGATAAGCACTGCCCGCACCTCCCGCAAAAGTTCTCAGCACTGTACGCCTGTGAGGTGTTCACGTGTTCTATGAATTGCAAACTCTTACGTGTCGCCACTTTCCGTACTTTTTATTCGAGCTGCCAAAGTTTCTGCTTATTGTCCAAGATTTTAGGCGCAAGAATCTGCATCACCATAGCCACCTTGAAAATATTTTTAAAGGGCAACTGAAGCGGTTTTAGAATTCGACGAGTTTAAAGAAGCCCAGTGTGTGAAACTTGCACTTAAAGCATGCGAATTATTTTTTGTGCTAGCATTTGAAATGGTTACGTAATTGCCGAAAAGCCACGTCGGCCTTCAGGCTTCCCTGCAGTATAAAGCGACGGATACAGACCGCAATGATGACGTCAGGTACAGCGGTGCTAAGTTCCCAGCGACGAAACGGTTGCTTTACGGAAGAAAGCGAACGCCACCGAAGATGAAGCCGGCGAAGCATCGTTTGGCGACATCGGACGAGGCAGGGCAGCATGTGGGCGAAGGCAACGGGCATCTTAAATTTCAGCAACAATGACGTCATCAAGAGTTTTCCTGCACTTTTAAACGCAGCGAAGTGAAGCCTGAACATCGGTCCGGTTCTCATCGGCGATTACGTCAGCGTTTTAAACGCTACCCAAAATCTACTTGCGTTTCTTTACCTAGAGGTTTTATGAATTCGTATTCTTGAACCACCTCGAATTCTAAGAAAACATCTCAGCTTTCCTTTACGGAAAGGCAGCGCGAAGGCGAAGTGCGGGGGTGGCTAAGCACCCATATTGCTGCTGCGACGCCATCACCGCGTGGCCTCTTCTCCCGTGCAGGGTACAAGCCGGACGTGCACCCTGGCATCAGCCACGAGTTCCAGGCGGCGGCTTTCCGATTCCCGCACACGTCCATTCCTCCTGGAATATACCGCAGGTGAGTCACGGGGTCGCCTGCGGTCGTCCCGACGGCTGCGTTGCTGGGTTTTTCCCATCAACTTGATTGCGCTGCACTATCCGTCGTGCTTGGAGGGATTTGTAATAAGGTAGTTCATATCGGGGCGCCGCTATGTTCTAATTGCATGCGGAGACCTTGGGCAATGTACTGCAAGCCGCGGAGTTTTATGAAAGGGCTGCTCGCATTTGGATACCATTACCCGCTGGCACCGCAAATTGGGACGGAAAGAGAAATGCTTAACTGTATATGGGTCACCAACTTCATTATTTGCGATAAAACTAGTTGCAATGAAACAAACTAATCGCAGCCAGTTTGAGGCAGAGGTATTATCTCGCAGGAATTCCCGCGCTTTGTGATGTCGTATCTCCGTTGCTACCGAGCGGCGTGTGGTAGTCAAGTCTAGCAGCTGTCTAAACTACAGCAGTCAACGGGTAGGCTTAAGTTCAGCGAAAAAAAGAAATCGATTTTTTGCTTTTGCGCGACATTAAAATTCTGCATTTTCCTGAGCGAGGTTCATGGCCTCTCTTGCATGTGGGCGATTTTTATAACACGAAGAATCGCATTTTTCAAAAACAAGCTTAATGACTTGAAACGCTCCGTTTTACACTTATGAGCGATGAGTAGCTATCCCGTGTTAGGATGAATAACAAGCCAGGCAGAAGATTTACAGCGATTATTTGTGTTCATCTTATAACTGCAAAAAAGTTTCCTAGCATTTTGTTTTTAGCCAAATTTAGCTCTTAACGGGATAAGAGTTAATGGAGAATACCTGAGTAATTTGCGATTCGCTGATGACATTGCCTTGCTAAGCCACTCAGGACAAGAACTGCAAAGCATGATCAATCAGTTAGACAGGCAGAGCAGAACGGTGGGGCTAAGAATTAATATGCAGAAAACCAAAGTAATGTTTAACAGCCTAGCAAGGGAACAGCAGTTCGCAATTGGTAGCGAGGTGCTGGAAGTAGTAAGAGAATATGTCTACTTAGGGCAGGTACTGACCGCAGATCCGGATCATGAGAGGGAAATAACTAGAAGAATAAGAATGGGGTGGAGCACATATGGCAGGTTCTCTCAGATCATGAATGGTAGCTTACCAATATCCCTGAAGAGAAAAGTATACAAGAGCTGTATCTTACCGGTACTCACCTATGGGGAAGAAATGTGGAGGCTAACAAAGAGGGTTCAACTTCAGTTAAGGACAACGCAGCGAGCTATGGAAAGAAAAATGATAGCTGTAACGTTAAGAGATCGGAAGCGGGCGGAGTGGGTGAGAGAAGAAACGTGCGTTAATGATATCCTAGTTCAAATCAAGAGGAAGAAGTGGGCTTGGGCAGGGCATGTAATGCGAAGGCAAGATAACCGCTGGCCCTTAAGGGTAACGGAGTGGATTCCAAGAGAACGCAAACGTAGCAGGGGGCGACAGAAAATTAGGTGGGCGGATGAGATTAAGAAATTTGCGGGAATATGGTGGCCGCGGCTGGCGCAGGGCAGGGTTAATTGGAGAGACATGGGAGAGGCCTTTGCCCTGCAGTGGGCGTAGTCAGGCTGATGATGATGATGATGATGATGATGAGCTCTTAACGCTGTCCGATTTGCTGGAGCTCTGTAACGGCGGTGTTGTATGACGAATATCGACTTCATTTGTTTCTGGAGCTCGAGTTATAGAGTTAATGGAACGACCAATGCCAAAGAACTGGCTCTGCGGGCATCAATGTTGTGCGAATGAGCCTGTCCACAACCACGCTGTTTAAACCTTGCAAAGCCGCCCTATGCCGGGTGCAGCGTCTCGAGTTCTTATTCTTCAAAACTCTGGCTCTTGGCAGCGCACACGAACGAGCTAAAGGAAACTGACACACCGTGGCTATACACTGGTTGAGGAAGAAGAATTGCATCCGTGGGAAGAAACGAACGGAAATGAGTCTTCGACAATCTTGTTTGGGAGCGAGCTACAAATAATGCGCTTGCTGGCCTTCAGACGCTGAAAAAAAATCGAAGGTTGTGGTTGCTATTAATAATGCTGTCATTGCCCGAACCGACACATTCAGGCCATTTCGGGTTTTACCAGGGGGCTGCAGTGTGCAATGGTTGCCGGGGTCTGACTCGAAAGGTTACACAGCCGATAACTAAAGAGCCCAGTAAAGGAAGGCAGCTAAAAAAAAGAGAGAAATACTTATCTTGAAAGCCCCTACTGGCTCGTAGGTATTGAAATCACGCATCAATGTTTTTTTCGCTGAGTGTAGTTTCGTAATGAACCTATTTTATTCACTTCTAAAGCAATTATCTAAAAACACACATTCATGAAATATACATTTCTTCCCAGAACCACTGCGCCGGGAGTTAATATTTCTTCTCGGTATCTTACAAACAAACCGGGAAGTCTAGTGAAGCAGAACGAGCAGTAATAATAATACCAGAATTTACTCATAACGAAAGATGAAGAGGGCATGGGTAAAAGCCTCTAGGGTATGAGGAGTACTCGATTGCTACATATGTGTAAAGAAAACGGTAAAATTGGCTGCATATCAGATGGCATTGCAGTAGAGGCCCTGTTACTAAATCATTGTCGCACAAATTGCAAGAAAAAGGAAGAATATATATCCCAGCTGTTCGTTAAAGGAAAGGAAATACTTGAAAATTTTATGAATAGACCAGGTGATAAAACAGAATTTTCTTCTTGCAGAACGTTTAAGAGCTTTGGTAGCTTGTAAGCGACCATTTGTTGGCCATAATTTCGCCTATAAGTTCTATAAGTTCTAGTTCTATAAGTTCTATAAGTTCTACAGCATCCCACAGGGATGCTGTGTCGTGCGATGCAATTTTTCACTCGGTGTTCAGAAGGTTCTTAAGAAATCAAAATTTTAGTTTCAACCAGGTGGTTCATACGTGAACCATAAGTGACCCGCTTAGAAAAAACGCTGACAAAGGAACACACAGGACATGTGCTCATTACGAACTGTTTCATAATAGAAATACCAGTAGAATAAAAGCCGAAAACACATGAATACATGAGAGTTAGGCAGCCAATAAAAGCATCTTAAAATAAACTTCGTTTTCAACACTACCAGCGCCTGATGAGTTTCATTTAAGATGACTTCAGTGGCTCTATAATTGTCACCTGGTCCGGTGCTTGAGGCTTATATTCTGCTGGGTTCCTTGACGCTGCTTTTTGCGCTGGTGACATATATATTAAAGTATGTGGGGTTTTAATAGGGCTGGCACAAATCGGCATTTATTGCTACAACAACAACAACGCCAGCTAGCAACAAAATACGCCAAGGAATCGAGGGCGGCCGACTCACCAGAACGGTTGCGAGCAAACGCTCGCCCACGCTAGGTCAAGGGACGAGGAACTCCGATGCCGGACGGGACGAGCTCGCGGGAGATTGTTCTCACCACGAGGCCTCGCCCTGAGCCGACGCGTTCGTACGCGGCAAATTCCCGAGCCGAAGAGGGCCGTCTCATCCACGCGCAGCATTCACGCCATCCGTGGCGCTCGAGTAGCTGTGATACCGGCGCCCTCCCTTGTTAAGCTAACTAATTATGCTAGGGAGGATGCGTCGCGGGGAAGCCAACCACAGGGGACCGGCGGGGGCAGGTTCATAAGTGATCGATATGACGAGGGCCCCTATTCATATCGGGAAAGCAGCTGAAAAGCAGTCGTAGCAGTGGTCTGAAAAACAGAAATGGAAAATTGCAGGGAATTATAATTCGGAGGATATTTACTGTTCAGTTGCGCTTGGCAATTGGAAGGGTCCAGTAAGATAACAAAAAATTACAAAATGCTATTAACCTATAATTGTAGTTCAGTCGAGCGGAGAAACAAACCTTGTTACAGTGATACCAATGTGAGTCCCCTCACCCTAGTAGATCCCGAGAAAAATGGCCGCAAACATCGCCTAATTTACATGGGTGGTATAGGGCCTACCCTGACTGTTAAGTACGAGTGTTACAGACTTGAAATATGCGTTATACACAGTTAATGACAAATCGGAGACTTTTCGCGGCATTGACTGGCCACCAACTTGAGACAGCTTCCCACGCTGAGACGGACATCTTCATGTTGCCTTCCATTATAACGCATGTTGTTTCTCTGATTTCACGTTTGAGGAGAAAATTAAACGAAAACCGAAACCGCTCTCTGAGTTCTGCTCTTTGACTTGTTCCTTTGTTGTGTCCGTTATGCAATCAGGTCCATCATTTGATATCTGGCCGCTCGTCACCGCTAGAGGCTCCACTGTGTTCTAAGTAGCGTACAAATCCCAGGGGTGTAATGCCTGAAGTGCGTTTAGAAACGACGGCAGTAGATTCAGTCACAGTGCTCTGTTTACTGCACGCGCAGAAGTAGACCCCGAAGTATTCAGAGCTGCAAGACAGCTTTAGCACAGCTAGTAATGCCGGTAGTAACGCTTTGCCGTTGCTACCATTGCTACTATTACCATTGCCGCACTTAGTTACAGTTGTTATCTTAATGACTGCACGACGGTGCTTAAACTATCTACAATCAGCAGTTACAAACGAATCCTCTTTGCTGGAGCAGTTGCACACTGGCCATCACGCAGCACTAATTGGCGAACGCGTTTCAGACTGGAGACTGAGTGCTGGCGCTGGGCGGTGGTACACAAACACCGCTTAACATATCGGGCAAGAGTGCGCAGGTAGATCCTGACTCAAGCGTGCCTGCTTGTGACGCTGCCAGGAAGCCCACTTGTATTGCAACGCGACCTTTGGTTTGGCGTTGAGGCTCAGAAATCTTCTGACTCTACTTTCAGCCTGGACGAAGCTATAGGAGGTGACAAAATTGTTTTGTGGAAATTCAGCCCCAGAAATTCTGGACAAACGAATTTTTCATCAGGAAATAGCTCATGAGCGCGATTTTTTCAATTATCGCAAGATTTCAGCATAACAATCAATACGTCCGCAGATCCCATATCGGTAGGCTTGGATTTTTTTGCTATTAACGTTTCTGCTGTCGCCAAAGACGTTGCCATTAGTTTTCTGTGGCAGTCTTAACTACTTGATGCGAGCGATGGAAATGCTTTACAAGAAAGATTTATTACGCATCGCAAGAATGAACTGTTACCTTCAATATTTCCACAATACTCGCTTACAATATTCCAGTACTCAAAATTTTTGCCCAAGAATCGTGGGCATCGTTTAAGGGCGCGCAAGCTAAATGAGCCTGTGAAATTGCTGTCGCGGGACACATGACAGAATCATTGACCCGACGCCAAAATAGACGGCATTCGTACGAGGTCTCAACACGCAAAAAACAGGAGAGAATTGGTGCCGCGGCACCATTCCCATCACCAGCTACACCGGTTTAGGGAAAGATAGAGAGTTTTCAGCAGTCGGTGAGGTATTATACATCTATCTAGGGCATGTAGTGACCGCACGGTCGCGCCACTAGAGAGATATGTGTACAGGAGAAGGGCGGTGTGGGCCACAATTGGCAGGCACTCTGCGGCCATGAAGAGCACCTTCAATACGCCTCCACTGCGGTACTGAAAAGTCAGGCACTTGTGTAGCCACAAACGCGTGATCATATTCCAAACGACTAGAGGCCCACGTCTGGCTATATAGTTTCTTGCCTAGCTGCTCTAGATATTGCCCAAATTAGTTAATGTGGATTCGCCAGGGCGCTCAATCTAATGTCTGTAAGAATGGCGGCTTGGATAAGGCGGTGCGGGCCAGCCTGAAAGACGCTTGTTCCTTAGCTTGGAAGTGCATTCACGGCGCTGCGATCGACCCAGGAAGCTTCACTGCAGGTTTCAATGGCATGGAAGGCCTCTTACTCACAAAGGGTAAAACGACATTGACCGACTACAAGCAGCGCTATTTAGGAGTTTGAGGATTCTAGCAGAACACAATTGCGATCGTAACAGGAATCGTTTCCCAATTATAAAAAGAAGCAAGAAAGGGCGAAATGTGTAACGGTCTCGTATGCCTCGTTATTGAAGTCACGAAATTTTAAAGTAAAGCGAGCACTCGCAATCTGCCGGAACTTGTTCGCGAATTAGCGTTGATAGCCGGTTTAAATGCATTGCGCCTATCCGAAGAGCGCAACACGACGTGAATAAGCGGTGACTCTTCTCAGAAGGACTCAGCCATCGCGGAGATGAAAACGCCCCTCAGTGCTCGCCGCGGCGCGTTAAACGGCGAGTCACCGATTTCTTTTCCTCCGTTGACATTCGCTGGGCGTTCGTTGCGTTTTAGCGCGCTTCCATGCATACACGTACGCGGCACTGTACGAACAACCCGCCTTCTTGCTATCTCTTTCTCCTGTTTTGTCCCACTGTGCTTTCCACGTAGCGACGTGGAACCCGTTAATGCGACTTGCTCGGACGTGAAGCGGTGCGGCAGCGGTGTATTGCTTCGAGTGCTTTCTCGCTATCGTCCTGGCTGCGCGGTTCTCCTTCGCAGGCGAGGCGTCTCCCGCCTATCTCGGTGTCCGGCGGCCAGTCCCAGCGCCGCCTCGAGCGCACTGGCCAGTCCCAGCGGTCGGCGCGTGTGCACTGCGCGCCTCGTATCTCGGCGGGCGATCGCTTGCGCCCGGTTAGTTTGGCCCCGACCGCTGATGCACCCGCCCCGCCTGATTTACGGCCAACGATCGCGTGTTTGCTTTTAACGGCTTCCTTTATTGTATTTTGTGCCCGCAGCCGCTCCTGCAGCCTGCCCGTCTGCTATTCCTCGGCTGGTTCGCTCACCACCACCGCACGGGCTCGCGCCATTGCTGTCGAATCCGCAGAGATAATAAAGCGACGTCCTGCGGTGGATACCGCGAAAGCGGAGGCTAGGCAGTTCTTTTCCCCGCTCGCTTGTCTCGCGCGAATGGCCTCACCCGCAGCGGACTGTTAAGTAACGGCGTCCACCAATGAGGTCGATTGAGGTTGCCGTGCGTGGCCCGTCGCCCCATGGGGTGCCCTCGGACCAGCCAGTTCGTTCCGTTCGTTCGAGAGCCCCCGAGGCGTGCGTCGGTCGCCTTAATTACTAAAGTGGACCGGAGTCCTCATCCTCTAAGTGGTCGCCGTCGAAATTTGTGTACTTTGCAGCCTCATTACCATCGGTCACCCTTCAGGGCTGGTGTCGTGACGGAGCTCTGCCTTCAGGCTCCATTTCTTTCTTCTTTACTTTTTATTACTCTAGAACGGCGCGAAATAAGTGCGAAAGACTTCGCTCGCAGTATTCTTTTCTCGCCCACTTGGTGTGAAACTGCGCGCCATGATAAACGACCTATCGCTATCATTCCCTCGACTAAATGTTGCGGAAAACTCGGTCCTCCTTCGAGCGGATTGTATAAGCGAGTTCTTTATGATAATTGTTACGCTGAGTGTGTCTCACTGCATATTTCGTACGTGCAGAAATGCGGCAGACCTGTAAAGTGGTGACCTTTAGCAGTGTTTCTGCTCACAAACCACGCTGAACATACTTGAGCGGTATGCAACGCACAGCAAAGACGAGCTAGAACTTGAACTAACAGTTCCGCGCAGTGTCATTACTGTCTTCCCCATGACGCACACACTCCCGCGCCCACATAGTTATGCTGCACCAGCAATACTGGAGGAAATCTACAGGCACAAAACTGTTTTAGCTTACAGGCACGGGGCAGCTGAAAATCGGGGTACAATTCCCCGCGACGTTGCTTCTGAAAACAGATCACATCCGTGGCGTAGCGGGTAAATGTCCTCACTATTCTTGGGTCTTGCATTTGCCTGCCCTCGGTTACAACGGTGAATGCTTGTTTCAAGCAGCCATGTTGAACTGCGCGCTGCACGGGAGTGACGCAAAAAATTGGCTGTGGCGTAGCTAAGGTTAAGCCTGGATAAGCGAAAAGCTCTCGCTGCTTTTCAGCCAACTGCCAAGCTACCACTTCTGGATCGGTGTTTCTGCGCCGTCCGACTGCTGCTTCTCGTTCTCCTTCCATGGCGAGTGTCTGCGCCTGTTATATGGGCAAGCGCGCCTTGTATACCCCTCCTTTCAAATGCGCACTGCACATGGCTGCGGCGAAAGGTCAAACGGTGGCGAGGAGCAGAAGCGGTTGCGCACATGCGCAGTAGCGCGCGGCGGTGGCGAAAGGTCAGGCGACGGAGTCAGCGGCGGCGGCGGCGACGGCGTCCACATGCGCCATGCGTGACGCCGCTCGGTTTCGCGCATGCGCAGAAGCGAAAAATCTGGCCTTCGGCTCACGCGAAGCGCGGTGTTTACTAGCCTAGTGAAACTTTTCGCTTCAAAAGCCTTATTCTGGGCAATGCCTCTCACAATCCGGCGATCGACTCGCTGTTCAGCGCCGATGCACGATATCCACGCTTGCGGCCGTGGCGACCTCAAACATCGCTCTCCAAAAAAATTTTCTTTGGAGAAAAAAAATGAATTTGTACTTTTAACCTACCATAATTACCCGATCCTAACGATTTCGAGCCCTGATTGTAACGCTTACCCGATGTTCATGCTCACGAAAATGGAAAGAGCACAATTTGTGCAGAAGCCTACCTTCATCCGGCTTCTGCGTTACTCCTCCTCGTTGTCCGTCCTGACGCTTCTTAGCTGTCATCGTTTAGAGAGCAGCTAAGAAGAAGCAGTCTCGTATTGACGCAGTTGCAAGGCCAACTGCTGGAGGCAAACAGGGACCGACCATGGTACCACAGCACACCACCCTTGCATGAAGCCCGGCTGGGTAGCCTGGCAAGCGGCGAACCGAAATTGCAACTGCCGTAGGTTAGGAGTCACACGAGGTGTTGCAGAAGTGAAATCACTAACCGAAAGTCTTCTCTCGCGCTACATTCCGCTCGTGTGTGAAATCGACCACCACCGAAAGCGTGGCGGAAAACAACGCGAATTTCGAAGCTTCCTTAACGAGCCAATTTGCATTCCAATTTGCGATTTCAACACGTCAGCGTTAAGGGTCCCGTGTCGCACAAAAGCAGGCGGCGCCGTCGTCATCGTTGGCCGTGAGGAAAAATTCACAAAAAATTGCCAGAAAACAAACCTAGTTGGCAGGTGCACCAAGTAGGTCACGTGATTTTCTGACGCCATTACAACCTGCCCAGTGTGGCAGGTGGCAGTTAAATTAAAGATCGCATCGCTGAGCCGCTGTGCCACTGCTGCAGACGTGGCATGAGAACTGCATATAAAGTAAAGGATGACCAATTCCGCACATATGGACATTAACCCATTAGCGCTGAGGAGTCGTAACCCTGAGGCGGCGCTTATATATGCCCTGCAGTTTTTTGTTTTTATGCACGGGGCTCCGTGCATCCTCCCATGAGCGGGGCATCGTGCCCGCGACTCGGTCGTGAAGTTTCTGATGGTTGTCAGTAAAAAAAATGAAAGGCAGTGCGGCCTAACGTCCACAGGATGAATGTGGGTTGCTTATACTGCAAAATCCATCGCCCAGTTTCTTTCTCTGCGCGTAGTTTCTGCTTGCGTTGTATGGATTTGTCGGGTACTTCATAAACTCTTATATCCCGCTGCTTACACACTCGTGGACGCGCGCACACACACACGCACTCAGAGAATGTGGCGGGCGAAGAGTAATGTGCCTGCGCACAGCCCCTGCGGCTTGTAGCCGTTTCCAGCAGCTCGCGATTTTCTTAATCTTACCCAAAGGGTTTTTCAAACTTTCCTTAGTGCGCGAGCACATGACACTCCATGTAGAAAACCTAGCCTGCCAGCTTCTGGGTATTGTCGCTGACCTCTTCGGCCCAGCGATACAACACTTTTCTATCCAGTCTCGATCTACTCTTTCTCTCGTCTTGGCTGTTATCACCTACAATAGGAACATTGATTTTCGCTATCAGCTAATTCGCTGAATACCGAATTAGCGACAAGCTGTGTCAGGTACCAAAGTGGCGCCGAGCTGCACCTTCGAGTACGTGCTTCCTGTCGTCACGTGATACTGGTTTTCCCCGTAGCCACTCAAGGGGTGGAGGTTAGGGCGCAGTCCGGCTTTTGGGGTCACTTCCTTGCCCCGGGAAAGGGCGGGGAGGCTGGAGTTATTTCCTTTTCTTGTTTCGCACTCTTCGAACCGCCATTTGCAAGATGTCTCAGATATGAAATGCTCCGTACTTTATGATACTTTTCGGGCCGAAAGGTTCATTTTCTATCCTTCACTGGTGGGGTTTGACTGAACTAAATGTGGCAACGGAGCGCTCTCGCTTCGGATTTTGTCGTGGCCTGTGGCGATGCAATCGGCACCGAAGCCGAGTGCGTGCGCACCGTGCCCATTCCAAGCACCGTTGCTTCTGCCTCGCCCGTCCGCAGGGTGCGCCGGCGTGAATAACTGATCGGAGCCTTGTGGGAGAGGCCGCAGTGAGTAGCCCAGCCAGACCAGCGGCCACGTGTCGGCCCTGGTAATGGGAAGGGAGCATCGCGCACAGCCTGCATCCTGCCGATAGAAGTTTCTTGGCCTGGGCGTACCCGTGTCTGCCGCGCCGAAAAGAAACAAGAACTAGCTTCCTATGTCTTTTTTTTTTCACTGGGACGTACGTCAACAGGTTTTGAGGAAGAGTAACTGTCTCTAAGTGAAATGCTTGGCGATCTAACATCCGCGCACGCATGCACATATGCGCCCGTACCCACACGCACTCACAGGAACCAGGTGTTTTGAAGGCACGTGTGAAGAGGGAACAAAATAAAATGCGACCAGTGAGCACTGCTCTGGCTGCTTTGCGAAGATGTACCCAGTATTGTGATGCTTTGTTTTACTGCTTCCATCTTATTTAACACGCACACGCTTTGAGCTGAATTTCATTTCTACATCTTCCACAGCTTCAGTCGCCTGGTAGAAGTGTTCGGTACCCCTTTTTCTATATCTGTTTTCTGAACTGTCGGTGTTTTCTTTTCATAGCCTCCCTATAATAATAGTTCGAGATCCCCATAACTTCACTTTCGATGCGTGCGACGGTGGTCGTGCGTATTTTTGAGAGTGAAACTATATAGCTGGAGAGCGAAACGTTTCGACATTATAAAGTGCAGCTTGCGAAATATCATCTTGTGCATGCCGCATATAAATATAATGCGTGTATTTGCGGTTAAGCGCTACCAGTCGTACCGCGTGAAACGTGCCAAAGTCGGCCTTCCACGATGACGAAATGGTAGTGGCGTAAGACTTTATTTTGAGCGAGTCGGTGAACAGGTATCGTAAAAGACGTGTTCGAGGTGCTAGTTTTTGAGAAATTTTTTTATAATGCCCGCTGTATACCGTCATTTATGCTGAGCTTGTTTTTATTGATGGCAAGGGATACCTCCATTATCGTACCTCCATTTCAGGTTTAGTGGCATTTAGCCTTTTAAGTCGTAGTTCTAATTTAGCGATGATAAAAAAAATGTCAAAAAGTTAGCTCCGTAAACAACTTTTTCTCTGAAGCGGAGTGGGGCACATACTTTAGGCAAAAAATATATCAGTTCGTCTTCAGAACAGATAGTCGCTAATGCAGTTTGTTAGTCACGATCAAATTATTCCAGGATGAAACAAACAAGGCAATAGGGAACGACGCTAAGAACATTTCGCGCTTGGTTATTTTCAGCGTAATTAGTTTTAAATGCGTAACTACTACTTACGTATTGTAATTTCCAGCAAGAATGCGCGGTTGGTCGTCGATTGGCTAAGTTATGTCTCCTATTGTGAAATCATATAAATAATAAAAGCCACGTGCGGCAAAATAGCTGCCGCGGAGATTCAGTCGCTTTGGCGTTCGGGTTGAACAGCGCAGAGGACTGGTCGAGTTGATGATTGTTCAGCATGATGTTCCAACTCGGCGTTGCACAAGAGACAGGCAGCCGCCCGTGTCATCTTTCTTTGTTGTACTTTGAACATTATTCCGGGCGTTCGAATTCTGCTGTCACAATTTTAAGCCCCGCTGTAACTGAGCAAGACACGTGAGCTCAATGCTGCAGTCAAACAGCTGTACCGAGAAGCACTGCTGATATCTGATTTCGAAAAATACGCGTTACAGGGCACTGCAACACGACGAGAACGGACGACGCAAGTGATGGGAACAGTGTTTAATGCATCCCCCTTCAAACTTTTTTTGCACTCAAGTAATGATGATAACAAAACGCAACCATATCAATCTTTCTTTTTCCAAAGGCAATAGATGGAGATGTAGAGCTGGTGTTTGTCCTTCTCTTTTGTCGGCTTCCATTGCGCTGTTTTTTCCAATTCGTGAAACAGATTTCTGCATCAGCAGCACGTACCAGAAATTTTTGCACAATTTACCGCTCCAATAAGTCTCTTGCTCACCCAGTCATTTCTGTTTTTTTTTTTGTTTTTTTTTTCTGGAACAGAGGCTTGCGTTTGCGTTTGCACGATGTATTCGAGATGTATAGCATTCTTGGAATCAATGTTATGTTCCTTTAGCTTCGTATTTACAAAAATTCCGGACTGTTGGATGTATTGCATACCACATAATAGTGGTATCTGATATACGATTTCTTCCCTGTACTCAACAAGCCTTTCTGCATGGGAAGTTTCACATCCGTTCTGCCTTTGTCGGCCTTGGCTGCTAAAAACAAACATGCTCCCTCTCCCCCTCAAAAGAAGAAATATTCGAGCGAACAAGAGGCAGATTGGAACGGGAAATCGAGGAGCCATTTATGACGCCAGCTTCAGATGGAAGGATATGCGTGAGAGACCAGTATCACCGTCACAAACGGGAGATCAACATTACTGCGCTTGAGCGTTGAGGAAGAGAGCTTGGTAGTACGGCGTGCATGCAAGTAGCGTATTGAACACCAAGCTGTATTGGGCGAGTTGGAAGTAGTTCGTCTTGAAGACCAGCGCTAAACTCACGAAGGAGCAACGAAAGAGAATACGACACTGGTGCTGACTAACAACTTATGGTTTAAGGATATTCGGTTGTTTTTAAGATTGTTTGAGCGTATAAAAAGCTTCTCAAGCAGAGAACACTTTTATGTTGGCGCTTGCGTCGTCTCTCGCCCTTTCCTTCCTTGTGTTAGAGTGCCGAATAGCCCTTATTTTTTCGAGGTGATTAACCGGCTGGCCCCTGTTTAACCTTATATGAACCTACTGATGGGTTGTGACCTGAGCTTTATGCGAGAGAGCCCGTGTGTTCTAATTCCACTTCACCTTCGACGGTTCCATTGGGTCAAAATTAACCCACAGCCGGCCACTAAGGCGTATCTCATGACCACCAGTACTTCTTGGGTACTTAAAAATGAATTAACTCTTTCCTTACCGCTGGAAAGCAGGCAGTTTCAGGGAGGTGTACGTAAAATATTTGCAGAGCTAGGCTTACGGGCTTATCGCGTAAATCTGCGAAAAATGTTATAGCTTTCCTTTAGCCATCTAGCACTGCATTCCCCCCTCGCCATATTGTTCTCCTTCCTCGGTCGCCATCCTTTGGGTTCTCCCCGTGGCAGCCACCTTCTGGATACGCATTCCCCCGCCCACGCCATAACCTCCCAGTCCCCTAGGCCACCCGCTGGCTTCCACGCACTCTCTCCCTCTCTCCCTCCTCGCCCTCTCCCTCCTTTGCCCTAAACGTCGAGAAGGGTAGTTCCCTCTCTCCACTCTGCCACCTGCCAATTGGTGCAGGTGGCAACTGGATTGAATTAATTAGGTAAATTCCAGTAATAAAGTTGCATTAAATTAATTCGCTCAGTAATTAAGGACTTACGGCTTACGCTGTGGATTCGATGGTAGAATACAGGGCTATAAGCTAATGATGTAAAAATAGCGCACAGGGAACACAAGGGACGGAAAGTAAACGACGCAGACAAGTGCTAGTCTGCGTCGCTTGTCTGCGTCGTTTACTTTCCGTCCCTTGTGTTCCCTGTGCGCTATTTTTACATCATGAACGTTATCCAACTTGCCCAACTTTCCGCTTTGCTATAAGCTAAACCAAAGCTATAACAGCACTGGATGTAAAAATTTATTCAGGCCTAAATTTAACCGTTTGGCTTTATTGCACTACATCGCGTTGTAGCTAATAGAGCCCCCTCTTTAACTAATTAAAGAAAAGGAGGCTTATATTGGTTACGCACGCAATCCGTTGCATGCGCCAGCTTTCTTTGGGAGGGTTGAATCTCTCGGTAGTCCTTGTCCTTAAAAGCGCAGCTTCGAATTGCCCGTCTGCAATTCAATTTTTTTTTAACCTATTACGCGCAATAAGGAACAGTAACTTGCTGTAATGTGTTGCCCAACTGTAAAAGGTGGCGTTAGAATGTCTGGACCACAACCTTTCCTTTGCTTTTTTTGATGCAGGGATGGATCGTGTCATTTTCTGGACACGAAGAATGGCTTCAAGGCTCTGAGGTTATGCTCCACGTGGTGGCTTTCTGAGGTACGTGCCCTGCTCGACTGCTACGCCCTGTTGCCGTGACTGCGCAGAAAGTTACAAATATGAGGAATTTTCGCTCATGTTATAACGCACCATTCAAATTTTTTCAGCACGCTTCTTGTGTCTAGCGTAAGTAGCTGGGAACATTTGCCGAATTATTTTAGCACTGCTGTCCAAAAATAAGGGGGGCCGGAAAATTTGATCACTTTGAAAGACAGCACGCATATATTGCATAATTGGTTGAACTATACTTCCCAACTGGTGGCCGCGACCGTATAGGTGCGCAGAAGATATTTAAATGTAAACGCTCAAACATGCACTCTTTATAGAAGATATATAACGGTATTTTGTCCGGGCATAATATCACCGTCAAAACAGTAATAATCATGTTGGTGGGACGAGTGCTGGTATTCATATCTCGGTGTCAGTTTCTTTTGTATGTTTGTGCATTGGCTTGTTTGTGTATTTCTCGCGTGCAAAACGTCCCATTCAGCTGCTTGAAGTCATTTTTGTCTGGTGACCAGTGACGTGAAGACGATTTCAATAAAGTCTTCCTATCCCCAGCAAGGCAGCAGCTGAGGGCGCTGTGAAAAATATTCTGTGCGCTGCAGTTTGTGAACTATTTCATGACGCCCTTATGAAGAACTTTGTTTATTCGAAAAGCTCAATGAAATATGGAAGGTTTGTGAGCATCAAGAAGATGGTTCCAGTATTTTAGAATAATTCGAGTCCTCTAAATGGAGCCATTGTTCACAAATAAACCTTCAGATACTTTATTATCGCCACAAGCGCCACGCGTCTTGCCTAAGCCTGCAGCGTACTTTGGGCTGCCACTCCGCATTAGACGGAGGCTTCGCACTGCTCTCCGCTATTATGAGCACTAATTACGAAGTGTGACTTGCTGGGGCAGGCAATTTTCCGCACGGGCCATCTGCGCCCGCGTCAACGTTTCCTTGTCTGGACACTTTGTTACCGCAGGAAGTGCTGCCTGCCTCCGGTATCGACGAGCTCATACTGGGGATGGCATCGCAGATCGCCGAGAAAGAAGACCACATCCTCTGCTCGGACGTCAGAGGTAAGCTGCTATTGAAGGGTAAATCGCCGCTGAAGGACGCTACGACCGTGTGGGCTTTAGCCGGGCGATATCACGTGATTTGAAGTCTCGATGGCGACACTCAAAGTTGATTTCCGTCGACGAGAATGAAACCCTCGAGTTCTGCTCGGATTCAACGCAACCATCTCGCCTTTCGTGCGCAAGAAAACTTTTACAGGGACTCGCGGGGCTGTGCGCCGCAGCCACCATGAGCATGGCGGTGTCGCCACTACATTTTCTGTTACGAGCTTGCCAAAGTAGATATGACTTGAGGTGCGCAAAATGTCAGCGAAATGACATAAACAAAATCAGCAGAAAAAGCTTCAAACATCAAAAAGATTCTTTTAAAAAATACAAGCAAAAGAAATATGTAAAAAAACAATAATCAATCATTCATTGTTTATTATTCAGAAATAACGGGAGCCCTTGACTGGAGCACTTTGAGATGGTAAAAAAATATCAGAGAAATGCAGTGCAAATACAATACATACAGATACATTACAATACAACTAATAAACAAAAGAAATACATGATGGAAGTCAGATAAGAATAATGAGAAGGAATAATAATAATTATATTGATTCCGGTCATAATATACAAAAATGGTCAGAAAAAAATCTACTTGATTGGCTGAGTTCTCACCATCTTTGAGGAAAGGCATGACCAAGGAACACATTTGCACACTCTATACATCAGCTAAACACCTGTAGCGTAAACTAAAAAAAAACGTACAACAAAGAACGATGCGCTATAGATAGCTTCCGTGGTGATGCTTATGATCAAGAGTGGCTGCAATAAAATCACACTTTGAATGATAAAACGCCACAATTTAAATCAATGAGCCTATTTAAAAGCAATGGGAGTAGATAGTTGAGCATTTGGCGGCTGTATAATTTGTCCGTGCTGCTGGTAATGTCCAGGGTGGCTTGTGACGTTGTGGGTATGTATTCTAGAAGGAGAACCATGGAAGCTGAATCTATAGATGGTGTCAGTGATTCAGGGGCCGGATTCTCCAACGCACATAACGATGGCCCCGCCGCGGTGGCTCAGTGGTTACGGCGTTTGGCTGCTGACCCGAAAGACGCGGGTTCGATCCCAGCCGCGGCGGCTGAATTTCGACGGAGGCAAAATTCTAGAGGCCCGTGTGCTGTGCGTTGTCAGTGCACGTTAAAGAACCCCGGGTGGTCGAAATTTCCGGAGCCCTTCACTACGGCGTCCCTCATAGCCTGAGTTGTTTTGGGACGTTAAACCCCAATAAACCAAACCAAACCAAGCACATAACGATGTAGCGGAATCGACGGGCGCCATTAGTGTAGCCACTCCGAGATTTCGTGACTGTCGACCCGAGCCCACTCGAGTACCCTGTGAGGGGTTTTCAAGGTTTCGTCCTCAGTTTCCGGGCACACGCTGTCTTCTGCTTCGGTGCCTACACATTTCGAGACAAGATAGAGATCTCTGTTTTCCTTAAAGGGACACTGAGGCGAAATTGAAGTTGGCCTGTATCGACAGAATACAAGCTCCTGATTACAAAAACGCCACTCATACTGACAACAACACTCTTGTAACGTAGAAAAGAGCAAGAACCAAAATACAGGTATCGCCGCCACAGGCCAAAATCGCAAGTACAAGCGTGATGACGTCATAGGACAAACCAATGTTGCTAGAACCCATGGTTCTAGCAACACTAGAATACGAGAAGCCACGAATCACTGAAGCGCAGCCAATGCATGCGCAAGTATCCTTGACGTCGCCAGATGTCGCCACGTACCCGGCAGCTACGCGCGCGCCTGCAGCATCGGGACCAATCAGTGCCTGCTCACCGTGGGCTCCTGGTATTTCGCTAACGGTAACAAGGTACACAGTATGCTAAAGGTGTCTATTTGCGAGAACTTCGTTGACGACTTCGAGAACGGGATCCGTCGTAACGCTGGCAAAACTCCAGTGCAAACGCAAACGAAGCGACGGTAGCGACGGCCGCAATAGCCGATAGATGCCTTCAACGAGCGGCCGGCGGTAGCTTTCTTTTCGCCTGCTGCTAGGCCGCACTGCTGGGCGTCAGAAATCACGGAGTCTGCGTTACGTCATGTGCACGTCATGTTTCACGTCACTTACTCCTGTGTAGTCATAAGAGAATCCCAAGTTTGAATGAGAGCGGTGGGAAAAACTTTTTCAACTTCGAATCCAAATTTCTTATAATAAATGCATCTTTCGCTGCCGGCCAAGTGGCAACAAAGTCATGAAATGCCGAACTATCGGATTTTGCTTTAAAAAGAAATATTAATAGGGCTCTCCTCACTGTCCCTTTAAAGCCACCGCCTGGGCCGCGTTCATAGAAAGATCGCCAACGCACTCGCAGAGTGGACAAAAGGTGACATACCACTGCGGCACGATTCTAACTTACATAGACAATCAAATGGGACGCATGCACTTTGCGCCCTCCTCCGCGTCCACCGTGGCTAGCGGCCGCCACACCTGCTGTCGCCGCTGCTTCCACTGCACCACAAGCCACTGATTATTGGGCTGTGTTTGCGGTTCAATCATGCAGCACAAATCGGAGCTCCCTTTGAGCCGTCCTTTTCCTTTTGAGCGTCGGGTATGGCTACTTCTTGATGGCTCAGGAGCAGCTTGTTCTACGAAATTCTAGCTTGCCTTGTTCCTGTTTAAATTTATGAATTCATGTCAGATTCATCAGAGATTAACGTATTTGCTAAATGTAAGGGAACGAAGAAGCGGCGCTCTTGGCAGCTCTGGAACCATTTGTAATGAGTATTCTTTTATCGAATCGGTGTTGTTTATCAATCGTCAGGTTTTATTTATGGTATCACATTTTCATTTAAAAAAAGCACATAGTCATCAATATCAATATTTTTCAGTTGTATTCTTGGAGGTATGTAGTCCGTAACGAAGACCTATATCGAGAGCTCTATGCTGTAATAGATGTTTTTCTCACTTTCAGTTCTTCCCTGCTTTTGTCATTTGTCATCTTTTCTTTCAATAGCGAGAACGCTATAAATTATGAGCTCGGGACTGAGAGAAATAAGTTTTACAACGCAACGCTTGATCGAATGAAATTGCCTCAAATCTTGTGGTACGCATGGCGAATAATTCCCAATCAATACTTTTTCGAAAATCTTGCCACCAATATACCTGTTTATTTAGCTGCGTAACTCAAAATGTCACTTTTCTCCCCTTTAACCATCGACTTGCGCATAAACAAATTAACACCGAGTAGTAAAAATGTCTTTAGACATCGTACAGACTGTCCTTATAGACTCCTGTCTATAAAGTCTATAGACTTTCTATAGACAAATCCTATAGACCAGTCTATAGGCAATATAAATCCCATAGACAATATAAAGGTTTGAGTGTCCGCTGCGCACGCTAGTTCTATTGGGGCAAAACACGTCGTCCTTCGTCTGTTTGATTTTAAATGTGTGGAAAGAGGTGGTCGTCAAGACGTCGTGACTGAAGGCAACAGCCAACTGTTGGCATCCGTCTTGTAAGTCGTAACGAGCTCCCTCATTCACCTACCCAATTGTCTGCTGAACAGTACATCGAGGGCCTCGAACATGGCAGTGTTGATGCCGTAGGTAGCGTAAGAGGGTTCTCGCACAGCTTCTGCCCTCACCGTTCGGCCACGTTCCTACGTGGAACACGCGGCAATGCAGGGCGTACTGCGCCCACCCATATGAATGAGGGTGGCGCTGGTGAACACTCTCAAGGTTCGGTTGCACTACACATCAATTCCCCCGAAAGCAGAATATTGGGCAGCCGTCACTGTAGCTCAGTTGGTAGGGCACCGGATGCGAAATTCGGAATTCATGGTTTCGGATCACACCGGGTCCGAATCCATGGATTTTTCTTCTACTTTCATTAATCTCTCATTGATAAAAACAAATAAAAAATACTGTTTTTTCTCCTACTTTCCTCCCAATGGTAAAAAAAAATTAAAAAAAGATTTCCCCTATGTTCTACGGTTTCGGTTACTGTTGCCTTCCGTCGTGTATGGTTTTAAAGTGCGCAATGTAAGTGTGCAGTGGAAATAAAAAATGCACGTACTCTTTAGCACAGAAGCTTTCCGAGCGCTCCGTGTGTGTCGTTTCCTTTCTTTGTCCCACCAACTAGCCCAGAACGAAGTTTTGTTAAAGCTTTCCGAAGTGTGCGTAGCATGCTTCGGTGGTGGGAATTTCATTTCGGTCGCATGTAAAGCGCTCATCGTGGTCAGTCCGAGCGATTTGGTGGCTGCGCTTATGTATGGCGTTGTTGAGAAACGAATCTGTGAAAACAATGACGGGGAAAAATCCGCAGGACGTGTACAACTGAGGTGAATGTATTAGCGAAGCTTAGCGCGATTGATGAAGTCTGTACGTTCTAACTTTGTTATTGCCGCTTGCCTAAATGTCGTGCTAGCTGTCGTCATTATAGTTACAAAATTAACATAGCCGGAAATTTCATAGGTTGGTGCCGCACAAAACAATTACGCAGAAGCTTCTGCGTTCTTGACGCTACTTTGTTGATGAAAAAACATGGGCGTATTTTTCTGAGTTACCCAACCTCATTTAAGAAGGGCTACGAATCCATGTCGGTGCGAATCTCTAACGTAATTTAGAGCTCACAGAAGGCGGAAATCTAACGGCGCACACAGCACGAGCGCTGATTTTCTACTGAGGTTCATTATTGCGAGATACCTGTGTGGGCACAAAAATAACCGCCTTAGCTTACATACCGTATGAATGCCCAGGGGGCAAACCCCCGAAGTACTTGCAGCTCCCAAACCCCAAACAGTGGGAGGCCGCGTTGTTCAGCTTCGTCCCAGGGAGACAACTTCGGGTAGTTAGAAGAGCCATAGAGGTCGCCGAGCGCCGAGGGCTCATGTCCACCTTACGAGGTATTACTATAATATCATCATCAGCAGCAGCAGCAGCCTGACTACGGCCACTGCCGGGAAAAGGCCTCTCCCATGTCTCTCCAATTAACCCTGTCCTTTGCCAGTTGCGGCCACCGTATCCCCGCAAACTCTTCATCCGCCCCCCTAACTTTCTTCCGCCTGCTGCTACGCTTGCCTTCTCTGACCAGCGGTTATCTTGCCTTCGCATTACATTCCCTGCCCAAGCCTATTTCTTCATCTTGATATCAACTAGGATGCCACTAACCTGCGTTTGTTCCCTCACCCACTTCGCCCGCTTCCGATCTCTTAAAGTTACTCCTACCATTTTTCTTTCCATAGCTCGCTGCGTTGTCCTTAACTTAAGCTGAACCCTCTTTGTTAGCCTCCACAATTCTGCCCCATAGGTGAGTACCGGTAGGATGCAGCTGTTGTATATTTTTCTCTTGAGGGATATTGGTAAAGTGCCACTCATGATCTGAGAGAACCTGCCATATGCGCTCCACCCCATTCTTATTCGTCTGGTTATTTCCCTCGCATGATCCGGATCAGCGGTCACTACCTGCCTAGTAGACATATGCTCTTACTATTTCCAGCACCTCGCTGCCATTTGCGAACTGCTGTTCCCTTGCTAGCCTGATGAACATTGCTTTGGTTTTCTGCATGTTAATTTTCAGCCCCATCGTTCTGCGCTGCCTGTCGAATTCATTGATCATACTTTGCAGTTCATATCCTGAGTGACTTAGCGAAGCAATGTCGTCAGCGAATCTCAGATTACTTAGGTATTGTCCGTGAACTCTAATCCACAACTGTTCCCAATTCAGGCCTCGGAATACCTCCTGTAAACAGGCCGTGAATAGCTATGGCGAGATCGTGTCTCCCTGCCTCACAATCTTTGTTATTGGAATTTCATATTGCTGACTTTATGGAGGACTATGGTCGCTGTGCAATCGTTATAAATATCTTCCAGTATTTTCACATACCACTATACTACACCCTGGTTCCGCAATGCCTGCATGACAGCTGAGGTTTTCACTGAGTCAAATGCTTTCTCGTAATCATAGAATGCTATGTATAGGGGCTGGTTATATTCTGCGCATTTCTCTATCACCTGATTGATAGTGTAAATATGGTCTCTTGTCGAATGTCATCAAAAGACTATTAGGGTCAACGAAATAAAGTTTCACCACTACCTCCACCGTCACCTACCTTCTGCACAGAAAGTAGTGAAGAGGGAGCAAGCTGTCCTCTAGCCCACTCCTTTTTACACAATGGAGTCCGCTAGAGGTCAGCTTACTCACTTTTTACTCCCGTATAGTCGTATTCCTGTTTAGAGCGTATCAGCCTTCGTTCTACTGCACATGCACCAGCAAAGAACCTAGCATATCGGTGCCCACAAGGCGCGCTCCGTCCACCAGGGAAGCGGGTCATCGCGAGGAAGCAGCGAACGGCCAGCGCCTCGCATGACCCTTCTCTTGCCTCTGTCGCAGACAAGCTGTTCGGTCCCGTGGAGTTCACGCGTCGCGACCTCGCGGCGCTGGACATCATGCGGGGCCGGGACAACGGGCTACCCGACTACAACACGGTGCGACGCCACCTGGGCCTGCCGCCGGTCACCACGTGGACGCAGATCAACGAGAAGCTGGCCAGCACAAACCCCGAGGCGAGTAACGCTGTTCGCCTTTTCAAAAGTTTTAGACAGTCTATAGAGTGTCTATAGACTTTTGTATATGAAGTCCATAGACTGTCTATAGGTAAATCCTAGAGAACAGTCTATAGGCAATACAAATGTCATAGACAGTCTATAGCCAGTCTATAAATTTATGGCCATACACTTTTAGTAGACTTTAGTTTATAAACAGTCTATAGACTATGAATTGACAAAAAGCAATATCTATAGGAAGTCAATAGAGTCAATAAGAAGTCTATAGACTGTCTATAGACTATTTTTATAAGGGCGTGCTCTACGCGCGTTGCTGACACCTCCGGCGGCTGTACGGCTGAACAGTGAAGTGCTCGGGTTTATCACGCACGATACAGTCAGCAAGATTGCGAACAGCCCTCGTTTCTCAATTCCTCAAAGTATTAAGCATTTCATAACCGCATTTCTAACATATTTATTAATGCAAATCAAAGCGCCGACTACCATAGATGCAGGAAGTAGGCTTAAGCATTTCTCTTTAGAAAAACTAGATGGGTAGACGACAACCTAAAATTTCTACGTTTCTACTGATATGAAGCCTGGTGGTAAAATGACTTTAAACTTTACAAATGTGTATTCGTATGTCTCTGACTGCGTAGCCAGACTTACATCGTTTTTGTAGGGTTAATTGCTATCGCATTTTTTTTATTCACCCGATTTATTGTCGTATTTATCTTAATAAATCTAATATTTTTCAATATTTCTGAAATGCGTGCGTCGCTAAAGGTTAATTACAATAAGCTCCAAATTTGCAATGTGACTGTATGTCGCAGAACAAGATCTATAAGGCGCTGCCGGGTCGTTCAGCCTCGCTCCAGAACTAACCAAATGCGGAACCAAGTTCAAATGTTTCCCAAGGGCAGAAGCGGAGAAAATTCTTAGAAATATAATCGGCACTCGATTAAACGGCCCGCGCTGCGCAACAATAAACCACTCGAGGCATTCTTTCTTTATGTGAATGTATGTCCGCTTCACCACTGACACACGCCAACATAAGTCGATCGTTTCAAGCAGACGTCTTTCGTTGCCAGAAACACGGCCCAAACCTTCGATCACTGCGTTTTCTACAATGATGCCCTAGTTGACCCCGCTAATCGCACAGCCCCGCGACCTACCCGCAATCGAATGAAGTTGAGAATATGAACGATGAGTGCCGCTGACGCTCAATAAATCACAGCAGCTGTTATGTGAACATTTCGTTGTCGGGGGAGAGTTGCAATCTCGGTCAGTTGCTACATAGTCTTGAACACATAAACCAGTCAAAAGACGAAGGACAGAAAAGAGACGAAGGACACACAGTGACTAGACTAACTACTGTGACTATGTCAGTCCACAGTACGTGCACTGTGACTTTGTTAGTCCGCAGTCCCTATCTTTACGGGACTATTTATTTTACCGTCGGTCGACCATCTTTCTTGTTTAGGATTAGGTGTTGCGCTGATATCCGAGAGAGGGTGAAGAAATCGTGACTATTTTCCTCATCTCCGCCTGATTCCTAGGCGGCCCAGATCGTGTCTCCTTCTGCTTGGTGTCCACTTTCTTACCCTCATACATCGGTTACCTGCACGATCCCCTCGTCACAGGTCCCGCCCAAGTCCTACTGGTTTTCTTGTTTTATTCTAGGAAAATATTGAAGGGAATCTCTTCTTTAGTCGCCGTTGGTCAGTAATTGTCTCTGAATGCTCTACGTATCACCTTCCTGTCCACTGAACTCTGCAGTACGCTAAAGTTCATTTTGCCTTTCTTTGTGAAGGTTTCAGTCCCCTAGATGATGACCACCAGGACGCAGGTCTTGTGTATTTTTCTTTTGACTGATGTTGGTAATTTTATTTGGTATTGGTAATTTCGTAATGATATTGGTAATTTCCTATTGATATTGATAATAGTGGTAATTTTCGGCTAACCATCATGTTCGTTTGTAGGCGAGAACATGCACTATTGGCTCTTTCGTAGCCTGCACAACTTGCTTATGTTCACATGCGGACCAGATCGGTTTGGTTCATTCCGTGTTTCGCCCTCTTGAAGCGGGCGCACGTGCACTCTTAACATGACTTTACACTGGCCGATGCCTCGGGTTCGATATCTGCGCCAGGAATTATCTTTTTTTCTTTCCAACAGCTGGAAAGCGTTCATTTCTGTCTTAATTTACATTGCAATGAAAACATTATCCACTTGGTACATGGTCCTGTCCTGTCCTGATTGTATATGTGCTACACTGTTGTGTGAATGTGTTTTTCTGCCCTCCCTGCCTGGACCCAAATGAGGGTCTGCAGTATTGTGAAAATAAAATAAAAATAAAAAAGATACATTGTGTTCGAACAAACGAAGAAGATGTATTTCTAGCTGTTCCAAAAAAGATGGCGTCTTATTTGAACACCGAAAACTAGAGCCTCGAGGAATCCAGCAGACTTCGTGAAGAGGGCTGGCCACGCCACGAACACCAGGAAGAAAGACGAGTCTTGCTGTTGACCTAGCGAGACGCCTTAAATTGTCCCTGTCTTCGGTGGTGATAATAATATAAAAAAGCCTTAGGTGGAGAGGCCGTGGGGATAACTACAGACCAGGAAAAGGAGCAGCGATGGTGCCGAGAGCTATGGCGTGCCGCAATAACCACGGCGCCGCCGAAATCCACTTGCAGGCGACTCTGATTGTCGCGACAATAGCAGTCAAGGCCTGGAGGTAGTCGGCCAAAAAGAGAAACAGGCGGCGCTCTCGGCTCCATAACCACAAGCCAGATGCAGCTGAAAGTCAGCCGCATATGCGGTAATCACGAGAGTATGTTGTTGAGATGAATGCAGGCTCTTTTGCCCGTGTTTCTCCTTTACGGTCGTGCCCGCCGCTGCAGGTGCAGACTGAACGCCGATCGATGAGCACTTGGGTTCAAATAAAAAACAACAGCGACAACAAAACGGCGTATAGGTTCAGCTAACCAGCTCGTGTTCTAATGCCCATCCATCTTTCATGCTAACTGTAATGGTCCGCAGACAATTATTGCTCCCGCGGGACATTTATGCCGGACAAGGCGCCTTGTTCGTCTCTGATCGGGCGCCTCGTAGCGGCGTGATCGATGCGGTCGCCGATTCGCCAGTGGTGCGAGTATCAGGGGGTGTGCAGGTAGCGTGTGGCCCGCCGCAGAAGCTCTGAGGGGTCATTGCCAGAGCGATTAGCTAATAAACTCTGCTGTCTCTCTCTGGCAGCCCCGCTGTTAACCGGCGGCCCGCGGGACTCCACCCAACTCATTTGTGCCACTTAGCGACAGCCCGAGGCTGTCGCGCCGACGTGTCCGCGATACATCAAGCTGCATAAGATATCGAGGCAGTAAAACTGTCTCTTGAAGGATCGCCGCTGGATCTGCGGCCTTGTCGAGCCCTGCCTCTCGCGGTTTTGCGAGTGGGGTTTTTCCCGGAGTCTTCGAACTGCATCTGCCATCACAAGTTTCCCCTGGCGGCCGGCTCGTTACCGCTGCCATTGTCCTGCTACCTAAAAGATCCTTCTCTCTTTTTTTTTTTTGCGTATTTAGCTTACCTCGCGAAGCAACCAGCACTCGGTGCCTTTTCTTTTGATGGCTGTTAAATTTTCTTTCCGTACCGAAATATGTGCCTATAAAAAACGTTCTCCTGCCACGTCATCAGGCTGTCAAAACAGGTAAGGGAGTAAGTTATTACGTGCGGTAATATTCTCTTATGCTTTGTACCACAGGCACGCACATACACGGTAAAAAAAAGAAAATGTAATTTTTGAGCTTACTAACGCGAAGAGGCGACGAGAAGCTCGGCATGATCTTGTCGCTCATGGACAGTTCATGAATCAACTTAGAGACAAGGAAGAAACCGCCCTCACGAACGATGGAACTGTTGCGATGACCGGTGCAATACAAGTGTGTCGGCGGTTACACCGTTCGCATATTCCGAAGACCTTGACGGTGCGAGCTAGCAATGCGTAATACGTTTTGGCTAAGTCCGTCTGGAATTACGCTTGGGAGAATAATATAATTTTTTCCTTCACCGACAGGTGTCCGAAATCGAACTCGGAGAACTCGTCCTCTGCAGTATAATTGCTTTAAATTTATTTTTTTTACCAGAACCACTAAAGAATGCAACGTGCTATCAAACGCCGTTGTTACATCACAATCATTTCGCAAATTTTTGCATAAGCTGCACAGTTTTCTATCTTTTAATTGATTTATATGCCAGTGTTTCATTTTGTATCAGGCGAACATTATTTACGTGGAATTTAGTGTTGGTTTCAATATTTGTTACTTTTTTCTCGTCGCGCCAATGAACACCCACTCCTGGTAAATAAATTAAATTGGTTTTTGAGGAAAGGAAATGGCGCAGTATCTGTCTCACATGTTTCGGCAGACAACTGAACCGCGCCGTAAGGGAAGGGAGGAAGGTGGGAGTGAAAGAAGAAAGAGAGAAAGAGGTGCCGTAGTGGAGGTCTCCGTAATAATTTCGAACCCCTGGGGATCTTTAACGTGCACTGACATCGCACAGCACACGGGCGCCTCTTGCGTTTCACCTCCATCGAAACGCGGCCGCCACGGTCGGGCTCGAACCCGGGTACTCCGGCTCGGTGGACGAGCGCGTTACCACTGAGCCACCGCGGCGGGCAGTACGAATGAATGAAATTAGGCCTGAGAACCTTTATCTTAAAGGGTCGAAAAAATCAACGTTTTGGATATTATTTCCTTGTGTTGTCGGTAGCTGGGCCGATACCAATCATCTTTGACACACAGTCACCTTGCCACATTAACGGTCGTTCTATACGAGGTGGTACACTTAGGTTCGTTATACTCGAGGCCAAAGCATTAAGGCCGTTGCATGAGAGGTACTGACACTAAAGTTCGTTATAACACAAAGTTCGTAACACATGCTAGTTCGTTATATTCGCGGTCAACGCGCGAGAGGTCGTTATGTTCGTGGTGGCATTTATCCGAGATAGTACACAAAGTTTGTTCGTAGGTCGGTGGTCAGGCTGCCACCTGCCACTGGCTACTGACAGGCGGTGGCCGTCATTTCCGCTTGAAATGACCCCTTGAATGCTAACGCATTACTAAGGCTCTGTTTTGACGCATTCCAGACAGCTGACATCCTTCATACGTAATCCATTGTTTTAGAAAAATCTGACATGATGGTTCAGTCAGTCCAATAGGAGAACGTATCACTACAGTGCTCCTTAATAAGATCTGTTAGGAAATCATTTTCTAGTCTCATTTCTGTCAATAGGTAAATATTTTGGCAGATATTATATTAAAGGTTCCAATGTAGTCCTATGGTTTTAAAAGACGGAAGAATTTTTGTGTTCTTTGTTCTTCTAAAAGACGAAAGCGCGCCTATAATGTCAATGTATTCGTAGCCTAAGAAAGTAACGATGAAAAGTAAAGTTGTGTGCACTAATGCGCTCGCTTATTTTTTTAGTTGAAGTCGTTGCATGCTGCCTCCACTCCCTGCTCTACCTTCTCCGGTGGCTTAGTGGCTGCTGTGCCCGGCTGCCGTGCGCGACAAGCACGTTTTAACCCGGCCGCAGTGGCCGTATTTCAATGATGGCAAAATCCTTTCGCAGCGCCGCGGTAAGATTGCAGCAGTGTGAGTACAACTCTCGATGCGCTCGGTGGCGGGCGCTCTATCCACTCACCCTTAATTGCAGAGCACTTTCTGTACGGTCGTTGTGTATGAATTCCGAAAATCAATACTTCGTAACGGACGATTCGGTGGAGCCACCGCTCACTCTCACTCGGCGGCAACTAGGGGCTCCCGTATATTTTTCCGGATAGAACGTGCACACCGGAAGGGCTCCAACACTTAGTTGTGGTGCTTAAAGGTACGCTGAAGAGAAATTCAAGTTGGCTTGAATCCATAGAATACCGGCTCCTAAGCACAAAAACGCCACTTTCTCTGAAAACAAAGCTCTTGTATGGTAGAAAAGAACACGAACTAAAATGCAGGTATCTCCGCCACCGGCCAATCTCGAAAGTACAAGCGTGATGATGAAATAGGATAAGAGACACCACAGATCTCAGAGGCTGACAAATGTGCATGAAGACGACAAAAGAGAGGAGGTGAACACCGCTTGTAGTTGAATCTTCAAAGTTTCACGTGATACGTCAAGTTACGTGTCCGATCAATATTGAAGTATACAAGTTTTGTTTTTAAGCTACCAGTACACTGTTATCACACGATGAAGACGGAAAAAAAAGACCACCTGAATGTTTGAAGTCAAAGAAAACGTGCAGTTGGCGCGCAACAGGCGGCCAGCTGATTTTCGGTATGTTTTAGGGTGCTTCGCGGCTATGCGCTCTGCGCGCCTGCATGGTTCCTTTATGCGCCTCGATTTACAAGGGCGTAGCAGCAGAGGTCCTCCAAGTGCCTCTCGAAGTGCTCCCCTGACGAAGTTCTTGCAACGACACGCAACTGCGACAAGGAAATAGGGCTGTGCATAGCCAATGTTCAACGCGCCTCCACGTTAGCAATCGCACCGCTCGGAGTGTTCGCGTCGTGAACGTAATAAGACGGTGAACTGCATAACCAGCCCTACGAGGACTATTATTACAGAATTTAAATATGCCCGCGCGTACCAGGCGTTATACATCAGTCGTGACAGTGGCTCGGAAAGACAGAGGCGCTTCCAACTCCTCGGCGCTAGGGCTTTCTTGCCAAACCCGCGCCTGAGCCCTCAAAAAAAAAAAAAAAAAGCATCGCACGCTGTGTAGGGCTGAAGTCGCTGAATGCAGGCCGCGGTTCTTTCCGAGAACTTCGCTGTCGGAATCAGGAACGAGATCCATAGTAACGTCGGTGCAAACGTAAACGAAGCGACGACGGCTGATAGAGGCCTTCAACGTCTGGCTGGCAGTACAGTTTTGATTTCGGCTGCTGCTAGGTGGGAGCGCAGCGCTCGCGACCAGCAATTACGGAGTCCTCTTTTCCGTTTCCGCTCATTCAAGTCACTGTCCTCCTATTTCGTCATCGGAGTGTGCCGAGTTTTAATCGGAGCGGCTGGAAAAAGTTTTTCAGCTTTGAATTCATCTTAACAACAAATGCACCTTTTGCTGCCGGAAAAGCGGCAACAAAGCCACAAAATGCCCAACTATCGGATTTTACTAACAAAAAAAAATTGATAGCGTTGTCCTCAGTGTCCCTTTAAGAGCTGGCAGAAGTGCGCATGTAAGTGTCGCTGCAGTGTCGTCGAAGCTTCGGTAGTAAGCTTTCGACGAGGTTGGCTGGCGGCAAGTGCTTCGAGGAAGATAAAAAACCTCTCGGTACAAATGCGCATGCAATGAAACACTATCCTCGTAGCATATTCGGTCTGATTTTAAGTTTATACGCACGGCTTAAACGACCCGCATTACTTGCTCATGCCTCATTTCCTACGCCATCGTACGGCACCTTACCGCGCCCGCCTCTCTGCCCGATTGTTTCAGTGCGGAGTGAAGTGACGCCGCGGCGGTGCGCGAAGGAGCCGCCGCTGGTTACATCCTACAAGAGGGGAGGAGGCACTTGCGTAACTGGCGAGGGGGGCGATTCGTGCGAAAAGTCGGGCGCCCGAGAAGGTCTTCCCTCTCCCCTCCGTTCTCATTTGGGTCAAGGGTCCGCGCGCAACGCTCGGCGGTCTCCGATAACCGCGGCAACAGCACGCGCCAGCGCACCACCTTGACATGGCCAGGCGGCGCTGGCGAGGAGGACCGCAGGAAAAGTAAAAGCGATGGGAGAGGGACAGAGCGCACGTGCCACCAGTGCTCTCAGACATACAGCTCCACTGGTGCGGAGTTGTAAATGGCGAAGAGTGATGAATTAGGAGTAGTACCGCCTTTCTCTCCTTGACTGTAACCATGTCAGATGGTACAACAAGCAGTTCGTGCTGCCTCCTACGGTTTCTAGCCTGTAGGTTCACAAAATCGGAAACTTCTGCGCTCGACAGGTCGCGAAGATGCGCTGTGCTGCTCGTAGTCAAGCAAAGTCATCCGAAGTACCCTCCCGAACGCTGTGAATGAGCATTTGTGCATTAGGGAAACTGCATGCAGACCATTCGAATGCATCTGGTGTATTACAAGAGGGACCCCCAGTGCACTGGCCTAGCGGTGCAGTGTACGGCTCACAGTCGGGAGCCCCTGGGTTCATGCACCTGTCGGCGCCGGCAAGCCACCAGTTCGCCTGATTTGTATGAGTCTCTGGCCAATTGGTCGGCCTCCGCAGGTGCATGTGCTTAGGACCTCTGCCATCGGATCTGTCAAGCAGCTGATCAGTTAGAAAAAAAAAGCCCGGGATCATTATCTGCCATGAATCTTTACGGACTTTTCCTCCTCTACCGTTGGCAGTTCCCACCTGTTCCCCCAGGGGGGATAGAAAAGTATTAATGGCATTCGCAGCCCGCTACAAAAGCGGGTGCCATGTGGACCATTCACAAAGCGCGCAAAAGAAAAAATCGCAACATGAATCATGACAAGGAACCCGTGAAAACTCCAGTTTGCTGCCCTCGGCTGCTCGCGAGCAAATGGCGTTTGCTAGTAAGACCTGCTACAACGCTTATAAAATTTCTTTAGACAGTCTATACACTATTCATAGGCGTTTGTCTGTAAAATCTATAGAATTTCTATAGACAAATCCTGTAGACTGCTCTATGGACAATATAAATCCCATAAGCGGCATATAGATACTCTATAGATTTATGGCGATACACTTGTAGCAGACGTTTGCTTATAGAAAATCCATAGACTATGAGTAGACAAAAGGAAATATATACAGGGAGGCAATGGAGTGAATAAGAAGCCTTTAGAAAGTCTACAGACCATTTTTATAAGGGAACAGCGCCACTTGGAGAAATCAGAAGAGGAGCATTAGTTCACACCCTGTGGTAGCCTAGAAACATTGTCAGCTGTATAAAGTGGCAAGGAAGTCTTATGGCTGTTTCGAAGCAAGGATATCTACACACCTCAGTGTCTCGCTGTGTCTATATAGCGTAACATTTGCATATGTCAGACTGCTCTCGTTAGCCGTGGAAGCGGGAACAATGAAAGGAAACCTGATAAGGACTGCTTGTTTTTTATTTACCTTCATTTCAAGCCAGGTTAGAAGGGAGAAGCGGTGGTCACTCCGTGATCAAGCGCTGAAAGGGCGCGAAGAGTAAGGATATAGCAAATTCATCGTTTATGCTGGTTACGAGCGCTGCTACGGCAAGAGAGTCACATGCGCCTCACAGTTTTGTTTACTTCCTTTGGACCCAGAAGGATAGAAGGGAAACATTCAAATTGGAAGCTGAAAATAAAAAAGAACCTATGTCATCCGACATATTTTTTTTAATGGGGGGGGTTATGGAGAGGACGCTGTACAACTTCCTACTTGAAACCTATCGCACATATCTGCCGTACTTCAAAAGCTTAGTCTGCCTTAATGCCTGCGAATACCATAAACATTCCGTCAGTACCAGTGACCCCTCAACCATTCGCCACTTCTATTACGTACAAGTTGAGCTTGTTTCCTGGGTCAGTTTTAGTTGGCGCTCTTTGCACGTTCAGGAGAAGGATAAAAAACTACACGAAGCCGGGGCTATAAGGCTGGATGGGAAAGACGGGTTGATCTGCTGAAGCCCTTTGTTAACATCTGCCGCATCCGAGTGAAGCCGAGCATTCCAGTAGGAAGGGGGAGAGTAAGGGAAGTAACTGGGGGTAATGGCAGCGGTTCGTGTGCTGCGTATGCGTTCTAATTTGCATTCTACCTAACAATCAACTTTATTAGAATGGAATGCAAACGTGTATTCTGCGACAGCTAAACACCGCCAGCGAACTTCCCATGCTGAATGTCTTCTTGGGCGTCCCAAGTTCCGTGCATCTGGTCTTTTGTCGTATATTCTCCATAGAACTACATACTTATTAGTTCGCTGCGCTAGCGAACCATTAGGCCGTGTAATTTCGCTACATTGCAGTGCGCACTGTGCACGCCCCGGTAATTACGGGGTTGCACAAATAAAAGCCCGAATGCAGAGCGAAGCGCCCAGGGGCAAAACAAGAGCTTGCCGCGCCTCCCTGGAGGCTGCGAGCGCGGTGCCTTCACACTACGAAAGTGGCCGCTGTAGCTGCAGAACCATTCGTGATGTGGCGGAACGTTGGGCGCCCAGTAACACCTCCCCCGTGTTCCCGTCACCTTACCTCCACGCCGGTTCATTCGTCACGCCGATCGTGATTTCGGGTTAGCAGGCTCTGCGTCACGGGCTCGGCAGCCTCTCTTGTTTCGCCATTCCCGCTCGCTTCTTGGTGCGGGTTCACCCCCGGGCGCGGTCACTGGACGCTGCTCCACTTCCCAGCTAGCACAAAAGGGAACGAGAGGGCGCTTCTGTCGTGCATTGCTCTCTGCCAATCGCAGTCGTCGTCAGTGACCGTCACATTCGTGGCGCGCATCGGGCCCCTTGGCTACCGTAGGCCACCGGCGCAGCGAAGCGGCGGCAAACCCGCGGGCCATGCATGAAGCGGCGTACACCCAGTGGATGTCGCCCGAGGCCCATTTTCCTCGCGCGTCATGCAGCGATGTAGCAGGGCTGCCGGAAACGCATATCCGTTCGTCGAGTATGTCTGCTGGCTACGCGAGTGGTGAGCGGGCGTCCGTTTCTCGTCAAGGCTGCCTGCGAAAGCGTGTAGCTCAAAAAGACGCCGCTTGACCGTGTAGCTGGGTGCGGTCCCACGTATTCGCTCATCCTTGTCAGAGCCGGAGGCAACGAAGACGGTGACAGCAGGATCTGGTCAGAGCGGACGGTGGCTTGTAGTCGGCTCAGTTTGGTTTTCATTTTATTCCTAGTCATTCCTTTCTGAAGGATTAAGCTACAAGAAAAGTACAATACAGCAATGAAACGTCCCTTCAAGTTCCCTCAACCAGCATGGTGCTCGCTGCGACCTATGGCACTGCGCGCTGTGAACGCATCGGCATTACTATCTGTCCAGCACCGCTTAAGAGTTCTGTCCATGATTTTTTTTTGTTTTTGTTTTTTGTGGCTGAGGTTTTTTACCGCAGCAAATTTCAATCCGCGAGGAACTCAGTCCATCCGCGTCTCTCTGTGTTTGATCGCATCCTCCTCGTTAGCACATTTGGAATCTTAAGCCAATGCATTTATGCAACATGAACAGAAGGAGGAGGAGGTAGAAGAAGAAAGGCAGGGAGGTTAACCGGAAGAATAATCGGTTTGCTACCCTACACGGGGGGAAAGGGGTTGAGGGGATACAAAAATGAAAGAGAAAGGGGAGTAACATGAAAAGCATTCGTATTCTGGTATTGGGACAGTGCGTGGGGTTGTCTCTAAAAGAGAGCAGGACACAGTAGCGAAAGACGAGAGTGCTTAGTTGTTCTGGGTGTCCAGCTCAATGACTTTTTTTCAGAGCTGATGTAATCTAGAGAAGGCAAAGAAGAATCCGTATCCAATGGCACGGATGTGGAACACCTCGAAATTTGGTCGGTAGACGAACGGGAAAGCCACGAAGGGAATAGCAATACAGTGCTAAAAAGCCAAGCTGCGCCTCGCCCGTAGTCAGACCATGAAGAAGAGACCGAGCCGGTCCCGAAACCTCGTTTTTTTTTTTCAAAAATTAACTTGGTTGGCGTCAGTAACCTGTCTCCTAAATTAATTTTCCCAACCAGACAGACTTTCGTCCAATGTTTTCGTTTGAATCAGCAGGTGTATATTTTCGTTAAATACTAGAAAAAGAAAGCAATGTAGAGAAACTAGCCACACTCCTAGCGCTTTTCAGAGGATGCTCTCTGTATTTTTTTCCATTAAAGGGTTCCTCTCTTTCTTTCAAAGGATGCTGGACCATCCTCCGCAAGACGGCTAATGGTTCGCAATACGAGATGCTCGTGAACTGAGCATGGTGTGCAGTTCAGGTCTTCATGGCTTTATAGGGTGTGACATCCCAAAGCGACTGAGGTTTGCCGCAGAAAATAAATTGGGCATTTTTAATCAAATCATTTTGAAATTAATCCATCAATTACTTTCGCGGGCAAATTACTTCCCAGGAGTAAGTCACTGCTTTACTGTATTACCAGGCCAGAGAGTAATTCATTGGAATGCAAATTACCTCGAAAACTAACTAAATTAATGCAATTTTATTACAGTAACCTAAATACGGCCATGTCTGCCTTGGAGAAGCCGACCTGTTTAGTCCGTAATTGCGGCATTCCAGAAGCAGTGGCCATTTAGGGCATGTTCACGTAAAACATCCCGTTCAAAGCTTTTTTTTTTTTTTTGCCAGTGATTATGCGAACGGTGTCGTGCTAACTCAGTGTCTCCCTTTGTCTTATCTGCGACTGCAGCTGTTCGAGAAGCTGCGCAAGCTGTACCGCGACCAGCTGGACAAGGTGGACCTGTTCGTGGGCGGCATGCTGGAGTCGGACGACGGTCGGCCGGGACCGCTGTTCCGGAAGATCATCCGCGAGCAGTTCGAGAGGCTCCGAGACGCCGACCGCTTCTGGTTCGAGAACCAGCAGAACGGGTGCGTGCGTGGAGACTGGCGCTCATCGCAGCTGGCGTGGCACCCGTTGGGGGAAGCCGCGAATGGTTTCTGTTACAAAAATCGGAAGCTAAAAGCACGCGCTGATGTACAGTCTTTGTCAAAAGTAACCAGGCTGCACGTTTTTCTTCTCAGTCGTATATTAAAGCTACTATGCCAGCCCTCAAGCTCTAAATCTCTGTATCATAAAGAGAACCCCTATTCTCACCTCCAAAGAACTTGTTGATCTTTAGGGAAGCCGTGAGGGCTCTCTTAAATGAATGAGAAGCAAACCATGGAGCCTGGTTACTTTTGCTGCACAAGTCTCTAAAAAGCGGTCGCCTTGCAGAAGTTGCAGTTGCAGAAGTGCAGGAATCAAAATGAAAACCTCCCAGTTAAAATTCTGCTGTACTTTTTCGTTTAACTAGCTTTAATTTCATTGTGACTTCATACTGGGAAAACATCAATGCCATAGCTTGCCTGTAGAGTCCATGGACTTGTGTTTGATGGTAGATAACTTCCCAATGTAAACCATTAATCGCTTTTTGCGTAGCAGAGCCAATCAGTCTGACATCTGCTGTGCGTATGCTCGTCTAGAGCACCAGCTTAGTGCGTTTTACTAAACTTTGCGACATGTTTCGCTTTCTGAACTGGTTTCAACTTGCCGAGCTCCTTCCTGGTAGCGCGATCAACGCTGGCATGATCTGTGGAGCCACCGAACAGGGTCGTTAGTCAAAAGAGGGAGCATATGCTGGTAAAGTTGCCTGTCAAGCTGGTTATTTCGTCCCTGCACACAGACATATGAATCTACATTTTCCGGCCCCACTGGGCTGAGCCCTTCGAGCGAACATGATCTTTTTGTTTGCGTACGGCCGACGAGCCGGCCTAGTTGGCGTTTTTTTGCTGTGCGCGCGCGCTCGCAGGAACTCGCCCCTCGTCGCTCAGGTATAGCGGTGGTGAGACGGATCTCGCTGTTACCGAAGATAGTGGGAACCCTTGTCTATCGGGTGGGCGGGGGTCCTCGGCGCATGCCTCATTTCCATAATCCTGCAACGCCGGGCGAGTTTGATCATCCAGGGCAAGCGGCGACGCTGACCAGCGGTCGGCAACAGCAGCAACGAAGGAGGGACAGTGGCCCGCGTAAACTGGTTTCCAGACTCCGCCACCTAATCACTGCCTTTCAATAACGTCTCAAGGTCCCCCCAGTGAGAGGCGACGAATGGGAAAGCCCCGCGTGCCGGCGGCGGCGGCGGACCGAGGCTTCGGAGCTCGTCCACGGGGCAAGGCCGCGTAACCGGCGCTTACCGTCGCCGGGTGCGCCTTTTATCGTCGCCGTTGTCTTCGAGCAAGACTAATGAGAGGCGCGCAAATTGCAGCACCTGATTGCGCCCAAAGTGAGCGAGTAAAGGTGGTCGCGGTGCCTTGCGCGCGCAGGCTCTGATTCACGAAAAGAGCACGTGACTGCCGGCCGCTCAGAGAGCTGAGGCTTAGTAATAGAGCTGAGGGCTGAGACAGTGCGTGCGGGCTGCTTCGAATGTAGGCCGCTTTATACATGAGTTACAGCGAACAATGTCGGAGATTAGTCAGGCTTGAGGTATAGGCCTGTCCGCCCGACTTGGACGACAGAAACAGTATTTCTCTCTCTCTCTCTCTCTCTCTCTCTCTCTCTCTCTTTCAGATCAGACTTTCAGAGCGCTATTATTTTAACTGCGCAGCACCATTCCGAGATTGAGCCCGGAGTACTTCAGGATATACAAGCATTATTTGTCCGTGCTTGCGGCGCATTGGGAGTCTTTAAAACTGCGACTGAAGGCATGTGCAGCAATTTGGGACAAAAATTTTCAAAAATTGGAAAATTGTAAGATACTTTTACGGAAATATCGAAGGCAATCGTCCATTCTTCTGATATGCAGTAAAATCTTTCTTTTAAAGTGTTTCCATCGATCGCATCGAACAGTTAAGACTCCTATAGAAAACACATGGGGAATGCTTTTGACCATAGCAAAAAATTCAATGCTGCCGTAGGGTGATCTGCGGAAACATTGATTGTTTTAGTGAAATATTACATTATATGAAAGAATTGCGTTCATAAAAGGTTTCCCGCTGAAAAATGCTTTTGTCCAGGTTTGTTGGGTATGTTTTCTTCAAGAGTGAAAGTCGATCATCTGAAGGCAACTGCAACCTAACTGGCAATGCCTTGGAATGTTGGTTTTATCTCGTCGATGGAAATTCTGGAAGCTTTCAAAACGCCGGTGTTACAAATATGCTTGCCGGCGTGAAAAAAGTGACACCCGGACACTTCACCGCTTTTCGGGGCGAAGTTATGCCTGTATAGTTGTGCCGGCACAGCCGTGCACTCCGGGGCACTAGTAATAAATGAATGAATTAATTAATTTCACTGGCATCCCTTTACAATCCGGGGGCGGTGGAAAGCGCGACCTTGTGCACTAAACATTACTTGTCGTAAATGTCTGCTCATGAGCTCAGAACTGGCAAATATTCGACGACCGTGCGAAAAAGATTTGCCGAAAGTTAGCGCTCGTCTCATCATTACCTCTTGAACTCGTCATTTGATCTGCCATTGCTGTTTACCCTCAATATTAGCACTAGGAGACGGCAGCAAGAAACAACATCTGCGGAGACGACAGGCTGGTGGGCTGGCGTTGACTTCGAACGAACTCGTCATTCAGCTCACAAATGACCGAAGCTGGTAGTCGCGACAGCAGCTACTGACGAGTGTACGTGGCGGTCGTTTAAACGTAGTTTAGAATGTTGTGTATAAGCGGTGCAAATCTACGTGAGTGGTCCCGAGTGTCGGAGAAGGGCCGCACGCAATCGCGAACATTCCTGCACATTCTGGTACGCGATGTAACCTGTCCCACGTGGGCGAATAAAAGAATCACAGGGCATCGCCTTGATGCCGTTGAAGACCAAAACAAAAAAGTTTTAAAATTTATTGAGCTCGTGGCAATATACGCCTCCAAGGACAGCACCGCTGTCACCACTGAAACTAAAATATCGCTGTTGGATCTGCCATGGGGCAAAATAAAACCAAAACAATCGGCCCCTATCTATTTTGAGGACGCTGGCCACGGAACTTAGCAACTTTGAGGTGTCATTAATTTTACTCCGTACTGAGCGGCTGGCACGAGCGAGAGAAGGACAGGGCGAAAATTTTCCTCATAAGCAAGCACCGGTTGGAGGACGTTGACGAGTACACTTTTGGGTTGAAACCAGTGGCGACCAAACACACTGTGTACTAGACTGCAAGGCTCTTCATAGCTTACCGGGGAAATTGTATAAGTGATGAACCAAGTGAAATAGTGGTACGAGAAAAGTTTTGCGTTGAGACCCGTCACTTTCAAATGCTGAGACGTTCTGCCGGTCGGCAGACCACCGCCTTCCTGTTGGCAGACGGCGAGCCCATCACCGGCGCGATCTGCATACTATAATTCATTTTCTCCTTATTTGTCGCTACCGTCAATGCTGCTCTGTAAAGAGGAACTCGGGACCTCTCAAGCTATTTGTAAAGCTTTTTCCCTGGCTTTCCTCACAGCGCAACCGCCTTTCTTGCGGAAATAATTCTTCAAACCTCCAGACCTGCAACAAGCGCCTGCTGTCTGCGAGAACATTCCCCGCATTATGTCAGCTGCGCTCTAGCGAACACGCGACACCAGCACGTCTGTCACTCGCGATGCTTGCTGCCCACTCGACGAGGACAGCATGCTGAGAAGAGGGACGTCTGCCAATCTCAGTTATTAGTACCGTGTTCTGAGGGGGGAGGGGTGAGTCGGGGCGATTATTATTTCGGCAAAGGACGCTGCATGAGTACTCGTAGAGCCAATGTTTCTCGTAGGTATGGATTTGGTCCTGTGAAAAGCACCGTGGAAGCGACGGTTTAAAAATAGAAGTACGTGCTTGTGCTCGTGACAGTTCTTTGGCACTAAAGCGCAAGAAAGGGGGCCCCGCCAGGGTGGTGGAAGATTCCTGTTTTTGCAACTCGACAAGCTCTCCCTAACTGATTCGGCTAAACGAAGTTATACTAGCGGGGCGGGAAGAGGGGGGGGGGGGGGGTTGTCTCTTTGTTCTGGTTTTCTCGCTTCATACGTGTCACTCGAAGTTCCATTGTCCACAGTTCCATATACTAAGCAAGTTAGAATAAATGGGCCCCCTTTTCCTGCTATCGCAAGTGAGGCCCTGGGCTGCAGCCCCCTTAGTCCCCCCCCCCCCCCTCCCCCCAAATTCAGCGCTGCCTAAGCTGCTTTCTTCGCGTAAATCCCGCCTCTGTTCGTCCTCCGCAGCCTATTCGCACTGATGTTAGCATTTTAGCAATTAAAGGTCTACCATTGTTGACAGAAAAACTTACAAAGAAAATTAATCGCGATTACGTGCGTGGCAATGCCGATTATCAGCGCTCGCTTGCGCGCATTGTGCCTTGGCAGTTGATGCATACACTATGAATGCTACCCGCCACGCATTGGTGGGTGACGATTATGTTTCGGCTTCGGCAGGATCACAACTAGTGCTTTATGGAGCCAGAAATGTGTTGGCATAAACTTGACTGTCTTGTGCAGCGTTTTGCGGTCAGCGTCCGGCGAGCATTCGCCCCACATCCGACCCGAAATGGCTCTTGCCTCCCGCATATGTGCAGCGTTCAGAGTACGACGCCCGAACTCGGTGACGTCCCCTCCTGCAATGCGATTGACATACCACATAGCCACTGGCGTATTTATCGTGACTGTGGCGGCAGCTACTGTGCATGCGCGTAGGATGGCGCGCCAAGCAGTCATTTCAAGATGTCGGCGTTTCAAGGCGTTTAGCGCCCCCTTGTTGCGAGCGCGCGTCCCACCTGTTTACGACGAAATTAGTCATTTGATCATGGAAGGTTTTTGGTGACGAGACGAACACGTTAAACACTACTACGCGTTTTCCGGGAACTTTCGGCTGATCAACTATCGCTAGAAAAGAAAAAAAGATGGCTGGTGGTTTAGCATTGCTAAGCACGAAATATTGTGCGAAAGCACGGTTATTTGGAAGTGGACACCACCGCCATGTACCTCAAAGCACGATTGAGAGTGTCCACTGCCCCAGGGCGTCAACTATGCGCGTTTCCTTTCGTCACTCCCTCAGCGGCTGCACGCAAACAGTAAGAGTTTGCGCTCCATTTGTTTCAGTGCGTTCGCACTGAAACAAACTGGAATCACTTTAGAGAAAGAGGAATAAGTAATGTCACTGGTTTATTATTATAATTTTTTATTTTACGGATACTTTAGATTGAACTCTGGGGACAGGTTAAGCTCGCCTATATCAATCGATTACGGCATTCTAATGAAAACGAGGTTAATTTAAACTGGGAACGAAGTGTCTATAAGGTCCAAATAACCCAGAAATTTAAAGTAAGCTATTGCCGCCACCAGGCGTTTTCACAAGCAATTGCTGTGATGAAAGGAGTTTTTTTTTAATGCGATTGTCCGAGTCTGGCTCACACTGCCATTTTCTCTGAGTCAGCGGTCACGGGGTCAGCTATTGTCTTAACGCGCATTTAAACGGAGTCGCGAAAGAAAAAATTACCGACGATTACGTTACTTCCTAATGCGAAATTTGAGCGCAGCAAATAAGCTGTTTCACCTTTTCGATAGATTGAGGCAAAGAAATCGAGCAACACATGTATGCGCTATCACAGAATTTTTTTTTTTTATTTTTCACACGTATTCCTTTAACAAAGACTCCACTAACAGTTCTTGACAGTCATGAAGGAAGCTTTGTGGTCGGAGAAATAGAGTGATATATGTTCGAATTGGTACACCAATGCTTGATTCTCAAAGACGAGATCTATACAAGTGCCTCGCGAGGTTGTCACAGCCGTGGGACGCGTTACGAGCGAGAGGAACGGGATGTTCTCCCGCATAAGTGTTAGGAAATTGCTGTTTGTCTTTATGTCAACATTAAAGTCCCCCACTACTAACATCGGTGTGGATCGATGGACGGTTAATGCGAGTTGCAGGAAGTGCACGACGTCTTTCGTGAGTGCGGTAGGGGCGAAGTAGGCAGTTACTACCAGCAAGCCGTTGGGCAACTTTGCGGCGCACAGTTCGCCAACTTCATGTGACGTGCCAAACATTTCGACTGGTATTGCAGAGAGACCTGTGCGCAAGTAGATAGCGACTCCCGCCGCTCTGTTGTGGTCTCTGCGAGCACCACAGCAGTATAGGAAATCTATGATTTCGAGAGGCTCTTCGGGATCCATCCAGGTTTCAGCAAAGCAAAGTACAGAGGAATGGCGCAGAATGTGATCGTGGTGTACGTCCTTGTCATGTGCGGCAAGGAAGCGTACGTTAAGAATGTGGTTGTGAATGATGAATCAAGTGCTGCCAGCGAATGACGCGTCCATTGGCTGTCTGCGTGTGTTACTGATGTGTGGTTAACATGTTAAGCTTCGCCTGTAAGAGTGGAACGCGACAGCGTCTTGCAACGCTGCCAGGGAGTCCACAGAACGCCATCGCCAATTCGGCTGTACGCCTTGCTGGACGGTAAATTTATTTTTTGAGGAAAGGAAATGTATCTCTCTCGCATATCTGGGTGGACACCTGCACCTCGCCGTAAGGGAAAGGGGGAAGATGGGAGTGAACGAAGACGCTGTATTAGCTAGACGCGCCTTTGTTCATTCCAAACCATTCAGCTGGCATTACGGAGTGGCTAGCGTGCTCGTATCGCACTCCGGAGACCCTGGTTCGATTCCCCAACTCGACCAATTTCGTTCTCGGTTTTATTGATTTATGCGGTCTAACTAGAAAGGTTAATTAGGCTATATTTATATTATTGTATTTCTATCCATCGTGTTCTGTCATTAACCTGTCAATTGTTGGAACTGTCTAGGATGTTCGACACAACGTATATGAAACGAGCAACGTCTTACTGAGTGGGGAAGTGCGTGGTGGTGGAGGGAACGCGGCTTCGTACTTCTGTTTTTTTTCAGCAGCGTCTCCTTCCGCGGACGCTGTTGTCGCTGCGGCGCGCGGCTTTCTTTTCTTCTGACCTCTTCATTCTCCTCTATATTAATTAGGCTAATTGATTAAGCAATTAACTAAACTCAGTCCAACTTAATTGCAGCATCACTATACGATCCCTTTGATTGGTTGCATATGGTTACTAGCCAAAGTACAATTGGCCCCATTTGAAATTCGCGCACTGTGACGTCACGAGCATTTCGACCAATTGAAAAGCGTGACATTGGGGGCGGAGCTGGTTACGAGGCCGACGACGACGCGAAACCCAGGAACGGACGCCAAAGAGCTGCGCTCTAAAAAATTGCCGACGATTACGTTACTTCCTAATGCGAAATTTGAGCGCAGCACATCAGCTGTTTCAACTATGCGTTTCGGCTTGGGCGTGCAGGAGATGGCGCCGTGGGAGAGCGCGCTGATGGAGCAGTGCGCTGCCCCGGCTGCGGAGCTGGTTCCGAGGGACAACGGCGAAGCCGCGAAACGCAGGAACGCGCGCCCGAAGAGCTGCACTCTAAAAAAAAATGCCATTTTCAACTCCAAATTTCTGGACAGGAAGCGAGTTCCTTGCTGCATAAAGAATGTGAACATTGCCACAAGAAGCAAAACAGTCGAGTTTTACTAAGAACAAAAATGAGGTGGAGTTTTTCCCAGTATCCCTTCAAGCAGACTATAAATTCGCAAAGCCCTGTACCGAAGTTCTCACTGTCGTATTCTGCATTGCGAGGTGTCAGGAACAGCGCGGAGGAAGGTTGAGGTCTTGAGTGTTGCTCACCTGCACCCACTCCTTTCCATCATGAATTTGTAGAAGAAACGTGCTCAACGTTTCAGTTACTCTGTGGCGTCATCAATTTGCCTCCATCATCATCATCGAAACACCCCTCCCATATCCCTCCAATTAAACATATGCTTTGCCAGCTACGGCCACTCTTTTCGAAAAACTTCTTAATCTAATACGCCCATATAAATCTCTGCCGCCTCCTGCTATACGCTTGCCGCTCTTGGAATCAAGCCCGGTACCCTTAACGACGTCGGTTTATTGCCTTCGCTTTAAATGCCCTGCCGAAGCCCATTTCTTCCTCTTAATTTCGACTAGGGTGTCATTAACCCGCGTCTGTTCCATCACCCACTCTGCCCTCCTCCTGTGTCTTAACTTTAAACCTATCATTTTCCTTTCCATAGGTTGCTGCGTTATCCTCGATTTAAGTTGTACCCGCTTCCCCCGCTTGAGGTTAAAGAATCTTGGGTGGGTCCACCCGACGAAACTTTCCTAATGCATGCATATTTTCCTTTCACCAGGATGTTCTCGGCGGAAGAAATTGCAGACATCCGGAGAATCACCATGTACGACATCATCATCGCTGCTACGGACATCAAACCGAACGAGATCCAGAAAAACGTTTTCTTCCATGTAAAAGGTAGGGAGGAGAGGGAAGGGGGCCTTGGTCATTGCCAGCACAGCACTGAAAAGTGGTCTCGCGTTGTGCCTTCCGGGTTTATTGAAATCGTTGGCTTCTTTTGTTACTGTTTTTAATGGGAGCTGACTACGTCATGCTAACCTCTATTATAGAGCGGGATGAAGAGAGCACTTAAGTGCCAGGTAGCTTAATTATAATTTTTCCGCGTCATTTCCTAGGTGACACTGATTGGAGCCACGGCCTTACGGCTCTAGTCACAAGGCAAGAAAATCGAGCAGCCTGTGGCTACCTCGCAATTGCCGCTTTCAGATAAAAACTATCATGAGACGATCCCGACTGGACAGTGTCCGTGCGCGTGGTGGCAACCAGAGATAATTGTAGGACGCCACGTGCTGTTTTGAGGCTATAACGGAGCTCATCTCGCCAGACCGATGCGAGAACTGTCGCGTGCTCTCCTCGGCCATTTCGCGACTTTGGCAACTAAAGATAACGAAAATGACGCAACGACAAGTTTGTGCGACCAGGCAGCTCACAGCATCATAAGATGGGGCTTTACGACTTAGCGCTTGTCTCAAGTAAAATATTTCAGATCAGTTTTTTGAAAAATTGGTAAAACGTATAAGTGCTTTCACGCATAGAGCTTATCTGTAAAAAAATCAGTTGTCGCGCAGGGCTATGAAAGGCGGTTAGCTTTTCTTCTATTTAGCGTAAACAGATAAGACTCAGTTGGTGTTCGGCAAGGTGACAGACACTTTTCGCTGCAGGTATCCACTGTGTGTTTGTAAGAGGCATTAAGGGTGAATTTGGAAAAGGTAGGGATATAAGCAAATGGCAAACAGCTTAGTAATCTCCAATTAATAATGACATTGCCCTCTTATTTCAGGGGGGGGGGGATTGAAACCCATTAATGACGTAAACCTTCAAAGGAGAACGGTGGTAATAAAAATTAATATGAAGAAAACTAATGTCATGTTGGACGAGAGTGAAATAACTAGGCGAATAAAAAAAATGGCTGAGGCTTAACTTGGTTAAGCCTGGAGAATGCGAAGCATCATCGTGTCGCGTAATTTGGAGGCGCACAACCACAGCGACGGCGCGAGGTGGGCCCCCGTTTCTGCACTGTCGTGACGTCATCGTGTCACGTGGTGTGACGTCATGTATCACGTGATTTGGAGGCGCACAACCACAGCGACGGCGCGAGGTGGGCCCCCGTTTCTGCACTGTCGTGACGTCATCGTGTCACGTGGTGTGACGTCATGTATCACGTGATTTGGAGGCGCACAACCACAGCGACGGTGCGAGGTGGGCCCCCGTTTCTGCACTGTCGTGACGTCATCGTGTCACGTGGTATGACGTCATGTATCACATGATTTGGAGGCGCATAACCACGATGAAGGGCTGAAGTGGTAGCTAAAGTAATATGCTTCGCATAAAAAAAATTCAGGGGGACCTTTTGTTGATCTAAAGTGCGGTGAGGCGAAAGCCTTAAGCGCGGTGTTGCTTCTTGTGTCACTGATGTGTTGTTAAGATTTTAAGCTTCGCCTCTAAAAGTGGAACGCGACAGCATCTTGCAACGCTGCCAGGGAGTCCACAGAACGCCATCACCCGTTCGGTTATGAGCAAGTCATCGGTAAATTGGTTTTTGAGGAAAGGAAATGTATCCGCTCGCATACCTCGGTGGACACCTGAACCTCGCTGTAACGAGAAGGGAGGAAGATGGTAGTGAACAAAGACACCGTATTCACTAGACGCGCCTTTGTTCATTCCAAACCATATCGAGCTGGCATGGCGGAGTGGTTAGCATGCTCGTCTCGCACTCCGAAGACCTGGGTTCGATTTCCGAACACGACCAATTTCCTACTCGGTTTTATTTATTTATCTGGCCTGATTAGAAAGGTTAATTAGGCTAATTGGGTGATTAAGCAATTAACTAAACTCATTCCCACTTACTTGGAGCATCACTATACGATCCCTTTAATTGGTTGCATGGTTACTAGCCAAAGTACAATGGCCCCGTTTGAAATTCTCGCACTGTGACGTCACGACCGTTTCGACCAATTGAAAAGCGTGACATTTCTGTCGGCAGCTCCTGCTTACAACGATGAGGCAAAGGCTTCTGCCTTATTAGGGTGCAGTGTATTTGGCAGGGGATCTCAGGTTAACACCAGTTTACCAGTGCCCTTCAAGAAAAAAAGTGTACAGTCTATTAATTGCCAGTAGACACCCATACACTTACAGGCTAATGAAAAAAAAAATGAACACGGAATTAAATTCAGGATAGCGCAGCAAGCTTTTGAAAGGAGATAATAACATGTAACGTTAAGCAACAGGAAGATAGCAGAGTGGACCAAGGAAGAAACGATAATTAATATGATATCCCAGAAGAAATACAGATAGAGAAATGGGCATGCGCAGGGCATGTAATGCAAAAGCGAGGCAACTGATGGTCTCTTAGGTTAACCGAGTGTAGTCCAAGGGAAGGAAAACGTAACAGGAAGGCGGCGCAGGGTCATTCAGGTGTTTGGCATTACGAAGTTCGCGGGTTTAAGGTGGCTGCAGTTGCACATTAGAGGGTTTGTTGCAGCCATAAGTTACTGGGATGTTTGCGCATCCGTATGGATGTTGTTTATTGGTGAGTAACTCCAAAGTGCTCTTTAATTACTGGAAAGTAAAATGCTACTATCATAATCACTCAGTTTCCGGTTTAAACAGTCAATAGACCGTTGTCGTCGACAACTGCATTGTCATGACTGCAAAGAAAGTGCTGCATGTTTAGGAAGACTGCACCTAAGATCACTGATGTCCAGGTGAAATGAATCGTACGCCATAGATAGCCTGGGGGCATGAGCTTCTGTTCAAAAGCTAGGTAGATTATATGAAATCTAAGTGGTCCAACAGCGATTGCGAACAAATTAAGAACACTCATTAGCAGCTTTGTTAGAGGTCACAATTAATGCCACCGAGGGTCTCGAGAGTGCGCGCCCTGTGCTTTTACAGCGGGGCTGTCTGCTTTTGAGCCGTGTTTTATTTTGCTGTGGCGTCCTCAAACCCCATGCCACCACAACCAGCACTTAGAACAGAGAAAAGGTGCGATGAACAATGGATGGATGTCAGTGCCATCTGGCTTGCCAAGACGGATGGCCACTTGCAGCTGGCCCCTCTCCTCGGTTGTGACAGTGGTATTCTTAATGCAGTGGCTGGCCAGCTGCAACCAAAACAATCAAAGAGAAAATATGTCGATTTTGAAATCTTTTGAGGGCTATAATAGAGTATTTCGCGTGCTGGCAGCATGAAAATTTACCTGTTTTTGTTGCGATTTCACGGAGCCCCGGAGAGCCCCAACTGAAAATGTGCGAGGGGCGGTGACATCAGAGCAGCGCGGAGCCGCCACCTACTCCTCCGCTATGCGGGTGACTCAGAGGTGCCGCCGCCGCTGCGACTGCAGCGCCGTTGCTTCCGCATTTCTACTCCGGATGGCCATTGGTCAAACCACAGCCAATTTTTTCTATCAATAACAAAATATGAACTGGAAAGTGCACTACACTTAAAGCAAGAAGCATGAAATATTTGGTGGGATTACCATCCGGAAGCTGCACTTGAGTTGTGAAAGACGCCGTAGCGAAGGCTTGGCAGATTATGTATCCACCACCGGGGGTTCTGACCCTGTACTGAAATCTCACAGCACATGGGCACAATTGCAATTATTGGCAGGGATTTTATCCCGTGACATCTGGCTCAGCCCGCAAACGCCACAGCCACAGAGCCATCGCGGATGGCTGGGATTGATATCTGGGCGTGAAACACTGTAAGAGAAAGGATAAAGTAGCATAGAGACCGCTCTCGGTAGCACGGCGCACGCTGTGCAAGAAATATTAGCATCAGGTGACAGCTGCAAAAGAAGGGAGCTGAGGCTCAGGTTCAGCCATGGCGATTAATTGGGGCACATTTTCGCAGGTGACCCATGTCCGCAGCCACAGCAGATCAACAGCTCTGTGCTGGAGCCTTGCATGATCCTGGATGGCTGGGACTACTTCAGGGGCAACGAGGTGGCCTACATCTACTCCTGCCTCATCCTGGCCTTCATACCCATCAGTATGCTCGGCATTTTCTATTTGCTGTCACTGATCTGCCGTTTAAGCTTGCTACGGTTGTTTGTGAGTTTTTCATGGGAATGAGGCATGTCACTGCTACACTGCTCTCATTATGTGTCCCAGAATACCTTGCACAACACTTTCTCCATGTTCTCTGTGCTCTAAGAATAATCGGTGCTTCTAAAAGAAAGCTGCAAACTTTGTTGAAGTGAATCCTTGCTCTTAGTGGCCCTTACAACTTCAGCTGACTGTGTGCAGTACTCCTGAGTAGTGTTACTCTATGTGGCAGTCTTGTATAACTATTTTAGATTTTACGGAGAGCCTAAATGGAAGTGTGAAGAAATTTTCTTTTCGTGCCTCTGCTTCAAACAATGAACTAAGTTGTAGGTATGCTTGAAAATTAGCATCAACACTTCCAACCTTCCTCAGTATTACCATTAACCGTATGTGCTGTTAATTGGTAGGGATTACTTCCAATGAAGACTTTCTTAGCAAACAACACTAGAAAATCACTACGGCATCGCAATAACAATAAAAACACCACCTAGGTCTCAGGAAAAATCTGACAAATTTTTTAGGATAATATGGTCGCTGCAGTTGGTGCTAGACAGGGTTAATTAATATTGATGAAAGGAGGATTTGTCTTGAAGAGTATTTAGCCCGACGGGTAACGGCAATAATACCTCATCGGTTGGGGCTCACCAGCACCGGCACAATTTTCTTTTTAGGGTAGACAACTTCGGGTGCAATTCAAAAGGGAGCTCATTGCGTTATATTTCCTGTTACTGCTTTCCATTAAATAAAAATTTATAACTTTTTGTGTGGCTGTTCGTCAGGTAAGTCGCCCACAACTGTACGGAGCTGCCAAACACTCAAGTGTTCATGACACGCTTTGTCCTACTTTAGTATGGAGATTTCTAAAATCAATTTTACTTATCGTTATAAAGCTACAACCTAGTCAAAAGAATGCTGTTTTCAAGGTTTCAGGCAAAGAGCCTGTAAAATGTAAAAAGAGAGATAAAAAAAACAGCCCTAGCATACATGATGCAGGGGTGGTGATGAAGGAATACAAATATTTCAACCGTAGAGTTCATAATTTTGCCAAGCAAAAAATTGCTGTCTATGTTTTAAAGACATGGCATATCATTGACATAGAACCTTTTTTTTATACAAGTAGATATTTCCCATCTTCCAATAAACTCGCCTTCACAAGCGACAAATTCAAACCCAGAGTTTTTCTGTCTTGCTTTTTTTTTCTCAGGCAACTTTCTCTGCAGTTCCGAACCGATTGCATTCTTTTTCCTCTTTATCTTTTTTTTGCAGTATGTGCTGGGCTCGGCTACGGCGTCATAAAGCTCCAGAACAAGAGGAGACGGATTATTAAGGCAAAGAAGGACACGACAATCGGAAAAAACTACGACAAATTGTGTAAGGTTATAACTTGAAAACACAGCTTATTTTTGCATTGAAGTGTGTTTATTTGTCTTTTCGCCATCGAAGTGTGAGCAGCCATCAGTTTTGATACAGTAACAAAAGCGTTCATGTTTAATGTATGAGAGGAATGAAGTGAGTGCCGCTCGGTCACACAATTTTGTTTTTCGGTTAATTAACGGAAGCCGGAAAAATTCATGTCGCGGCTGGGTGGTTGTAACGAGAAATTAAGGGACGGGTAGTGGCATTGGCGCATCTGCACCCTGCATCGGCGCCCGTTGTTGCCGGCTTCCCCATCGCATCTTACAAGGGAAGGAGCCGGTTTACTACAGAGCGCTGCACAGCAAACCAAAAATCTCTCAGAGACGCCTAGCTAGACGTCTCTGAGAGGTTTTTGGTTTGCTGGGTGATGTCACCCCCTTCGCATCGTACGATGTGGGCAGCAACCACTACCCACTCTCCAATAAATACAAAAATTGGCTTTCAGCTTTTGCCATCCCTCTTTCCATGTACCACTGTGTACATGTGGCACCTATCTCTACTCTGCTCTCGTTCAGCACCCCCAGAACAAGAAAGACTGAGCACGACCTCCTGCCCCACGCCCCTAAGTCACTACTGTGAGATGGCAATTGTGTTAACATTAAACGGTAACGTGAATCCAGGAGGCGCGAGCCTTAATGTGCTCCACCTTGAAGGGCAGGCATGCCATCCCATGGGCATGACTCAATGATGCCCGCATCAACCGAAATCTCGGTGACAGAACCGGGAAAATGTTTTGCTCAAAACTTACAGCGCTTGGTAATTTTTTGTATATTCCGGTGCTCCAGTGATCAGTGTTTCTGTGGAGAAAAATTTGCGGCAAATTTTGTCACAGGAGAAGAAATCACAGTAGGAAATTCATTTCACTCAAATATGTTTAAATCGACTATAAAACCAGGATTTGTTTAACCGGTTGGCCATCAAGTTCTTTGGTCTTTGCACTCGCATGTGTGTGTCATGTGTCTGTGTGAGTGCTTTAAGTAGGCTAGTTTAATATGAATTTAGGTGTACGTTAATTTTTGTATTTTTGTAAAAGGTGGCGCAGTTAAAACTTTCCCTCAGATGTCATTTAAAGCCAATACGAAAGCAGACATTACAACGAGGCGCTCTGCTTACGTCCAGGCTGCATTAATTAGCTGAGCAGCTCTTTTTTCTTTTTTTAAATATGGAAGCTGTGGTTGCTCTAAACTCACTTGTCAGTAAGCGACCACATGTTAGCTGTTTCCAATATTGAATCCAGCAGCCTTTCTTGCAGCAGATTGGTACGCTTAACAGGGCTCCCACATATGATTTGTTGCAATTGAAGCCTCTCTCACACCGATTGTGATCCATTTGTAATAAGACAATCGAAGCATTTTTCACGCAAAACTCCTGTCTTCCCACACTAGCTCGGAAATAGCATTAACATCGTCACCTAAACATTGGCTGCAGACCATCAGCCGCGCCCTATATAGATTCGAGTAGGTAGCACACTGCACAAATAACTTGGCATTTTCATTTGTTGGCGCAGACGTCAAGGAGTGGCTGCACCAGAACCACAAGCGCTTCGTCAAAGTCAAGATTGGACCGGATGAGTCCCTTTCCACCGTAAATCGAAAAGGTGAAGTTCTGCGCAAGGTCGATTTCAAGTCCGTCTCGGCGCTTGTTGTCGAAGTCACGACCGACATGGCCAAAAAGCCCATGTGCCTGGTGCGTTCGCCAAGGGACCACGACTTGGTAAGTGCAGCTCTCTGCGGGCCCACTTTCAAGCCACACAAGCCCCTTTTGTGATGCGTTGTATGGTATTTCTTCGCGGATTACTAACATCTAGTTTTCAAAAACAAAATATATGCTTCAATTTGTAAACAAAGAAATATAACCTTGTTATTCGCGGCCGAACTGATGCCTTGGATATACATTGTATCTTTGTATGCTGGGATTCTTTCTCAAGTTGCAGCCGCATTTCCGCCATTTGCATCCACAAGTACGAGATAGTTCCTGGAGCAAAACAAATAAACATTATGCTAGCAAATTCATTTTAATGGTCAGAATAAAGTCTGTTATGCCCTGAGTACCATCTACAGTTCAGACTGCACAAATGTGGGCTCTTTATTTTCTGTTTTCCCAAAAGCATATAAAGTCCTCACATTATTTCGCGAAGTACATTTTGCATCATATATATGTAACATAAGCCGCAGTGTCAGCATCCGGTGATCCAGCAGGCCTACGGAAAGTCACTCTGTGCAAGAGCTAAGCTTACGGGAAAAACAACCTAAATTTCTACGGTTGTAATGCAGCATCACTAGATGATAGAATGAACTTTTAATGCTTTTATCGATTAATATTGTATGTCTCAGTGTTTGAATAGACATGTACAGTTTTCAGGAAGTACTAGATGAGCTCAGCTTGCAATCTTCTACTGTACGAAAGTGAAATTTTCTTGACGAATAAGCCAGTTTTTGGCATCTTGCATTTTAGGACCCAGTGATGATGGACAGCTGGAAGTGTCAAACTGTTATCTGACATTTTAATGCCTGGACATTGCAAGGCTGGCTATGCCGTTTGATCGATATAGCCCGGAGTGTGGAAAAGTTTGTTACTGTACACCAAACAATATTCCTTGTAAGCTGGTTAGACGTACTAGTGTGTCATTGCAGGTAGTATTACGCAGTTATCGTCACCAGCGTTGCGTCAGTATAGGGCTGGAAATGCTTCAAAGAAAAACACATAGCAGGAGTGCACTGTTCCATGTGACTGTTTCTTGTGCGCTCAAATTAGGGTGTTCAATAAGAAACGATTTCGATAATAGTTTCCTCACTTAGTTTGCATTACCTTCCTTTGGTCAAACCTCGTCCACGTGTCTAGCAAGGCGGTGCGCGTACCTTTTGCAGGTGCTTCAGTTCGACAGTGTACACTCGCGTAAAAAGTTCCTGACCAAGCTGGAGAGCTTCCTGGTGAACCGCAAGAAAACGCTAGAGAGCATCGACACCACCCGAGACACAATGCTGTCCAATGCTGAGACGAAGGAGAAGCGCCAGAAGCGCCTGGAGCACTTCTTCCGAGAGGCCTACGCACTCGTAAGTTCGACGCTTGTTTACCGGTTAAACAGTGCTACTGTCCCGGCTCATACGGCCGCGTACAAAGTTCTCGATGCTTGTTTTAGATGGTTCCTTAGACGAATTATGTCATAAAGGGCGTGGAGAGACCTCTTCCATATTTTTAGCGCAGTTTCCAAAGCACTGAAGCTGATGCAAGCCACGAAAATAGTGGCTTGATAGAGGTGATGCTCTGATGAGTGTCTGGAGTATAGTATTGGCAGTGTTCTTTTGCTCCTGCACCAACCAACCCCTCCCTTTGAAAATGAATTGACCACTCGTTAAAAAAAAAAAAACAGCCTGGTCTTGTGCCTGCGGTCTACTCATATTACTTTCTCACGTCATGGGTACAACACTTCTTTGGAGGAATAATGTCACAGACAACAGGAAGACACGTAAATGCCAGCTTGGTTGACTTCACTGCATGAATGAAATGTTGGCTGTAGAATGGTACGGCCAGATTGCTAGCTACCTGTCTTCACGGTAGTCCAAGCGCAGGTGATAGCTGTACCGTGGGTTCTCCAAGGTATGCACTGCCTGAAGAGACTATCTTTTATCTGTCCGCAGTTTCTGTGAAACAGATGCAGCTCTTTCGCTAAGCGAACAGATTTTATGCCCTACAGGAACACCATTCACGCTTTCTTACTTATGTTACAAGACAGCGACCTTTCTAGGAAAAACACTTAGCAGGAACAACTGATGCTTCTGCTCAAGGAATGCACTTCGTCTAAACCCTCGCAAATCCTCGTGGTTCTATTCAAAATATCACTCTAGCACTTCAGTTGCAGTGCTGCTATGGTGTGAATGCTGATGCGAGCGCGAGGGAAGCTACACTGGTTTTTAGTAGAATGAATCATGTGACAGCATTATAGTAATCTCTGTTCATAAACGGCAAACCTTCCGCATTCCGCATTTGATGGATTTGCTTCTGAGTGATACCTGCTGCGGTGGCTCAATGTTAGGGCGCCTGGCTGGTGATCCGGGCTTCCCGGGTTTGAACTTGGCCGGGTTACGATGGAGGTGAAACGCAACGGCGGCCATGTGCTCTGCGATGACAGTGTACGTTAAAGATCCTCTGGTGGTCGAAACTATTCTGGAGGCCTGTGCTACAGCACGTATTGCATCCCTTCTTCCTCCCTCCTCCCATCCCACCTTCCTCCCTTCTCTTACGGCACGGTTCGGGTGTCCGCCAAAATACGAGACAATTACTGCGCCATTTCCTTTGAGGAAAAAACAATTTCCGAGTTAACATTTTTCGCGGTGTGCAGCTATTTTCTAGATTTTTATTGGTCTGTTAGTGTAGTGAAATATTCACCAGGCTACGCTTATCTAATATAAATGAACTAGTTTATTCTCCGCAATTGTTACTCCAAAGCTCTCACGTGTTGTTTCGAATAGCAACTGATTTACTGACTTAAAACGAGTAAATGTTTGTTATTCTAGCTTAGGCCGTGATGGATTGTCTAGGATTATCCGTCTAGCAACATGACTCACCCTTGGTCTTCTTTTGTCTTCTTCGTCGTGCAGACGTTCGGGTTGAAGCCTGGCGAGAAGCGGAAGTTGGAAGAGGTTGGCAACGATGTTATCATGGTGATGCGGACATCCCTTTCGAAGCAGGAGTTCGCCGACGCCCTGGGCATGAAACCGGACTCGCTGTTCGTCAAGCAGATGTTCAACTGCGTCGACAAGGACAAAGATGGGCGCATCAGCTTCCAGGAGTTCCTGGACACTGTGGTGCTCTTCACAAGAGGTCTGCTTTCACTTTTCGCCTCGGCTGTGGAAACCTACTTTCTCAAAGTTGATACAGCGTTTACTTCTGTGATAAGGGTTTTGAAAGGTACACTCGCCGTCAAAAGTAAATGGAAGGCGACTTTGTCAAAAAAATTTAATTTCTTTAAATCTAAAGCATAATGGTCCATGCTTGTTTTGCTTTACCTTTTGACTGCTGGCATAATCTTCCAGACTAGCCGTTTTTTTGTTACTTTGCAATCAATATTCTTGCCAATTAAATGTGGTCAGAAGAATGAAGCATTCTAATAAAAACTCTGCACTAAAATAGAGCGTATCAAAGCTCTTTTTTTCTTCATCCTAAAATAAATGTCATCAATCATTCGGATCATACAGAAATATTGAAGTGTTGTTCTGGATAACATGCAAAAACAGCTTTTTTCTTGCCAGATACCCCTTATCTTAGGCCAGTTGCAAACATCTTTCTCTACTTTGCAAAGCGAGACTTTTTTAGGTGGCTCGTCGAAAATAAAAACAGTGAAAGAAACGAGCAGTGCTGACGGGGAACATTCACTCAGATCGTTAGTTCCCGAGCAAGAATGGGCTGTTTGATTTGGGCTGAAAAACTGAATCATTGTCAGTGCTTAGAAATAGGGCCTGCTTCTTGAGCTTAGAGGGCACCAAAGTTGGCCGGTATCGATAGTCCACAGCACTGTAACGACGACCTGCACCGAAAGTGGAGGTTTCATTAGCTAGAAAATAAAAAAAAAGAAACACAAGTGTGCAAAATAAATGGCTTGCATGGAGACTGATTTCTGGGCGCAAATCCCACAGCCTACACAACACCGTCATTCACTTCAAAACGGTGGCAAGGCCTCCTTTTCGCTATATTATATATATTATATTTACAAATACTGTTGTCTCTGAGGAGAGACATAGCAGGAGTGGGTAAATACATTAGTAAAAACAAATAATATGGGTAGCATAGAGATAGATATTACAGAGACGTCACGAGTTTGTATCACGAGTTTGTATCGTCACGAATAATAAAGACGTCACGAGTTTGTACTGACTGGCGGGAAGATTTTGAAATGCAATATTCTCTACAATAATTGCGTCCTCGATTGCCGGACAAATGTCAACGTAGCCAGAAATGGGCAGGAAGTCAATTTTTACTGGCAACAATACTTTATGCAGCTGTCCTCAGTGCCCTTCAAGCAGTTGTTAAGGGAAGAAAATATTATCAAGAACACAAAAAAAACCGCACCAAAAATACTCTTCAAGCACAGATTATCTTGCCTTGGAGAGACCAATCTGCTTCCTTCCATTCTAGGTATTCGATGGCGGTATGAAGTATTTGGTTATGGCTCTACCGTTTAATTGATGATTTCTGACTTTTAATGAAGGCTGGCTGTTACGCCCAGCTGCACTGTATCGAGTGACCTGCAACATGACCCACGCTTGCAGGAAAGAGCGAAGACAAGCTGCGCATCATATTCGACATGTGCGACAACCAGGGCGACGGAATGATTCAGAAGCAGGAGCTGACTCGCATGCTGCGCTCCCTGGTGGACATCGCAAAGACCAACGCCCTGAGCGAGTACGAGACGAGTGACATCATCAGTGGCATGTACGCCTCCGCAGGCCTAGACAACTCGGAATCCCTGAGCTACGAAGACTTCAAGAAGATGATGAAGGAGCATCGTGGAGACGTCATCGCCATTGGCCTCGACTGCAAAGGTCCCAGTTGTTTTTTTTGTGCACTTCGGATAAGTCATGTGAAATGCCTTTCAGTGACCGTCTCATTTTTTTTTAAATGTAAAATGTAATAGATTCTTATAGAGAACATATGAATTCTTGCGCTTTGTGAAAACTTCCTTGCAGTACCTCATTGTGTATTCATGGTTGGCAATTTCGTAGAACAACACCTGCAGCTGCATGTGAAAGTGGAAATCATGTCACATTACACAGCCAAACAGACGTTGCATTACTTACGAGTAAGCAGACCAAAAAAAGCGTGCAATGTAAATGTTTCTGGACGGCCAATAACTTAGCCATTTGCTACGGCTGCAGAACAGAAGTCATAGAGATTGGCTCATATTGTTACGCAGCCTTGGGCTGCGTAACAACTTAGAAACTTAGAACAATATATAACAATATATATAAACTTTGTTCACCTCGTCTTCATTCACAATATCCGTTGCAATATATAGCGTAGCGATAAAACGAAGAAAGCCTACACTGCAAAAGTGCTTTGCTACGTCCCTGTTTCATATTATTACAGCTTCTTTTCTGAATAGCATGTGTTGTATGAAGCTATTACTCCATATTTTTTGCATATTAATTTACATAGCCAGATCACATACGGAAAGTTTAGTAATGGAAAAATAAAGGTAGTTGCAAAAAATTGCACCAAAAGTAACAATCCCTCTGTTGCTCACATTGTGGTAGAAAGTCATTTTATTCGTGAAAGAAGGCAAAGGCGACTGTAGTGTGCAGAACTTTACTGTTTGCATCATTCGATAGGCGCCTATGGAACGAACATTAAAAAAAAAATTTCGCAAATTCAGAACATGGGACGATTATACTACAAAGAGCTTAAATAAATCACACTGCATTCATTGTGGTTTGCAAAATAGGAAAAAAAAAGGCTTTTTGTTTCCTATAATACAGCGCTGGTGTTTTTCTCTGTTATGTAGTTTCCAAAATTCTAGCGAGTTCATTTCTGAGTTGTAGCTATCTCCAGCACTTGGCATAATAAAATTGAGTTCGTAGTGCAGTTGGTGTCAAAGAAAGGTTATTCAGTGCATGAAGTGACCGAGAAACTCCCAGCCCACTAACGAGTTGCAATTACCTTTGTAGAAACTTTCATAATTTCTTATTCTACATGGTTCAATCCCCAACTGCAGGTGCCAACCAAAACTTTCTGGACACGTCGTCGAACGTCGCACGGTAAGTAACATTACGATTCACTTTGCCTTTAAAAAGTTAGAAGGGCTCAACTTTACCGTTACCGCTTGATTTTTTTGCTGGAGCACTTTTTTTTTTAAGTGTCGTAGGCCCATGAAAGCCAAATGCTAGCGGTTAAAACTAATGGTTACGCTGCAACAGCTGCTGGAGTCATGAGGCGATAATTTTATAACTGAGCAGATTTTTCCAGCCTGCCGTAATGGCTCAGTGGTTAGGCTGCTCGCCTGCTGAGCCGGAGTACGTGGGTTTGTACCCAACCATGTCAGCCGCATTTCAGTGGAGACGAAAAGCAAGAGGTGCCCATGGGCTGTTGGTGTTGTTGCAACTGAAGGAAGGATGAAAAGGAAAGTGCACGGGCCTGCCCACTGGCTCAAGCTGAGCCACAATCTCTGCCACGTGCAGACAGAGGAGAGTTGAAAGATGTGAGAGGAAAGATTGAAAGAACAGACGCGGGTCGCAACAGCCGGGTCTGTGTGGTGGGCAATGTCAGTGCACATTACAATTGACTTTGCGTTTACAAAGAAGGGCTCAACTTTACCCTTAGAGCTTGATTTTTTGCCGGAGCGCTGAAATTTTTTTAGGCATCGTAGGTCCACAAAAACCAAATGTTAGCGGTCGAATTTATTCTGGAGCCTTCCACTACGGCATCTCTTTCTTTCTTACATCTTTTACTCCCGCCTTCATCCCTGCCTTATGGTGCGGTTCAGGGGTCCACTGAGATATGGGAGACAGTTGCTGTGCCATTTCCTTTCAACATCATCATCATCATCATTTATTTTTTCTTAAGGACCCCTGGGCGGTGTCCTTACATAACCTCAAAACCAACCAATTTTTTTTTCCAGCTCATCTTTTTCTTAATAGCCAGCACAGGAACTGGCACATATTTTCATAGTGCGTTTAGAAAAATCGTAAATGTCTACTCGGTAACGAGGCAAAATAAAGTTTTTGGCTTCAAGGAACTAGTGCGGAAATTCCTTCGCTCACTGCCTTTTAGATGTGATAACACAAGACACTACGTACCTTGTATTAGAACTGACAATACTGACAGACCGCCGCAAGGCAGCCTGACATGTGGCGAAGATATTGTTAGCGGGTCTCTTTACAATTCCCGGGCATCCCCTGTTGTGTCCTCTAGCTTTAGCGTCTGGCTCCTCCTGAAGCTAAGGCAGCGTCTCCTCTGTGTGATTGTGAGGCATTGGGTGCAGCGGCTGTTCTTGATTTTGTGGAGGCACGAACGGATGTCACAGGACATTTCTCTTTGAATCCGCCCTCTGAACAACCGTCGTCCTCAGCTAGACTCATCGCGGCGCTTGCAGTATGGCGATACTGAGAAGCCAGGGCCAAGTGCTCTATGACACGTTTAAAACTCGCGCAGCGTATGCCATCTTGTGTGCGAGGCGTCGTAGTGGAACGCAGAATGCATAGGTCGTCCAGAACAATCTGCCCGCCTCCCTATCGCCCCCGCTGCTGCGCTGTGTTTGTTCCCTCAAAGCTTACCTGATGTCGCAAATACCCCATCTTCCACATTGTACCTAAGGGCAAGTGTTCGAATAAAAAAAATTGTCTTCACTCGTAGTGTGTTCCACTCAGGAGTGAAACAAGACATGACGATGCTGGTCTTTTATTCGGCTGTTGGCAAAAAAACGGCTATTTAAAAGAACCCTTGCTTGAAGAACATTTCTCAATTTCTTGGGAATTTAGCGCAGATGAGTCTGTCGCCAATTGAGAGCTATGGAAGTTCAGTCTGGGCTATTTGGTACATAGTCTTGAATAAATAAACCAGCAGCTGTGTGAGTCTCATCTCTTCTGAGTGCTTCGTCTTGTGAGTGGTTTATTTATTTGTGAGAGCTGCCAACGTTGTGGGGATTCGTAATCGCCAGAAATTGCGAGCATATATCTCAGTTATACGTGGTGCAGTATGTTTCTCTCAGCCATTACGTTGGAATCTCAAGTCTTAGTTATCCTTCCGTGTTTTTCCAGGATGACAAGCTTCCAAATCAATCAGCCTGCGGAGGACCCACCGTCTTGGACCGTGCAAAAATGGAACCAGGTCACCACGTTCTTGGAGGAGAACCGACAGCACGTGTTCTACCTGTTCGTCTTTTATGTCATCACTGTGGTCTTGTTCGTGGAGAGGTTTATCTGTAAGTGTGTTTCTGATTTTCCCAAGTTATTTCAAACATATATTTACAATTAAATCCATTTCTCTATGATTATATGAAATCACCGCGTCATTTGGGCTTTTCCTTGCCACGCTATGTAATACACTTTAGTTAAGAAGATTTCTGCAATTCTTATCTCGAGGGAAATTAGGAATGTCTGCAGAAATGTTTGGTCCACAACCAAAGAATGTTAAAAAATGTTCCCTTTTAATATACACCGCACACTGATACGGAATATGTGCTGTAAGGCATTCCGTCTCAGAGGTAATGAATGACTTGCTGACGGCACAATAGGCTTCACTACTCCTTATGACTGTGTAAAAATGCTGGGTTGATTGCGTTGACCCATATTGTTGTATCATCAATGGCATGAGATCACACTCTATTATTTGTTGCAAGTATGCTAGTATTAAAGGAAAATGCAGCATGCATGCGATTTGTCGAATATTTTGTAATGACGTATGAGCTGTGCAAGTGCAGTTTTGTTTGCAACAGTGAAGTAAACACTCCTGCACGCCGCGCTGTACTTACAGGTTTAGACGCTCACAATAGTTCCCGATTACGCGTTATCATATTTCTTTGTTATTGCGTGTCTTCACCGAGTATCTAGGTTTAAGTCACGAGTCAGTACAGTGGAAAAGCCGCAGGCAGGTTTTAGCACTGTTTGGAGTAGTCGGATGTGAGAACGACACGGCTTTCTTATTGAGATGGAGGTAAACAAGGCGAAATAAAAAATAAAGCTGAATGAAAAGTCAATTGCTATCGGTTGTTTCCCTCTTTTTTTTTTCAGCCATATATTCGGTGCACACAAGAGAAATCCTATTTATGATCCAGACATTAGAGAGGCATTTGCCCTGCTGTGGATGTAGTCAGCCTGATGATGATGATGACTAGTACTGGTTGCCCTTTTCAGACTACTCGTACATGTCGGAGCACATGGACCTGCGGCATGTGATGGGTATCGGCATCGCCATCACACGAGGCTCGGCGGCTTCTCTGTCGTTCTGCTACTCGCTCCTGCTGCTGACCATGTGTCGGAACCTCATCACCAAGATCCGCGAACTCCCGCTGCAGCAGTACATTCCACTCGACTCGCACGTCCAGTTCCACAAGACTGTCGCGCTCACGGCACTATTCTTCAGCTGTAAGTATCAGCCCCAATAGGGCAGGGATTAGGTATGTAGAATGGACACTAAGTGTGCTACCTTAGGGCCGTGCTATTTTTTGTCCTATGGCGTATTTGTACCCTACTAGGCAGTTTCTTGCAGCTCAGAGAAAGAACCCTTCGTGCTCAAAAAGAGACCTCAGGTTTCCTATAATATGTGAGAAATCCAACAGACATGCCTTGTTTTGTTCTTTTTTTTAATTTGCTAATAGCATAAATGAACAGAAGTGAGAAAACCAGTAGCGCCGCAAAATGTATGGGAACGCGAGCGCTTCTGTGCATCAGTCACCACATCACGCTTCTTAAACGAAAGTCTTGAAATGCTGAGAGACATATTCATAAGAGCACAGTAATTTTAGGAGCCTTGCTGAGAAAGACAAGCGGTCGGGTTAGTTAGTATTGCATTGATTTTCCAGTGGCGTGCAGCAACTCGAGATATAAACACGGAGAAACGCGACGATGTTGGCAGTCGTGTTTCTCCGTGTTTCACTCTTGTGTTGCCGCGCACTACTGAAAAACCGCTGTTGAGAAGGCCTGCTGTAAAAACGAGAAAAATACGCCTAGAGCTTAGATGGTTGGCAAGATATAAACTGTACGTATCGAACTTCGGCATTGCACCGAAGATAGCGTACCAGAGAAATGAGGTTACTGAGAGAGCCTTCAACGAGTTGTCCCCTGAGGTGTTTGTTAATTACAGTTAGATAACGGATAGCGTAACTTGCACAGGTGCTGATTGCTATCTTTTTTTTTCTCTCAGTGGTGCACACCATTGGACACTACATAAACTTCTACCACGTGTCCACTCAGCCAGCGGAGCATCTGCGTTGCATGACCAAGGAAATGCATTTCGAGTATGTTGCTTTTACGAGTTTGTTACGAAGCTGCTTCGAGCTGATTTTTTCTACATGATTCTTCATTCATGCACTATGCAGTAGCTTAATGTGCTCTTTAGTGCCGATAGGTATTTGTTTTTAGAGCAGGAGCGTGGGATTACTCTTATAATTTGTGTGTACTGTGAATAATGCACTCTATGGCATAAATGACCTGTTGTCACACTTAAGGACCGAGACGATCAGTTTTCACGATGTCACAAGCACTTAGAAAGTTTGGTGACTTTGTGGATCTGTGAAACAGATAATTCTTAAATGATAGGCTCTGTTATTCTTATTTCCTGTAAGCATGTAGACATCTTTGAAAAATATCGTCTTTGCCAGTACTAGTACCCTCATGACGAGGCGTGTTTCTTAGCCATTTAGGGAAGCAAATGTGGCATCCCTTAAGCCCTTATTCATATTTAAGTCATATTTTGGGTATCTGAACGGGAGTCTGTCGCGATTGTGGCCCTCCATTGGCTACGTGAGGGATGGGAAGCAGCAGTACTCATCACACCAAAACATTGCAATGAATGTGGATGAAATCGAAGATACGGGCGCTAGGCCTGTCGTGCGTTGCATGCAGTTCAGATGGCCCATTGTCGCTGGCTAATTTTTTGAACTTCGCTTGTGTTTGCTGCATGCACGCACAGTGGTGCATTCTTTTCTTTACTTGTTTATCACAGAAGCGTGATTGCGAGTCCTCATTTTCAGCGGCGGTGGCGGAAAAGATAACACTTACTCCACAGTTCCCTAACAACACCGGCCGAAATTCTTGTCGGCTAACCGATGAGAGAACAGCTGTTTATCGACACTGGTCGCTTGGTCACCTTAGAAATTGCGGTGACTGTAGAATAGCTGGCTCAAAAATTCAATGAGCAAGTTCTTTGTGCAAGGGGCTCAGTGCAGAGAGTGATGAGAAGGGATATTATAGGTGTAGTCCTAAAACACCTCAGATTGAAAAAACCCCACTCGAGCATATCCCAGCTGAAGCTTTAAAAAAATATGAGTAAAGACATGGGTGCAACATCTGCAGCGGAAAATTGGTAACTATCATTCAATAGGACGTAATAGTGGATACCGGTAAAGAGAAAACGTAATCAAGAACAGCCACAGGTCGGATAGAGAGGTAAGTTTACGAATTTTTTATGAAATAGAGTGGCCGTCAGTCATGATACTAAGTGAAGGCAATTAAAATGTGATTTTGTCCTACGATGCACTCAACTGGCTTGTGATGACGATGACAGCTTTGTCGTATTTTATAACTTCGTTTCAATGGTAGGCATAGATGTTTTTCTACGTACACTGCATACTCGGATTATGGCACCTGAAGGTTCTGCCGTAAGAGCGGCAAAGAGCGAACTGCTTGCCGACTTGCAAGACTTAAAGCTGGTAGTGTTGCAGCTTTGAGTCTGAGCTCTGCTTTTAAACAACTTCTGTCTCGATGTTTCAGCTCTGACTTCAAGTCCACGATTACTTTCTGGGTGTTTCAAACGGTCACAGGTGCGTGCAAAGCTTTTCTTATGTCTTCCTTTTCTGCTCAAAATTTGCTGTTTTGTTGTAACAATGTTAAATGCTAGTGGCAGGCATTACCACTGTGTCAAACTGTCATTAATTTTCCTCTTCTCTTCCCTAACAGGCATCACTGGCGTTTTGCTATTCATAGTTATGTGCATCATATTTATTTTCGCCCATCCCAAGATTCGGCAAAAGGCATACAGCTACTTCTGGATGACGCACAGCCTCTACATTTTACTCTACATTCTCTGCTTGCTTCACGGCCAGGCAAAACTCACAGGGGTAAGTTAATTTGCTGTTTGAAAAAACAAAAGACATTTCTTGAAATTTTCTACGTAACGTTCCTCTTCAAATGCATTTTTCGTCACTTTTGAGTGGCTATATATTGTTGGAGCAAGGTTTTGTTGCTATAGCTACACATTACTTTAATGTATCTGGCGTTTCAATGCTGCCTTTTGGGATCAGTGACTTCGAGGCAGAATTGTTGGGTCATTTCTGCAGTAGCCATTCTTTTTCCCCTTCTTCTACCTTGTGGCTGCAAAGACAACAATCAAAATAACTTTCGGACCGTCTATATACTATATGCTACACTTCAGCAAATCCAGATAGTTTTTGGAGACGGGAACAGTGGCACACTTATGAACCTTTAAGCAAAAGTATTGTTGAAGATTCACGAAAGTCCATTGTAGCATGCAACTGCACCCAACCTTGACAACAGTTTCCATAAAGCGCACCTGAGATTAGCTTACAGGACTTTCTCTGCCTCGTAACGTGCCTTAGCATGCGTTGGAGACCTCTTAAGTTCATAATGTGCCTAATAAATTCACATGGTTTCGAGTAACTATGCTGATGCATCTGCTGCATTATATTGTTAACAGTTGAAGTCAAGCTGGCTTGCGAAGCCCTCGATTATTGCTGGTGGAAGAGCAAGCATTGTTTCATTTCTACGTTCACTGGCTTGAAGGTTAAGTGTGCGTGTGCGTGTGTGTGTGTTATTTTAGCTGCTGGCGTAGAACATGCAGTCCTCCATAGGTCCTCCATCGTTAGGCCACTGCTAATGAGTTAATTAATTATCGTACTACAGATTGCCCGAAGGCATTGCAGCATGGGGGAGGGACGCTACAAATATAAAAAAACCTGGAAGGTGGTTGGAGAGCTAAGTGTCATTGCTTTCATGGCATTTTGAGTGATGCTACAGCCGCTGCATTGCCAGCTACAATGCGTTTTGCTCTACTCAGCACACCCATAGTCAGCGTACTGGAAGCCTGTAAAGAAATACTTTAAGGTAATGACGGGGATAAAATTCTTTACTACGAATGTTTCGCCTCATGTCATATGTGGCAAGGGAAAGCAGACAATAACACCAGGAGTGCAAAACATCCCTTTGCATTTGATCGAGGTAAAATCCAGAATGGTGAGGAGGTCGCCAGTGCCAGCTTCGTTAGTAAGGATATGAGAACCAAAATGCAGTCGCATGGGTACAAAACCCTGTCGCATTGTCGGGGTACAATTTCCCTCCTAATAAATTCCTTTGAAAGCACCGTCACATCAACTGAATGTGTGCCACTCTAAGAAATTAAAATGTTCACTAATCATTAACAAACTTGCAAACAAAAAAGCCTCAACTGTATACAGAAGTTGTCCGAATCTTGGAGGGTGGAATTAATTCCTTACCCTCAACTACGGTGCCTCTTACCCTCTTCCTTCTTTCACTCCCTCCTTCGTTCCTTCCCTCACACTTTGGTTGATGTGTCCTCTGAGGCTCAGACAGTTAGCGGGCCTCACCTTTCCTCATAACCAATTTTTCCTCTTAATTTATTTATGAGCATTACTACAGGACCTTATAGCTGAACTTTTATATTTTGCAAGCACACGGAGTACTTCCACCTCTCCGAAAGAGTGAGCAAATAATGGCTGGCTATACTAGTGCTGCTGTATTCTGTCTAATATAAAAGCGCAGCACAAGACAAAGCTGGTGCTGGAAAATGAGAGATTGAAGTCTCTTCAACCCTTAGAAAACACTCTGTGGGTGGGCTCTTCCTTGGCCTGTCATGGGCAATCCTCCCGTGTGGGCATTCAGCTGATAGGGAGCCCCTAATTTAATCACACTACCTAAGGATTCCGCAGTGCTGGCAGATTCTAACGGACACATTCAGGGCAATTAGTTTTCAAACTCCATATCGATAGGTTTGCTTAAGTGATCTCAGTGCAAATGTTGATAGTTCATTACCTGTCAGATATGTGGATGTCATGAAACAGCCTGTAACTTTCCCTGCAGTCGCCTCGGTTCTGGATGTTCTTCATTGGCCCGGCCATTGTCTTCACATTGGACAAAGTTGTCAGCTTGCAAACAAAATATATGGAGCTCGATATCCTACACACTGAGCTTCTGCCATCAGGTAAGCTCTTATATTAACCTTCAACTGCAGCCTTTTTGCTTTGGTACTGAAGGCAACTCGACAGATATCGTATTTTGTGCAATACTTGCAGGCAACAACAAAAATAAATAAATATAAGTGTAGAAATTGTGTCTGGATGTTCCCTTTCTCTGGCACTACACAATGTTCATAGTCATATGGACAGGAACTACTTTGAGTGGTGGATAAGGATAAGGTGCCAAAACATTTACTCTCATTCAGAAAGTCTTGAACTCCATTATCATTACACGTCAAGTGTACAAAACCCCATGCCGAGTGACGGTGAACAATTGCTTTATTGTGCCACTGATTTGAGAAAATAACAATAACCTGGATAATCATAAACAACACCATAACTTTTAAAGCACATACCAGATTTGTTTTGAGCCTTTTGTGTGTGCTTGTTGCAGTATAAAACCTTCTCTATTTTATGTAAGGTGGAAAACCAACTGCTAACTTTTACTACAGAAAGAATAAAATTCCTGCGGTTTCATATATAGAACCAGTGCTCTATTTTAAAAAAAAAAACTGTGAACAGATGCCTATATCAGGGTTCTACTTCGAGCCAGCAAACTCGGGGAGACGGGGCAGCTTTTGGCTGTACTTCAGTAAAAGCTACAAATGCGAGCCGTCAGGTTCAATACCTGTGTAGTTCAGATGTGAGCACATGAGAACAGCACTCTTGGCGAAGGCTTTTCTTCGCCCCTGTAGCTTCTACTGCTGTGCCGTAGAAATTTGTCCTCAGGTATATTTAACATTAACTGGTGGAAACCATGATGGTTCCAAATCCGGCAGTAGGACAAATGGGGAGCTGTGAAAGAGCTTTCAGTAACAATAGAAAAGGTGAGCAGCAGGCTTCCTCGTGCCAGCCGCGGGGTGAAGGTGAGTAGTCTGGGAGAGAAGCTGTGCTTTGGGAAACAGTTACTACACGTTCCCAATGAAGCCTTCACCAGTTACCAAAGCTGGGCCCAAAGAAGTTTCTGCAAAGCATCTAACGTTTCACTTATCAGAATAAGGTGTTTGATTTGTCAACAGGAAATAAATCGTCTTACAAGCTTACAGTCCGCAAGGTATACGTAAAATGCGATGCGGTTTCCATCTAATGCTTCTTTGCCTTTTATTGATGACGCCAGAACAGCATTACTTGCTAATCAGTTTCTTTATTGGAGATCAGTATATAACAGCAATCAATAATGTACATTATTCTTTAAGCAAATTTTAAGAAAACGTTTTTAGCTGCGAAAGAATCGTTAGGTCTCCATGGAAAAGGGTACTTTACCACTTGAAGTGGTACCAACTTCTGCATGGACGAAGTCGATTTTAATTGATTTCACTTCGGCTGGAAACTCTTCGTGCGCAACGCTACTCCTTCCCGATTCTTCACTTCAGCGTGTTCAACGCTCTTTGTACTCCCGCGCAGATGTCACGCGGGTGAAGTTCACACGCCCGCCCAACTTCAAGTACCTGTCCGGTCAATGGGTGCGGCTGAGCTGCACGGGCTTCCGGGCCAACGAATACCACTCACTCACGCTCACATCGGCACCACACGAGAACTACCTATCAGTGCACGTGAAGGCACAGGGTCCGTGGACGTGGAAGCTACGCAACTACTTCGATCCCAGCAACCTGCACGAAAGCATGCTTCCAAAGGTGGGCATGAATGCTTATGTTTACCTAGTTCTTAAGTGCGCATATTTTAGAACACCAGCTGCGAGGGCTGTGCAACTGTACATATAGTTAATAATTTCAGCTCAGACTTATGTAATCTCAGCTGCAAGAGTTTAGACTTGCCATTTCCATGTGCCGAACCCCACATCAGAGTGCCAAACCACATATTAACGCAGCACTTACTACGAAGTTCGGACACAATGAACGCAATCCCCATGACCATCAGGTTTGTTACTGGTGGGCTCAACTGTAGTGGTTTTTGTCATACCAGCTGCAACCGTGACACACTCATTATTCATTCTATACTAGTGCCTAAGTGCGCACACTTCTAAATGTTTCTCTAAAATCGGAAGCAAAAACGATCAGAGTATCTTAAAAGTTCACTGCAAACAGAAATGCAGTGCTCATGTCTTTACTATGTCTGGACACATTCTCCAAGCGGGCATTAACCTTACAGCAGCTTGGATGGGCGATTTAATGCTCTTTTGTCCGCTTGTGTATACGCATGCACGCTCAGGCAGCGCAGTGATAATGCTGAGGAGCAGACATAGGGTGGACACGGGTGTGTCGTGAATCGTGCAGTGAGAAAAAAGAGAAGCTTGCTAACTTTGACTGTGCAGCAGTGTGTGCACGCACCGCAGGTGAGGCTTGAGGGGCCGTTCGGCGGAGGCAACCAGGACTGGTACAAGTTCGAGATCGCCGTCATGGTGGGCGGCGGCATCGGTGTCACACCCTACGCGTCCATCCTGAACGACCTGGTCTTTGGAACGTCTACGAATCGCTACTCCGGTGTTGCCTGCAAAAAGGTGTGTACTTGAAAAAATGGGTGCTGCATAAGGCTGGGCTGCGTGGCATTGTTTGTCTTGCAGATAAAAGTGTACACGATGTCCACTGAAATGTGCCACCGATTTGGGTCTAGTTCTAGGTTTGCTGGCTCTCTGTTACCATTGCTACAAGAGTAAGACGGCAGTAAAGGACCTGGAAAGTAATCACAGTGGCTGCTGTAATCTCTGAACATAATGAGACACGATCGACCAGTGGTTCTGCGGGGCGACATTGGGTCATGTGGCAGCGTGAAATGAAGGCTTGGATTAACTTGTTAAATGCAGTCGTTGTTGCCACTACTGGCATAAGGTTCGACTAGCTGTAAAACACTTTTTTTATGCGTTTTTACCCTTGCAATGAATGTTCACAGGGACGCTCAGGCTTTGAAAATATGAATATCTCGAACGCAGTGGTTTGCCGATGTCACTGTGATATTGTAAGTGCGGAATGAAGTTGGTCAATTTTGTAATACAAAACCTAGCAGCCACTATTACTGCCGAGAATTGGATTTAAATTCTAAATTGGTAGGGCTCCTCAGTATGAATATGCTCGATTAGGTTCTTAAGAAATGATTAAATAAGAGCATGGGATGCTCATACTTGTCTTGCAATCATTGAGATATGTAGCCACTTCCACTTTTAATTTCATCTGAAGTATAGGGGGTTGCATAAGAGGAACTGCATATGATACTATAGGCAGTTTTATGCAGAAATAATGTGCGACCTTCAAAAATTTTCTGAAGCTCTAAGTTATTTCTCTTTTATTCGCAGGTCTACTTTATGTGGATATGCCCTTCTCATAGGCATTTCGAGTGGTTCATCGACGTTCTCAGAGACGTGGAAAGAAAGGACGTGACAAATGTCTTGGAGATACACATTTTTATAACACAGTTTTTCCACAAGTTTGATCTTAGGACTACAATGCTGGTAAGTTTGGCCAAGTATAAATGAAGAAAGCAAATTGTGTTGCTGGTCACACTAAATGGAAATATCGATTCTGTGCTCTAAAGTTTATATTTCTTTAGGTGTAATCAGTGTGTGCATGAATGGTTATAAATGGTGAAAACATTTTAAAGCACTTGAGTGGTGTATTAGGATGCAGGTGGGCGTCCGCCTTCTCAGTAAGTACAGACAGACAGGCAGGCAGCCATCTCGACTGCGCAGATGATTCACTCACGTTCTCAGTGTGGTTTAATCCTAACAGTGAGGCAATATGCATCCCTCCAGCACACTGTCATTAACTGTCGACACCACTGCTTCCTTCAGCAAATTATTAAGCCCATCGGGTGGATGAGTAATGGTATGGTGAAAACGAAACTAATGAACATGACCACTGTCATGCTGTGAGGGCTTTTGACAGGGATATTATATGGCTCCTCATTATCCTGATTATATTATATTATATTATATTATATTATATTATATTATATTATATTATATTATATTATATTATACACTTGTGATAGCCACCAGTTAACTGCTGCTTAAAAATGCTGTTATGAACCAACTCCTGATCATTGGAATGCAAGCGTTATCCAAGTAAAGAAAAGCGGTGCAACCGGCAACTAGAACCAGAAAAGCAAATCCCTTGCAAAAGCGTTGATTGGCTACCTGATTGAAAGCATCATATCTACGAGGTTGCTTTTCTGCCATAAGCACTGTATTTGGAGCTGTTGCTGAATTGCATTAGATTATCGTCTTATCTCATTGCTGACATGACTCGTGTGCTCTGCACATTTTTGTCGGAGAGCTCTGCCCTCTTACACATTCTTGTCTTCAAACTACCCCATGCAGTTTCTAAATGTCATATAGTTCATGGGCTCTCTGGCAAATGCAAAGGTAAAGGAGGAACCACCTTATTTCAGTCACACACTGAGTGCCCATGAACGGCCGCATCATGGCTCACAGAATGTAGGGTTCACTGTCTCATTTGTATTGGGTTGGGTGCCTACAAAATTGCACATACAGCAAGAACACCATAGGAAGTAGACGAAAGACTTCATTTAAAAGTGTCGAACGTTTTGTTCAAATTTGTGGTCAGATTTACAATTTTTCAACAACATATATCATTTTTTAACCCTGTTATGCTCACGCAGTGGAGATACTATAAACAAAACTGATGTGCTCTTTTAAATTTGTCATTGCTGGCCTCTACAATGTGAAAATTAAGAAAATACATAGTCTTATTGTTAAAATAATGGTTAATTGATAATTAACGCAAAGAACTAAGCAACATTTTGGACGTTTAAGATTTATCGGATGCGCACACATACTTACGGAGGTTTAGTGAATCAATAGCAACATTCAGAACCATTAAAACACTTGAAGAAGTAGCAGGGTACATATTCAAATTTCAGATGTTATGCCAGTAACCTTAGTTCAAGCATTTGTGGCCTCACAATACGTTACAAAACTATCTGGGAACTGACATGTGGTATTTGTTCTGAAAAATATGTTCAAAAATATGCTTTCTATAAAACTGGCAGTATCTGGTGTGTTTTTGGGAGCGTAAATGAGGACTGTGACCATTTCTGCATTATGTACAATACATGATGCAACCACATTACAGGTTTAGGACGAAACAATGTGCAAAATTTCACTTTAAGAGTTGCTGCTGGGTAAAGGTACACAAAAGGGCGACACAATTTGGAGAAGCACATTAGAGCTAGAACTATACTACGAAAATGCTCCTTTGATTTAATACAAAGCAACACATGAGCACTGCATTTTAGTAATTTAAAGCACAGATTCGCTATGGTCTTTTAGCACTTGTTACACCCTATCATGCTTGATTCTGGCTGTTATTGCTAAACTTGAAGCTCAGTTAAAATGAAGAGCTGTAACCTGTAGCTGTCTCCTTGCTTTGCTGTTTTACAGTGAGACACACACCCCCAGGTTCCCAATAGTCTTCGAACTGAAAAGGTTATTCAGGCTGATGATTAGTCTTATTAGCTTGCACTTACAATTTTCTGTCTCTTTCACAGTACCCTGCTTCTCTTCCATCTGACACTATCATTGCAATATTGGTATCATGTCATTGGACCTCATAAAGGCTAAAATATTGCTATTCTTTTTGTACTTTTCAGTATATCTGTGAAAACCACTTCCAGAGGGTTTCCAACAGGAGTATGTTCACAGGCCTCAAGGCAATAAATCACTTTGGCAGACCTGATATGTCTGCTTTCCTGAAGTTTGTACAGCAGCAGCACTCTTACGTAAGTTGATTTTACTGATCTCGTTAGTTAACCTGATAATGCACTCTCAGGGAAAAATTATTTTTGTTTGCTTTAACTGGGGTGCAAAATGTGCCCCTTAATTAACCTGAGAATAATTATGAGTTCCCACATCATGTCCATATATCACGTGAAACTCCCTCCCCCCCCAAAAAAAAGAATAAAAATACAAATTTACGGAGAGCTCCGCCATTGGAGCAGCAGTCTCATGCACATGCACGTGGTGTAAGAGTATAATGTACGAATTGCTTTGTTCGCGACAGCCAGGTGTCACTCAGCTCATCCGAGCAAAGCAGTACTTTGGTACCGACAAAAAAGAAAAGATATTGCATTAGAGTGAAGCGTTCCTACTGAACAAGGGGACTGCACCGATGGCCTAGTCCTTTGAGCATCCGCCTCGCATGCAGGAGGTGCAGTGTTCAATCCCCAGTGCCGCCGGGTACCTATATCGGGGATACAATGGGTACAAGCTTTCCCCTGGCCTGGAGCTCGACTTACTTCAGGGTGAAATGCTTTGGAAATGGGTCTTTGACCCCACCTTGCATAGAAGAAAAAAACATTGTGCTATGGCGCTTTTTGGCCATAGGTGCCCTTGTGCCATAAAGCTTCATCATCATCATCATCCTACTGAAAATGGTACGTGTGAAAGGCTGAGCCTGAGTCAATATCTTTTCTTTGCGCCTGTACCAAATACTTCATCATTTCAGTTAAGCAGTACCTGCCCGTAGCAAATTAAGCATTTTGTATACTAATATACATGTACAAGGACTTGCACCAGGGATACAATGACGTACAGGCTATTCTAAAATGACAAAGCGACAATGAAAAGCTACCGGTGGCCCCCGCGCAGTCAAGAGAACATATGCGTGCAACGATATAATTATGAGTGATACTTGCATCCCATTTGGAGTCGAATGGCTCTGATGTGATATTTCTTATGATGGAAATTTTGCAAACTGCTCAAAAGAAGAATACACAGTAAAACACTTCCTTGCCGTGTGGGTGCTAAGGGGGTATCAAAAGAATGACACCAGGGGTAACAAAGGCGTGCGCCTCGGATATCCTAGCATTGATTACTACTGACCCAGTTGCGCTTGTTTGCGACGGTGACCTGGCGCTTATCTTGTTATCTGTTTGCACTCTCTTAGATTCGCACCGCCACTGGTACTTTATGGTTGTCGCTTCCTTTCTGCTTTGCTTATTGATGACTGTCCTTTCTCGAAGTACACAGTATTTTTCTCGGAATACCGGCCTGGTGTTTTCTTGAAAATAGTTCGGTAATGTATATAATTGCATCTAGGCTGTCAGCCTGGCTAAATATGTTTTCGCCAGTAGCAGTGCCTAATTTCTATATGTTTCCACTCTATATGTTTCCACTCGGTGTGCCATTTGTGCAATGCATGCCGTCAGCGGTTCTCAGCAGTAATTTTGTAATTTATATGCCTGCGTGTGCACAACTGCCACCAGAGTTTTTTTTTTCAGTTGTGCAATGGATTGGGGTTTTGTGGAAAACTTGTTCTCTACTGATGTATTAATGTTCTAAGCATCTGTCTGCATGAGACGTGTTTCCGAACCAACAAGACTACCTAGAAAATGTAACTTTGAAACTTATATATAGTCTTGCAACAGCGACCAGATATCCTGGTGGTCACTTGGCATGTCCCATCACAAAAACAGATGCACAAACACTGCTGAGAAGCACGAGGTGCGAGGCGCGACTGCAAAGTGCTCTTGGCATATCGTTGTAGGAGCGCCCTCTGAAGGTTCTGTAGGGGTTGTCTGCATTATTTTCTTTCGTTTCAGACCTATATTTTTGTAGGAGTTCTCTTCTGTGCATCTTTTTTCAGTCATGCTTTCTGGCCAGGTAATGAGACTTATTTGATCTATTTGAATGCAGCAGTGAATTTGTATTACTACTTGTTGGTTGCAAGCCACTCCCAGACTGTGCTGAGGCGAGGGGTACTTTCACTAGCCTTGTGTTAGTGTGAATGTAAGAAAAGTAGGAGGAGGGCAATGATTATGTCAGAATGATCCTACCAAGCTGGGAGCTTATCCCTCCTGCCAACATCTAAAAGCGGAAAGCGTGGCTGAATCTTAGTTCATATCCAGCAGTTGTTTTCACCAATGTTGCATTACGCGTGCTAAGTCGTCTGTCTGGTGCGTGCAGGTGAGCAAAGTGGGTGTGTTCAGCTGTGGGCCTTCGGCGCTAACGAAGAGCGTGAGCTCGGCTTGCGAGACTGTGAACAACAGCCGCAAGCTGCCGTACTTCATCCACCACTACGAGAACTTCTGACCAGTGTGCGCCAAGCTGTGGCGCCAGACTGCCAAAAAAGAAAAGAAACCAACTGTGATGATGACGACAGTGCGTGCTGTTTGGGACACATGCTGCGAGGCGCTGCCTTCGCCGGTGCTGTTCGTCTCCATGTTCTGGCCTCGCGCCGGGCAGTGAGGAGGTCTCTCCCGACGGCACGGGACTCGTGTGAGAAGGAAGTTTTTCGTTTGGTGCCTTCGCACTCCGCTCACTGCCCTTGTCGTGGTGCTAGCTAGCTTTTTTCCACATGTGATTGAGAGAATCGGCGCTCACAAGGATGCTGAGTCTTCATTTCTCAGCAAATATAAAATGCATCCCATGCTGCGCTGAGTACTGTGTGCGCAAAAATGGCACATCGTGTGTAGGCCTAACCACCAACACTTTTTTCAAACGGAAGGTTGTCAGGGGCTGTGTGCTGTGCACCCAGGAAAGCGGCATGAGAATTCTAGATTACACAGAAACTGTGTACTAAGAACGGATACAAAAAGTTAGCACACGATATGCCTATTTAGGGCATTGCGACGTCTTCAGGGGCTGCAATTGGGAGACTTGACATTTTAAAAAAAGTACCATTGTCACTTGATGACGCTGGGTCGTCGGAATTTTTGGCCAGCAAGTAAGTGCCATGTAAAACACCCTACCCTAAATTTTAGCCCGTTGGACTATGTCCTCTTCTTGCACCAGCTGTCTTTTCCATATTTCCGTAATGCAACTGTGATCAGGCTACCAAGAACAGCGATAGTGTGCGCTTAGTCATGCATTTACGTTACAAGCCATACCTTCCAAATATATGTTCATGCGTAATTGCAGTTGATATGAATTTTCAAAACTATTAGCGCGATGGTAAGGGCATTGAGCGGAGGCACTTTGAGCTTCCCCAGCATCCTCTGAAGTGAAGATAAGCGCATCGCACAGACCTCGACATCTTCGGTGTGGCGAAGTGAACTGCTACGTGGGGCTTTGTTCGGCCGCGCTTTGTGATTTTACTCACCGGCCGCAGCCAAGGGCATAGCCGCTCTTCGTGAACCTTCCTGTGGTGTGGTGCAGCCAGACCTTCCTCGAGTTGTTTCTTTTTGTCAACGACAAACTGAAATGGAGTATTTGGTGTAACACTTTTTCTGTGCCACGCATTTGGTGTTGTGCAGTCAGTGATGTTGTATCGCGACACTTCTGGAGTTTTTTTTACTTAGCTGTTTTTGGCACAGATGTTTTTAATAAAGTCTAGTTTTGTGCATAAGTGTTTATGTTATTGTACAAGCATGTGTACATGTTCTATTTACGCGCTTAAGGGCATTCGTGACAGCCCTGTGTTCCTGCTTTGCTATAAATTTCTGATAAAACAGCAGTGCTTTGCGAGTGATGCTTCCTGTGAACTAATTCTTTTGAGCTTGCTGATTGACATCGTAGCCACAGTGTGGGCCTTCCGAAAGGCTTCTGAGGACATTGTTCTAATGTACTCTGAGAAAAATTGCATCGTTTGCCTCATAGCCTAGGGCATCTTTTGAAGTATGTGCCTATGTTGCTGGGTGAGCACATTGATTTGTATTCATTTCTACCTGGCACCCTTTCAAAAACACCAAGATTAAGGGGTTTTCAGGAGTCCATATATGCAGACAAACTTCCCGTAGCTGTTGGAAAGGCACATTCTATGAAATTCATTGCCTAATGCCCTTCATTTCAAGGCCTTCTGAAGCATCTTCTTGCACTTGGCACCTGAGCGGGCATGTGGCTACGCCGTGGTCATAACGTTATTGTCTGGGCTGATTTTATAGTGGGAATCACACGAGTTTTGCCACGAGCAGAGATAGTCCTACAATCACTTTGTCGCTATATACGTGGCCGAGTTGATCTCAACAGGGAGTTCGCCATTGTGTGTGGATGTATGGATGTCTTGTCAGAACGTGTGAAAATGCTCTTCTAAGCGCCCTGAGCTTGAGTTTTTTACAATTTGCCGTCCCTCTGCGACACTTACGCGAACAAAGTTTGAGAGAGGTACCATATTTCTCGTGGATTACGCTCGGAATTCCTGAGTATGTGCTTTCAGGGAGTGCAGTAGAGTCTCTTTTCGCCATTTTATTCTCAGAAGCATCCAAGGTGTGGCGAAAGGCTGCTACTCTTGTGTTTAGGAGAGGCGAATGCAGTGGCTGCTTGTTCCGTAAGCTCAAAGCACTTGTTGCAGGAGGTTTGCAACTGGGAACCGTTTTTGTACTTTTGAGCTTAGTGGGCGCAGCAGGGGATGAGAACAAATATACATACATATGTTACTGTAGAGAAATATAAGCATTAACACGCTCGAGAGTGCTCAGATTCACGAAAAAATTACACGTTGCAATGAGTGGTAGTTAGTTATTTATATTTATACATACTACAACCCAAAGTGGGGCCATTGCAGGAGTGGAGCTGCAAAAAAGAAACAGTAAATAAACACAATACACACTAATACGAACCTTCAAGTCACTGTGGATGAAGACATGGCCAGGAGACAAAAAAGAACTGCTACAGGCAGAGCTCAGACAAACATTTTTAGTCATCCTAAAACCGGGCACAATAAATATTTCCCAACAACCATCATGCTGTCATATAAGCGATGTCAAAAAGCTGGAAGCAAAGTATGCACGCACATGAGAAAAAATAATCACTGAAGTATGAACTCTAAATATCGACACACTCCAGAGTAAACTGCAGGTTGAGAAGAAAACAGGAAAAGAACGTTGAAAAGCCGAAGCAAGCACAAACGTGACCAGAGGGCCTTACACAGTGCATGTTTTTGAAAAGTGAAATGAATCGGGGGTGCCTTGGTAAGGACTAAGCACTTGAAAAATATTGAAAAAAAATGACTGCATCGTTCATTCAAAATTTACACATGATTGATTTCAATTCTGTTGTTTTCGATCTTCTATTGCTTCACCATGCATTTTCAAAGGCTTATCCGAGAACTTCCAAGTGACAAGAACAATAGCAGAGCTGATATCAGCCTAGGACCAATCGAGTGGAAAGTGATGGGAAGGGTTTGTTTCTCAGCGGTGCATCATTCTGGAGGAAGAAAAGCTCTTACTGAAAAGCCCGAATCAAGCTCTCAGTGCACCTTTCATCTGGCTTATCAGCCGAGCTGGTCTTTTAGCGGTTCTGACGATAGTCAGACAGCTCTGGAAAGGGGAGAAGAGGAATTGCTGATAGGTCTTTTTGTAGCAATGTGTATTCAGTATTTCAAGCATGTTTGCAAATACTGATTGATTATTTGTGGTGTTTTAATGAACCACTAGATTTATTTCTATGAAAATATAACAAAGAGTTAATAATGTACACAGCATAAAATAATTTTTTAATACCACTATACATTTTCGAGCGGTTTCGCGATTGTCAAAACTTAATGAGCATTTGCAAACTGGCTTGAACTCATTGTTATTTATCAGATAATTCTTTCTCTTGCTCATGTTCTGCCACTCCTGGGTCTTGATAAATGTACTTTCTCACTTGTAATGTCTCTTTGGATGCTGTAAACTGGTAAGTGCTTCTAAAAGTATTTTAATAACGTTCCATTACTAATTGTTTGCGTGTGTGGTCATTAGCTGCATTAGCTGGCATAACTAGAGAGGAGATGAAATCAGCGTTATGAAGACTGCTGCCGTTGGCCTCAATGTTTATTACCCCAGTGGTTTTCGCAGTTTGTCTCAATATGCACTGAATAATGAGAAAGAAACTAAGTCTTTCTGGCTAACGTATTTCAGAGCGGTCTTTCTACTTACGTAAAGGCTTCAGAAGTAATGGGCTCCCAAATTTGCAGAAGTAATGGGCTCCCAAATATGATAGAAAATTGGGGCTGCAAGTGCTTTTCATATACTATCACCTTCTAGGGCACAATGTAAGAAATATTTCTAGGGTATGCCCTACATTCACGGAGCCATTCATTTGGGTACCTAAAAGTGCAGTAATTCTCAGCACAGGGAGATTTGCTTGAGCCTGTAACTGGCATCCTGGAAGCGAACGATGAATGAAACATAGACCTATTTACACAGAAACATCCCAAGCAACCACCGATATCCTTCGGACGGCCGACGGAGGTCTGTTTCGGATGTTCTGTACGTCCGCTGAACATCCGCAAACAGCCGGTAGACGTCCGTCGGCCGTCCGAAAGGTGGCCAAAGGTATACGGTTCGCCGGCCGACGGACGTCCAGTTGAGTACGTCCATTGGCGGATCTTTCTCGAATATTCGCATATATGGTGCATGCGTGCTTTTTTCACTCCGCGCGATGCAATAAAAAAAAACAGTTTGATGCATAGCAGGCATATTTTATTGTGGTTGATGATACATCAGCAGAGCAATGGGTTATATTCAGAAAATTTCGTAAATGTGGCAAGCTTGGGACACACATCCGTAATCTTCTCACCCACAGGATTTCTGAAATAAAAAGAACGCGGCAAAAATCAGTCATGTGAAACAAATGGCACAATGCAGCAGCCCAAAAACATTGGAACCAATTAATAGAAGTGTTTAATGCTGCAAGTATAACAGACAATGCACTTTAACAAATACCTCAATAAGTATAAGCCAATAACAGCTCTCACTTTTCCACACTATTTGGCAATGTATCTGTTCTTTATTTATTCTCATGGGCCTTAGGGCACTAACCTGCGCAGCACTGTACGCGACTGTGAACAGAAAGCCGCAAAGCTTCCGTTGCAAACCACTGCGAACTACACGTGCTTCCTATGGTCTGCCTTTCGCGCGTTGTCACTCTTTATATAGGCACAGTGAACCTAGCGATGCCTTAAAAATTAACAAGATGCGAAAATACTCCGCCCCCAACTTTGAAGAGGAGTGGGAATTAGCCGCGCGAGTTGAGGGCTCCCGCAGCTGTGTGATGTAGGCTCCCGAAAGTGTGAGAACAGCACACACTTGTGGAAGCCATCTCCTCGCGCTTACTGTTCCCACTGTCCTGTGAACGAATGTTATATGAGCATGCTGCATTGTCCTAGAAGCAAGTTCCAAGAAGTGTACTGGATACATACCTTCGTAGGCAATCACATGTGCACTAAGCCTTCTTTAAACCAAGGTCGACGCAGTACGGGATTCCGGCGTTCCAGAAGAGCTTCAGGCGCTTCCCGTATCTTTCGAATTGCTTAAAGGGGCTGCGAAACACTGCTTGGGGCGATACCGGCTATACTTCAGGTGGGTTGTTTATGTCACACAGATTCTGACTTAAAAAGAATTACAGGAATCGATGCACAGGAACGGGAGTTATTCAGTGAAGAAATTTCAAAATACAAGCAAACAAAACGGTGCCCTCAACTCGATTTTGGCGGAGCTTCCCACTCCAATTTCGCTCTCTCAATGACGGCACCTGGCGCAATCAATCGGAACAGCCAGCCAGAACACGTCGCGGAAGTTTGTACTCCATGGTTGCCTGCTCTCTGTAACTCGTTCTTGCTGAGACTAGCAGCGTCGTTTCCATGCCAGAGCGCCCCTGGTGGTGTATTTTTATTTTACTTGCTTTGCAGGGCTTTTATCTAAGACAAACAAGTTGTTTTTGTTGATCTAATATAAAACGCAGACAGGTAACAAAATGTGTCTCTATTTATTCACGCAATTTGAAGTATATTTACTTTTTGTCCGATCATCAAGCTCGCGCCAGGTGATGTCATATCCGCTCCTAAAAAACCCGCCACTGTGTGGCGACACCATCAGAGCCATGAAGTTGTTTTTGGGAGGACATTAAAATATTAAAAAACGGAATATACGCGGTATTACCGATGCTAATGGCACCATTATAACGCACTGTATGCAATCAACAGGCAAAACAGTTAACTAAAATTGTGTTTCTGGGCCCCTTTAAGTTACACACTACTTTAGTCCACAGACTGAACAAAGCCACACATTATAATAACAGAGCTATAAAGCTTTGCGCAACAACGCTACGCGACAAATCAACAACAGCGCTACAGAGCCGTACTGATGGATTGGATTGGACTGACCGCGAACTGACATCTATGATGATGGTGATAGCAGAATGCACGGGAGTTTTCATACTTGCGAATGGTTTCAATGGCAAGCTTAGCTAGCAAAACGGTGGACATGTCGCACAACTCCACTAATTTGGAGAAGTTTTAGAAATATAAAACTAGTCATTGAGTTCTTGCAAAATTATGCAACACCTGCTTCTCCTCTTAGATAAATTTAGCTCGTTGGCGGCTCTTGCACTGCAGGAAAGAGTGGAATCGCACCAATTTACAGACATCTTCGCGTCAAACCCTCCAACTGATTCAAATAAAACAGTATACATACACGAAAGACGCGAATTTTCTGTGAAATAAAAAAACGTCCATACTCATGGCCTGGGAAAATACTCGGTCTTGCATATCCTTCGGACGTACACCTCGTCTCTCATGTGGATATACAAAAGTGGACACTGTCCGTACCAACGTTGGTCCGTACGTCCGGCGGATGTACGAATGCGGATATCCGAAATCGGATTGTGTTCGTACGTCCGATGGACGTCCGATCTCGGCAAAGGACGTTCGGATCTAGCTCGTACGTCCGACGGATATCTGTGGTTGCTTGGGATCACAGCCGAAGGGTACAAATACAGGACGTATGCTTTTAGTAAAGGAACAAGCAGTGTCAGCGCTGCAGCAAAATCTGCATTCACGGAAGGTACGCCAGCTTGGCCTGGCACTTGGCGCGCATTCTCCTCCTAGGAAACAAGGTCAAGGGCATAGCAATTAACATTAAGGAAGAGAACAGAAGACATCAGAATACATTTAAGTTACGTATTATTCACGGCGTGTCTTGTTGTTCTGCAGCCAAGCTGGTTATTGCGACAATATCGGACAACATACCGCCAATCCCAGTAAAAAAAAACCATTGGAACCAATTGGATTTCCAAATGGTTCCAAATGGTTCCAATTGGACTAGTTGAGTTTCCAGCAGGTTCCAATTGGAATGGTGTTCCAATTGGATGGTCCAATTGGACTATCCGATTGGACCATGGTTCAATTGGACTATCCGATTGGACCATGGTCCAATTGGACTATCCAATTGGACCATTTGGGTTTCCAATTGGTGGGCCCAATTGGTCTTACCCATTACATCCAATTGGACCGCCCAACTGCACCCAATTTTTCCAATGAATGTTTGCATTTTTGACAAACAAGGTAGAACCAATATGGTTCCTATAATAAGAGCTATCAGCAGCTTAACCTACTCAATTGTACTCATCATCTGCACCACCACTGCAGCTGAAATTAAATTAAATAACTGCGCTCAGTGGGCAAGCGCCACTGGCCCCAGCATGAGAGCCTCACTAATGGGGTATATAAGCTGGAGCAGAAGTATGTTCTCTGGATGTACATATTGAGCTAATATATGCTACTAGTGCCTGAATGTTGCTTGCGTGTGATGTATTTGTGCCTGTTGACTTTGATTTCCATAAAACATGTTGATCTCAATTCCGTAGAACAATGTTGATTGGCACTATAGGCACATCTCCCTGCAGTCCTCATAAATGAGTTTTCCTTTTTCATATTATAATATGTTCAGTTGTAGAAATATTTGTCCAAGATTCTAGAGCATATATTATTCACAAACATTTAGCTACCTCTATCAATGAACATAACATATTTTGTGAATATTTTCTGGGTGAAATAACTGCCTGGCCTAATGGGTCCAATTGGCTTGTCCAGTTGGGTCCAATTGGTCAGGAGTCCAAAAACACCACTGGAACCAATTGGTTCCAATAGGGAAATCCAATTGGAACCAATGGGAATGTCCACTTGGTTCCATTTGGAATGTCCAATTGGTTCCAATGGTTTTTTTTGACTGGGATGAATAATGATAATATTGGACCTCCAGTGAATAGCAACACAATATGAAAAAAAAAATCAAGCAGCAGCAGTTGCATAATATTCACTCAGTTTATCAACAATGGAGAACAAACAAACTGTTATGCAGAAGGGTTATCACATTACTTGGATGTTATTTTCAACGCCTGTCTGTCTCAGGGTGCATTCCCATCGGAATGGAAAACCGCACGTGTCGTACCTGTTTTTAAAGGCATTGACCCATCTTGCGTATCTAAGTATCAGCCAATATCTAAGTATCGACCAGTTGCAAAATGTTCGAGCATGCGATCTGCTGAGTTGTGACAGAATTTTTGGAATCGACTCATTTTTTATTTGATGAGCAGCATGGATTTAGGCGTGGCTTATCTACCGTCTCACAACTGGTCACCACTTGCCGTGATTTTTTTATTGCAGTTAGTAAACAACAAATGGACGCTGTTTTTCTTGACTTCGCCAAAACCAAGGTACCACACACTTAACTAATATTATTGACCTTATTAGAGCCTATAGAAGACAGATTTCAATATATACATGTTAACGATGAGTACTCTGATGCACTTCTGGTTTCATCTGGTGTTCCCCAAGGATCAGTTCTGGGGCCTATCCTATTTTTAATTTAAGTAAATTACATAAATAATGTGGTTGATTCCAAAGCTAGAGTTGAACTATTTGCAGATGACTGCATCTTATATTCCTTAGTTAACTCCGCATTGGACCAAATTAAGCTTAACAGTAACCTGCAGAAGATCTCAAACTGGTGCCACCAATGGGGTGTGTTTCTTAATGTTAATAAATGTTTGATACATAGAATTTGTAAAAATACATCCATATTGTATAGCTGATACATCCATATTGTATGGCTGGCATACCACTTCCAGAATCCTCGTCTGTGAAATACTTTGGAGTTCAGATAACTAATCACCTAAACTGGGATGCTCACATCGATATTACATGCGGGAAAGCTCTGAAGACTCTGTGGTGTTTGAAGCATAAACTGCCGAAGGCCCCAAAACATGTGAAACTGGCAGCGTACAAGACTGGTGCGGCCTCGTCTGGAATATGCCTGTTGTTTATGGGACCCATTTAAGGCCAAGAATATTTCCAAATTAGAAAGATTGCAAAGGACAGCGGCTGGTTTTATTTGCAATAGATACAAACAGATAGTGTAACAGCTATGATCAATTTTACTGGCCTAGAATCTTTTCAGACAAAGCAGACTGAAGCAAGGTTGAAATTTTTGTACCTAAATATATAATAATCTGATTCGAATAAACACCCATGATTATATTACTCCTGCACGAGAAAGTACCCATTATAACCATGGAAAAATGCTGCAAGAGTTTCATGCATACTCTAATACAGTGAAACACTTATTTTATGTCAAATCGAATACGAAGTGGAATGAATTGCCGAAGTGTATAGCCTGAATGTAGAAACGTTTGTTGATAATTTGAGAGCCTTTTGTATGTGGAAACCCTTGTCTTTTTGGCTTCTTTTTTGCATCATCTGTTTGCTCTTCCATGACGGTCGTGCATATCCTGTTCTTTACTTGTATCTTTGCTCACCCCTGCTTCGAGTCAAGCGATTCCGAAGTATACCGTGTTCTGCAACTTTATCGGCACAGGTTGGAAAAATTCTTCCGCCACAACCGTTGGCTCGTTTGTGGTGAAACCGCGCACAAAGCTTCCTTATTGATTCATGATGAAGTTTAGCGCCAAAAACGAGGACAAAGAAGGAGTGAAGACACAACACGAGCGCTTATGAAGCAATCCTTGCCTTCACCACACATACAGCTATTAGTGTGGCCAACGAGGCCGGACTAGAAAAGTGGGAGTTAAAACACGCAAGAGAGCCCGTTGTAGAAGAAATATACAGTAGTAAGGTGGAAAGTTGGGCGAGTTGAATCTTATTCATGATGAAGTTTAGCTTCAAAAACGAGGACAAAGAAGGAGTGAAGACACAACACGAGCGCTTATGAAGCAATCCTTGCCTTCACCACACAGACAGCTATTAGTGTGGCCAACGAGGCCGGACTAGAAAAGTGGGAGTTAAAACACGCAAGAGAGCCCGTTGTAGAAGAAATATACAGTAGTAAGGTGGAAAGTTGGGCGAGTTGAATCTTATTCATGATGAAGTTTAGCGCCAAAAACGATAAGATTCAACTCGCCCAACTTTCCACCTTACTACTGTATATTTCTTCTACAACGGGCTCTCTTGCGTGTTTTAACTCCCACTTTTCTAGTCCGGCCTCGTTGGCCACACTAATAGCTGTCTGTGTGGTGAAGGCAAGGATTGCTTCATAAGCGCCCGTGTTGTGTCTTCACTCCTTTGTCCTCGTTTTTGGCGCTAAACTTCATGAATAAGATTCAACTCGCCCAACTTTCCACCTTACTACTGTATATTTCTTCTACAACGGGCTCTCTTGCGTGTTTTAACTCCCACTTTTCTAGTCCGGCCTCGTTGGCCACACTAATAGCTGTCTGTGTGGTGAAGGCAAGGATTGCTTCATAAGCGCTCGTGTTGTGTCTTCACTCCTTCTTTGTCCTCGTTTTTGGCGCTAAACTTCATCATGAATAAGATTCAACTCGCCCAACTTTCCACCTTACTACTGTATATTTCTTCTACAACGGGCTCTCTTGCGTGTTTTAAATCCCACTTTTCTAGTCCGGCCTCGTTGGCCACACTAATAGCTGTCTGTGTGGTGAAGGCAAGGATTGCTTCATAAGCGCTCGTGTTGTGTCTTCACTCCTTCTTTGTCCTCGTTTTTGGCGCTAAACTTCATCATGAATAAGATTCAACTCGCCCAACTTTCCACCTTACTACTGTATATTTCTTCTACAACGGGCTCTCTTGCGTGTTTTAACTCCCACTTTTCTAGTCCGGCCTCGTTGGCCACACTAATAGCTGTCTGTGTGGTGAAGGCAAGGATTGCTTCATAAGCGCTCGTGTTGTGTCTTCACTCCTTCTTTGTCCTCGTTTTTGGCGCTAAACTTCATCATGAATAAGATTCAACTCGCCCAACTTTCCACCTTACTACTGTATATTTATTCTACAACGGGCTCTCTTGCGTGTTTTAACTCCCACTTTTCTAGTCCGGCCTCGTTGGCCACACTAATAGCTGTCTGTGTGGTGAAGGCAAGGATTGCTTCATAAGCGCTCGTGTTGTGTCTTCACTCCTTCTTTGTCCTCGTTTTTGGCGCTAAACTTCATCATGAATAAGATTCAACTCGCCCAACTTTCCGCCTTACTACTGTATATTTCTTCTACAACGGGCTCTCTTGCGTGTTTTAACTCCCACTTTTCTAGTCCGGCCTCGTTGGCCACACTAATAGCTGTCTGTGTGGTGAAGGCAAGGATTGCTTCATAAGCGCTCGTGTTGTGTCTTCACTCCTTCTTTGTCCTCGTTTTTGGCGCTAAACTTCATCATGAATAAGATTCAACTCGCCCAACTTTCCACCTTACTACTGTATATTTCTTCTACAACGGGCTCTCTTGCGTGTTTTAACTCCCACTTTTCTAGTCCGGCCTCGTTGGCCACACTAATAGCTGTCTGTGTGGTGAAGGCAAGGATTGCTTCATAAGCGCTCGTGTTGTGTCTTCACTCCTTCTTTGTCCTCGTTTTTGGCGCTAAACTTCATCATGAATAAGATTCAACTCGCCCAACTTTCCACCTTACTACTGTATATTTCTTCTACAACGGGCTCTCTTGCGTGTTTTAACTCCCACTTTTCTAGTCCGGCCTCGTTGGCCGCACTAATAGCTGTCTGTGTGGTGAAGGCAAGGATTGCTTCATAAGCGCTCGTGTTGTGTCTTCACTCCTTCTTTGTCCTCGTTTTTGGCGCTAAACTTCATCATGAATAAGATTCAACTCGCCCAACTTTCCACCTTACTTCCTTATTGATGTCCGTTTTAAGGCATAGTAAGTATAAAAGTGGTACTTACTAGGTTTGGTCACGCGAGATGCGAAACAAGAAGCACCCGTGTTGAGATCGAGCCGCCGTCATCGAATTTCTGCCGAAAAATACTTGTCGGGCCATCTGGCATCTCTGAAGGAAAGCGCCGCGACGGAAGCGCCGAGGCGAGCGCTGCAACGAGCGCGGCGGTGCGGCGGCTTGCTTTGAATGCGCCGTTCGGGCCATGTCGTCTGCTTAAGCGCGTGAAATATTTTTCGGCCAACGCATTTTGAAAACTATCGTAAACAAATTAAATGACTTGGCGGTGATTTACCAATAAAAGATGTTCTCCATTGTCTCGTCGTATTTCTGCCGTCTGCTTTCGAGGCGCTTTCCTTCAGCGATGCCAGATGACGCCACAAGTATCTTTCGGCAGAAATTCGATGACGGCGGCTCGATCTCAACACGGGTGCTTCTTGTTTCGCATCTCGCGTGACCAAACCTAGTAAGTACCACTTTTATACTTACTATGCCTTAAAACGGACAACAATAAGGAAGCTTTGTGCGCGGTTTCACCACAAACGAGCCAACGGTTGTGGCGGGAGAATTTTTAAAACCTGTGCCGATAAAGTTGCAGAACACGGTATTAAATAAATAAATAACATAATCGAAAATATGGTAGAGAGAGGGTGTGGTAGATGGTCCTTGGCGATCACAAAATGAACAAGGGAGGGGAAAACCTCAGGTTGCTTGAGCCAACGTTTCGACAAGGGGACTTGTCTTCGTCTGGGCAAAGCGTTCATCATTGGAAGGTTTTCCCCTCCCTTGTTCATTTTGTGATAATGGAAAATAGTTGATCATAATATTTACCAAGTTATATCTTGCTGTTCAAAGAAGCAAATGTAAAGTAATCAAGAATGAAAAAAAAAAACTCAATCGCGCTCGCTTCGGCGGCATGATGGAAATGTGTGAGGGGTTGCCATTACGAGCTGCGCTCATCGACCACAGACCTATCCATTTTTAATTTCTTATAATTTTCGTTCTTGGTGTCTTCGTTCGCGTCACCTACATTTAACGCTGCGACATTGCTCACTCTATAATTTACATTCAGAGATCCCTGGGGACCCTCATACCACTCTTGGTGCAGTGGTGCAGCAGTTAAGCAATCCATGTGCCATCGGCGGGGGTTTGTGTGACCCAGGTTGGTCTCCTTGACCAGCCACTCAGGACCAATCATTGATTTAACTGCCACTTGACACATTGAGTCGATGGTATCAGTAAGATGATGAACAGCGCGTCACGTTTTGGTAAAGTGCTTGTGAAATTAATGTAGAAAATAATTCACCTGACGTTAGTTATGATTTCCTGAGGTGTTTTTATGGCGCTATGGGCGGAGCTTGCTCATTTAGGTCGTAAATGTATGCGTTGTCTTTTCTTGGGTTTTGAGGCACAGAAACAACTAAGGTCTTCATGTGCCAAATGCAGCATAAATGTCTGTTGTGTTACCAGCTGTCATCTTATTGTAGCGGAGCTTGAATTTTTTTCAGCTACTTAGTAAATGCAGTAAGACATTCTTGAACGTAGAGAGTATTTAAAGAATAATCTTGGGAAATGACCTAGCCTGAGCCTCTAGTTCTATTTTTTTGCATTGGAAAGAAATCCTAGATGTGTCAGCGCAGCTTTGTTACTAAATTTTCTGACTCGGCCCATGTCGTCTGGTCTGTGTCCTTGAAGGCAAAAAGCACAGGGTTGGAGGGCCGAATCCTGCCTTCAGCATCATCGAAACGGGCGGTGTGGTTATAGATGTCTGCGGAATGCCACTCTGTGACAGTCTGGATGCTCCAGCTATGTGTGAAGTGATTCAAAATGAAATAAATCGTCCTCAATATCAGTCAGTCTTGTTTTGTTGACATCGAGTGTTCTATAGCTTGCTGAAAGTTTTGAACGTATTGATTTCATTTCATTTGTGAGAGCTGCTTCACAGACCTGATTTCAGGAAGAATTGACATAAAATCACTTAGTTCGGGTTGAACAAGTGGTAGGGGCACCTGGGTTTCCTCTATCTTGCCATACAGTAAGAGAAGCTCAAGCAGAATTACAATGCTGTTCCGGGCAATTTCTACAAAGCAACGCGGGCTCCGCCACTCTATCAGCGACAAAGTACGATTTCGGGTGCAAATCACGAGCAACGGCTTGTTACCTAAATGAAGAACGGGGAGCAGTGGATGTACCATGAATCATTGTTTTGCCGGCCTCAATAAAGAGCGCGCTGATTTCAGCGCTGTTTTTATTGGTGCTGCCTGATGTCACTGGATTTCGTTGCTTGATCATATTCAATCATGGTTGGTGGTAAACGGCGCTGGGACATGGTCGGGGGAAGAGGCAACGGTGCAGTGGCGTATAATCATCCAGCTGGTGCTCGGGAAAAGGCAATACGACAGATGAACAGCTTACAGAGGTCGCCAGAGGCCGCATCATCTGTCTGCGGTCAGCAGCTGGAGGGCCATCAGGAAGACGAGGACTAAATAATGATGACAGTCAGCGTGAAGAACATGGGATCTGTATAGTACCACACATCGATTTGTTGCCGGGCCCACTGAAGAGCGTACTCATTTCAGCGCCGGTTAATCTCTGGCGCCTGACCTCACTGTTCTGTTGATGTCGTGGCTTGATGTCCGGGGTTAGGGTTAGCGGCAAACGAAGCAGAGACATATGTTCTTGGGGAGCGTCGTAGATCATCATCATCAAAGCGTTATCGTTACGATGTACGTTATTTTACTTGAAGGAATTGCGTTTCCGGAAGAAATAGGATACTCACAAAACTGCTGCCGTCTTTCTCCAGTGGGGGCTTTGTGCCCTTGTAGCCGGTAGTGTGGATAGACATGCGTCTTGAAATAGTTTGCTGAGCTTCCAGGGAATTGTAAAAGCTTAGTTAAGGATGCATTGACCAAATAGTGTTCAGTACGAAGCAGGGAGCACATTTGCGCACACACTAATTACCCTTTAGGTAATTTCTCTTCAGGGATATTACCAATATCCCTGAAGAGAAAAGTATACAACAGCTGTATCCTACCGGTACTCACCTATGGGGCAGAAACGTGGAGGCTAACAAAGAGGGTTCAGCTTAAGTTAAGAACAACGCAGCGAGCTATGGAAAGGAAAATGATAGGTGTAACGTTAAGAGATCGGAAGAGGGCGGAGTGGGTGAGGGAACAAACGCGGGTTAATGACATCTTAGTTGAAATCAAGAGGAAGAAATGGGCTTGGGCAGGGCATGTAATGCGAAGGCAAGATAACCGCTGGTCCTTAAGGGTAACAGAGTGGATTCCAAGAGAAAGCAAACGTAGCAGGGGACGGCAGAAAGTTAGGTGGGCGGATGAGATTAAGAAGTTTGCGGGGATACAGTGGCGGCAACTGACAAATGACAGGGTTAATTGGAGAGACATGGGAATGGCCTTTGCCCTGCAGTGGGTGTAGTCAGGCTGATGATGATGATGATATGGGGCAGAGTTCAACCAACTGCTGCGCGGGGCTCATCTGGCTGCACTCTATGTCGGTACGGCTCTTGGTGTTGCCTACGACGTCACATTTCCCGACCTTTTTCTTTTTTGCAGCAGCACCGTTTTCGTTGGTACTACTGCGCTGAATTGATTTCGATCAAAAGAAGAACCAACATCGCAGTATGTACATACGTTGGCTATGAGCGGCGCGCACGGAGGCATGAAGTATCGTAAGGTAGACAGCTCTAAAAGCCAACAAAAAAAGTGTCATAGGTGCGTTCTCCAGCATGAACTTCGTCCGAGGAGCACCTACGGGGCACTCTGATATTCTCTGCTGCTCCGCACTTGTAAATCGAGAATCGAGGCGAGTCGAAAACGACACCACGCGTGCGCGCAGAGCGCATAGCCGCGAAGCGCGTGCCGACGCATACCGGAACGGAATTGGCCGCCTGCGACGCCGCCAAGTATATATTTTGACTGGCTTAATTCTAACATATAGGTTGTCTTTTAGTGCGAAAGTACTACTTCAAGAGGTCCAACCGGCTCATCGAGTTTATGTGAAGCTTGACCCCTCTCGCGCTGCCCATTGCACAACGCCGTGTTCATCACCTACCATCTGCATTAAAACACAGGGTACACTAAACATATATTTTGATACCGGGGCTTCGATACTTTCATCTTAGTGCAAAAGCACTATTCACCAACCATGCAGGTCACCGAGTTTGTGTGAAGATTGACCCCTTTCGCGCTGTCCATTGCACAACGCCGTGTTCACCTACCATCTGCATTATAACACATGGTACACTAAAAATATAAGTTGGTACTGGAGCTTCGATACTTTCATCTCAGTGCAAAAGGCCCAGCAAAGCACGCCATTTTGAACGAGTAGGGCACTGACTGCACCGCAGTGATGTACAGCGAGAAAGAAGACTGCGTCAACGTGCGTATTGTTGTGACTGTACTTCGGACCACGTGGGCCCGATCAAGCAGCTACCGTGAACATTCATCGAGGCCGACAACCCCGCGACGGCGGTGGGAAGTGGGATGCTTGGAATGCCCCTCCGAGCCTCAGCGGATTAGTGTAGCAGGAATTTCAAGGGCCATTGTCAGCAGTAACCCCAGCGAAATTCCTTGAGCGGATTAGTGTAGCAGGAATGCCGGAGGTATTGTCCGAGCGACCACAGCGGAGATGACCACTATAGACCAGATTTTTTTACCCTCGCACGCAGGCTGCGGACGCGCGCCTACTCTCGACGCCAGTCGCCATCTGTCGGCGCGCGCGGCCCGAGGGACTGCGGGTCGCGCCGGCGCCGCGCATAGAACGCATGTTTACGTGTTCGCTTCTGCCGTTTTGTGCTCCATCAGCTAACGTATGAGGGTGTGTGCTGTGCGTCACTACTCACATTTGCCCTCTTCCAGACAGTGCTGCGGTTATCTTGTGCGCAGTTACTCGTTAACGTGACATCCGAGTGTAGTCGACCAAGTAGTGTACGGACTGGAAACCGGCACTTCTAAGCAGATTTCTGCGCTGTCGTGTCGTTTGTCGTCGCCTTTTACGTGCGATATCATCTATGATAATTTTATGCATCAGAATGTAGATCTATTGATTTGACTCAGTGGAGTAGTAACTGGATAGGCGAGCTGCAGACTGAAGGTTGTCCCGATGGAGCGCGTGTTTTCGATCACCATGTACGTGTTCGGCACCCTTGCGCTGAGCTTGCTCTTGTTCCCATTAAACACATTTCATGCAGAGGATTGTAAGCACGACCGCTACCGATTTCAGCTGCTTTTTCCGCACGCATGTTAGAGGTATCTGGGGAAAGGTTTATCTATAGTATCTTTCTGCTGTTGGTATCTACCTTAGCTTGGTTTGGTTTATTAAGGTTTTACGTCCCAAAGCGACTCAGCCTATGAGGGACGCCGTAGTGAAGGGCTCCGGAAATTTCGACCACCTGGGGTTCTTTAACGTGCACTGACATCGCACAGTACATGGGCCTCTAGAATTTCGCCTCCTTCGAAATTCGGCCGCCGCGGCCGGGATCGAACCCGCGTCTTTTGGGCCAGAGCAGAGAGCTGTAACCACTGAGCCACCGCAGCGGTGCGGTATCTACATTATTCATAGGAAAATATGCGCGATTTCATTACATTTTCCACACTTAGCCAAACGCCTACGCAACGCTCTCACACGCGGCGAGAGCTCCTGAATAAAATAACGCGACTTCGGACCTCAGAATTAGTGAAAGCTGGAGCTGCTCATATCTATTCAAGCTTTTGATAAATTAAGCGGAAGTACGTTTTTATGCACCAGGTTGCATAAACCATGACAAAATTTGTTTTCTGTTGGCGCTGCGACTCAGTTGAGCTCACAGCGGTAATTTGTTGATAAACTGGCGCGGCGACAAGAAAGCCGTTTGTGGAAGGGGGGGGGGGCTTTATGGCCGGCAGGAAGGAATAAGAGTGCATGGGAATTGGAACTGCATACTAGCCGCACACCTAATTCTTGATATTGAATAAAAAGTTTCTTTGCGGTGGAGCACCAAGACGGAATTCGATTAAGCACGAGCGCGTTCTAAGCGCCGGCACAATTAACTTGAATGTCAAACTAAATGTCATTAAAACGCGTCAATGTTATCGCTTTGATAACGTAAATACTTCCTGCAACACAGCCACGCAGCGGAAGTATGCTCGACAATGTTTTTTTAGCGCCCGAAGCGCGGCTATATGCAGGCGCGGCCGCGGTACTGCCGCAGCCCCGCAGTCCCCAACGAAACGCCCGCACCGCGGCGCGCCAGTCGGTGCAAAATGGCCGCGCCCAGGAGAGGCTCAAAAATCTGGTCTATAGCGGCGAAAGCCGGGGACGCGCCGGAGGTATTGTCCGAGCGACCACAGAGGAGGCTACGTGCCGGCGCCGGTCACGCTTGCGGATAATTGAAGAATTCTGTGGCCCCGACTCGCGTTCTGGGCAATCGGCGGGGAAGCAAGTTCATTCACCTGCTGGAGGAGTTCGGGAGATTCCTTTCCCGCAGGGCTGAATGAGTCGGCATCTCCTCCTCTCATCGAACCAGCTGCGAGAGAGTGGAAAAGCTCGCACCTGCCCAGCCGTGGGTGGTAACAAGAACGTCCATTCGGTCCATCCGATTGGACAGTGCTCGTCGACCATTATTCCCCACCCAGGGATCTGGGGAAACCGAACGATATTTAACTCGGCCGTGAGTGTGGCCGAGGAGAAGCCTGCTAGCTCCAGTCGACTACGGTTGACGAAGACGTTCCCCTTCCGCTGAGAGCCATTCTCAGTCCCGCTCTATGTAAATAATGTAAATACAGTTTTTTCCTTCACTTCCCCTACTCCCCGTCTCCGGCCCACGTTTCCTTCCTCCTTCGGCAATGCGGCGGTGATCCTGGTTCCGATGCGTGGTGGGACACGCTACAAGTACGGCAAAACATAACAGTATACAGATCCCGAGGACGTGGCCAAACGCAATGAAGAACTTTCGAATAAGCGACGCAAACGTCATATCCCCGTTAGCGGCCGAAACATCTGAACAGCGAGCCGCTCGTCTTAAGTTGTGGAACAACGAAATCGAAAACGGGCAAGACAAGAGTTACTGCGTGAACAGTAGCACCAACGTCCCACCGTGGCAATGAACGAACGCCAGTTAAACTACGTTTGGCTATCCGTACCTGTCACGTATTCGATCGATTCTGGCATCTCACAGATCTGGACATGGTAAGCGAAGTGATGCATCCGGCATTGGTGCTTACTTTCTTAGATAGACGTAGCCAACGTGAAGGTGTGCAGAGCGTGTAAAGCTTTGCTACGTGCACAGAAGACACCGCTGCATAGCGTGCGCAACGGCTACGAGTATCCGCCAATGCCTCCCGATTTACCTGCGCTAAATGACTTTATAGAACGCTAGCTCTACCGTCCGTGTGACCTTTATGCCGGTACGTCGATTGCTGTACTCGAGCCAAGAACAATTCGGAATAACGCGACCGATCGTGAATGTTCCCGTGGACACTGGTGAGATGCTGAAGGCTCTACTTCGCAATTTGGACAACCAAACCAAACCGCGCTTTCGCACGTCTAACAATATCCATCCTTTGTTGAAACCCTGCAATTTTTTCCGTCTTCCTTGTATGATAAAAGTTTAATACTGTTTCGAAACAAAAGCTTACTTCACTTTTCAGGCACCTAACCTTAAGGCACATTTATCGGCCGCAGAGGTCCATGGTTTTTCGGTGTTTTCGTCATATCCCGCTTGCACTTGAGAAGTTCGGCTGTGGTGACGATGCCTATACTTAAGTCCTTGCTCTTTTCTGCCTCACTGGCAGTAAGAGCGATTTCTTTTTTTTTGTAGTTAGGAGCTGATACTCTGTCGAAGTAAGGCAATTTCAATTTCTGCTCAGTGCCCCTTCAAGCTTACAACTTCATGTAGGCCCTTCGTACTAATGTTTAATGCACTGACTATTCACGACATCTTCTAATAAAACACACCAGGCTTCTTTTTCGATCAGCCGCTGTCTCTCCAAACTGGATCAGGCTCATGCTGGTTGTATTCACGACACTCTCAAGGCATTTCATTGATATCCCGCTCAGATTTCGCTCAGGGTTGATATTTTCAGCCATTCCTATCCATCGCTCTTTACCTTTTACTATTGATATATAGACCACCTATGACGGCAGTGTTGGCACAGAGGCAAAGGAATGAACAGCAAAAAGAATCGCTACAAAATATGATTTCAGTTTCCCTTGTACAAAAGTATACAAATCATGAATGGAAGACGAAACATAGTTTACTGCAACTGATAGCCTAATCATCAAAACCAGCCGACATTCTTCATCCTTCGATCACCCCTTTTTGCTATATATTCTCGATCCTAGGATAAACGTTGTTGATTTCCCTGGTGACACTGCCTAATGTGCCAACTGCCAGCGACGTGGCCGCCGGCCACGAATTCGTAACATTTCGGCACGAAGATTTTATACGAAAGAGATTACGTCGATGAACCAGCTCGTCCTATGCAACGCGCATATACGGTAGGCCATAAGCGCTGCTTCTTTCAAACATCGCTTGTCGTGATAAGGATGGTAGTCCATCGTCAGATAATGAGCTGCTCTAGCGATTCTAACAATAAAAGAGCCCTGCTTTTGCTCCTCGCACAACTGAGCATAAAAGGAATACAGGGTAGGCTTCTCGGCTCCTCCGCCCTCGTTATCGAGTCTTAAGATTCACAAGACGGACAGGGCATCTTAACTTCGAAGGCGATGCGATAGGCGTCTCATCCTTGGGATTCGCGGTATAAAATGTTTGCCATGTAAGTCTAGAGCGCGACTTTTTTAGCACTTCACCTGGAAAGTTCGAGAGGAAAGAGCCAGGATAACCGGCTATTTTGCTGCCTACTGTTCAAATTCCAGATGAAAACTAAGGCCGCAGGAGACATCTTCAGCGCCTCGAACAAAACCGCTGTGCACGAGGATAAACCACTTTCATCGTTTCGATGTCGATAACAGGAGAGCTCACGTGCCCTGTGCCACGCGTTGTTTGAGCAGCACCGTACTTTGTCTAAGGGACTACTCAATGTTGCCATTGCGTTTGTGCCGCAGAGGCTGTCCTTGCCTTTAATGCGCTGCTTATACCAGTGATCACCTGCGAGCACACTTCTATGCGCAAAGCAAGCGACGATACGCGCTGCAATGCAGGCGATTGACTAAACTGAATCCTGTCGCAGCTGCTGCAAGCTACTAAGGCTAATAACCTGGTAATGAGGCAGTATTGGCAAGCCGATAATACCACTTATTTCCATTTATGCCCGCCATTATGCATCGAGAAATGTGGCGGGGAGCGCGAGGGACAGGAAGAATGTTTCAACAGACGTGTAATAATGGGTCTAGCGGCAAAGTTCCATAATGATGCAGCGAGTAAGTGGCGCATATGATGAATAAAGACCTCGCTTTTCGTGCGTCACGACCTGTGTGTTTTCTTTGTAACTCGAATATATGTTCTTAATTAACACTTCTATGAGGCTGCCCTACATTTATTTACATTCATTACATTTCTTTCCAGCCGAAAGCATCTTGCGTTATCATTTTGTTTTTGCCGCAGAGGAAGTATAATCTCGCGTATGCTCGCTATGTATCCTAATAAATAGCTTGCACAGGCGGGATCACGTGGGGCGGTCCTAGGATGATGAGGACTGTTCTTTAAGAAGTAGCTTGTTATGCAGAATATTTGGACGCATGTTAAAATAGAGGGCGGCCAACAAACTGGATTATTCCGATCCCGACGCCTCAAAAGCGCATGCCCTCAGTTATGGCCCCAACCTTGGTTTTTTTCTGTGGCGGAAATTCATCAAATTAACTGCTCGCTTTTCAATGTCACTGTATTTGCAGGTAGGCACACCGACTGACCGATTGCCATTATCACTCAGTAAAAAAAAAATTGGCAGTGGCTTAGCTCTGCTATGCCAAGATACACGTAGCGTGAGGTATTGGTATATCTTGGTTAAGCTTGTTGTTATTAGCTTGGTTCCCCCCTGTTAAACATTGAAGTTGTAGTACGTGTAACTATAACTAAATTTAAGACGAGACCATGTGCAGTATCAATTGCGAAGCCTTTATTTCTTATGGTTTCTCTTCGTGTTCTCCTCGTTGGTGAGGCCATAGGCCGTCGGCGTTCGTTGTGTTCATTGGCGTTGGCGTATACAACGTTTTACACTCCGATCATTTTAAGTAAAGAAGTGCGCATATATAATGGCTCCCTGGGTCACTGGACTCCTGAATCGTGCTTATAGGTACAGCCGGCCAAATCTTTAGCTGGCGTGCGCGACGGCTGCGTTTTCCGTGCTCCTGCAGCATATGACGGCGCAAACATGCGAAGATATCAACTTTAAGCAGAGGTTCACTAAACCTCTGCTTACTATTGAGCTTTCCCCATGTTCGATTCGTCACAAAGCGCAGGAGCACAGAAAAAGCGGCTGTCGCACACGCCAGCTAAAGATTTGGCCGGCTGTACGTGGGGTGATGAGAGGGAGATGTGGGCTGCTGGCATTGACAAGGCTGTGCCAGAAACGCTGCGCTGAAGCCATGTAGGCCGTCGGCGTCCATTGTGTTCATTGCCGTTGGTGTTTTTCTTCCATGTAACACGGCGCAGTAGCCGTGTATCCCTCCACATTTATACATGCGGAGCAATCTCCTCGCGCATGCGCAGTAGCCCGCAGCGACGAGAGCGCGCGGCGAGGCACGCCAGCTATGCGCAGTGACGTCACTTGCTCCTCGCGCATGCGCAGTATTGTCGAGCAATCTCTTGCATGCGAAACGGCGAGACTGTGGCTAATGTAGTTCACGCTACAAAAATATAAAAATTTTCCCTGAGAGCCTAAACAGCCCATCGAGGGAAACTCCTTGTATTTTTATTATTTGAAATTAACAACACAAATTTTACCAGTGAAAGGTGTGAAGTTTTCGAAGTGTTTTTCCGATTGGTTCCCAAAGTGAACATGAATAAAAACTGAGGAATTGATTTTCTGCAGGGCCCTCAAAAACATTGGAAACACACTGAAAAATTATATAATCCTGTGCTTAAATTATCTTGGACTAATTATTATGGTTAGCGACGTTAGTGACGTCTAGGCCTCCTTGCAACGTCGACTGTATGAGTATGGCTGTTGGCTCAGAAACCCAAATCTAGATATCGTCGGCTTATAGCGAGCACGGTCAACCCGGTGGAAGCTTGCATGGCAAATCCGCTATCGTACAGTTAATAATAAAAAGTGCTCACTAAGCTCACCAGCGACACTGCGAGCATAAAGACAAGCTCTGCATTTATTCCGTCACTCGTGTAGATGATAACTTCCGCGTAACTTTGAACTTAAGAAATCCACCGTTGCGGGCTTCCATTCACACCAAGTCCCAGAAGATTGAGTAGAATATGAATGTGACAAACAGTGTTGAATGCTCGCTTTATATCCAAAAATACTGCAATATTGATATTACCACTGCTTCGCTCGTGCTCCGCATGGTGGGAACGGGCGTTTTGCTGACCGTGGTTCCGTCGAGCCACGACCCGGAACCTCGCCTTCAACATCGCCCAAGCTCGGTTTTGAACAAAAAAAAAAAAAAAACCGGTGCGGTCTGATCGATGGCAGGAATCATTCGTGGAAATTGCTTACACTGGCGTCTTATTCATGTTAATGAAGAGTGCCAGTATTAATGTTAGAATTATCGGTACCCTTATGGAAAGCTGCAGCTCTAGGTCATAGTAATCATTAAACTCTAGCGACGACCATCAGAACTGGGTGTGAATCATGACTTACATCCAGACTTCTGTTCCCGGTGACAGCCTATAAAACGGTGTAGCACCGCAAGGCATTAGCTAGGGTATGCGTGTTCTTACGCACTCCGTTCATTTTTTTTCTTCCTTGCTCTTTAACTGCGAACCTTGACTGTTTTCTACCTTGAGCCTTCACCCTGTATACGATCGGAGCCTTGCAGTGAAGGCCATTGCGTCAAATACTGACGAAACAACAAACACTGCTCCATAAAGGGAGGCCATTATATAAGAACTTAATGGAACTCCGTTCTTTCTCATGCACTTGCGTTCGTGGCGAGGCCCAAGTGTCAGTAGTGCCACTCTGAATTTTGTTGCACTGGGAAACACAGTGTCAGGTGTCACGCGCAAGGCCTCACTAAGTGCTCCATCAGAACAACGCCCTGCCGCCATTGACCAGTTGACAAGGCTACGTGCTGAGAAATGACATCACAAAGAACGTGAACGGGTTATGCTCGCAATAGTCAGCCCATATGTTTCATGCGCGCCTTCTGAATGGTGGCAGTACCTAAAGCGAGGAACCGCTCCTCTTTATTACATTATTAGGAATACCGAACAATAAATGGCGACGGTTCTCATTTCTTTGACATTGTAGCTCAAGAGCGCGGTACAAAGCCTATGTACTCTCTTCCGGAGTAAAATGAGCAAACAAATAATACTTCAATGAGACTCCTGCAACTTTCTCCTAAAGGTGCTTTGCATGTTCTATCACTTGGTTGGAGTTATGTTAGGAAGTCTATCAGGAAATTCTTGTATTACACAGTCTCACAAGCCATCGCTTCTGCATGCGGTGCATGCATAGCACATGCATAATGTAAAATATGACATGCATAATGTGACATACATAACACTCATTACAGTAACAGTTCATTGTCTGTGTGGACGAACGTATCGAAATGGGTGCTTTTACCTCAGAAAACCGCTGGGCACAACGGGGCGATTTCATTTCTTCTAGCAGAGTTTCCTCGGGAAAAAGTCCCACTATCGATTGACACTTATGCCCTGAATAAAAGATGTTCATCCGGTTCTCATCAAATCTAACAAGGTGAAAATAAGACACCAGTTTAGTCCGTCGAATCTGACCAGCGTTTCTTGCACTATTCTACACCGAAGCTCATTTGTAAACGCGCGAAGCACCCGCTGAAATGGCACATTTCTGACCCTACGGTGCTCACGCAGGACCTCCCACGCTTTCTGAGATCCACTCTGTCGTGTCGCATCATTGTTTTCAAACACTAGTCTGTTGTTTTCACGTACAGTGTTTTGAGAAAGCAACAACGCTTTCTTCACAAAGTATTGTGGCCGCGCCCTGTCATCTTTTTATGCGAAGCATATTACTAGAGCGCACTACAGCCCGTCGAGCGCAGCGGTGGAGCTACCATTGACCACGTGACCACGTGACGTTTAGCGTGACCACGTGACACCACGTGACAACATGACGTCACAGCAGAGGAAAGATGGGCTGCCGGCTCGCGCGGTCGGCCGCGGCGGGGGAGGCTGCACATCAGAGGCGCGGCGGCTGACCACGGTGACGCTACAGCAGCGGTATAAAGCTGATCTTGCATTGCTCTCCGGGCACTTACGAGGCGGCCAGGTGTTGGGATGCCGCCTAGAAGCAGGGCTGATTTGAACGAGAAGCGAAAGCTTCAGCGTGCCACAGAGACCGATGAAGAGCGGGATGAACGTCTGGCTAAGCGGCGTGCTAAATATGCGGCTCGGCGACAACGTTCTACAACAACTGAAGAACAAAGCGAGGAATTTTACCAAGCCTAGCCATCAATATGCTTCGCATCTGACTAGGCTTAACCTTAGCTAAGCCTCAGCCATTTTTTTTTCTATGCAATTCAGCCTTCTGTGAATCAAGCCACAGACATATTCCGCACAGGAAATACCAGCGCCCACAAAGTCCACTATAGACTGTGTAGGCCTCTATATCCTAGAGTTACTGTATTAGTGCCCACAGTTGTTCGTAAGGCCGCCATATTTCTCTCTCAAGCATCCAAGTTATGGGGAAAGCCGTAGTTCTTGAATGCAGGAGGTAGAGAAGTTGGAGCGAGTGCAGACTCAATCCGATTGTTTATGGCTGCCGAACTCTCTTTATTTCAACCAAAATACTGTTGCAGTGAATGACGTAGCTTTCAGTAATGCGTCAGCCGTACCAGGACCTATCTCTATCAGTTAAGAACAAAATACTGGCCATGTTGACCAATGGCAGCATCGTTTCTAAACGCTGGAAGTGTCAAGGTTTTTCTTTTTAACAGTTACAGAACACTAGTCATAAAGTGTGAGTTTTTGACAAGAAAACGTCGTTTTCAATGAACTTGTGCATTCGAACAAAATAAACTGCCATGTAGCACGAGAAGAATAGGTGCGCCAATGTAGAGTCAGCCGCCTGCGCTGAACGATGTGGAGTAGTTGTCTTCTCTGTAATCCATGGATGCTTTTTTAACCATTTGATCGCGTTAGGCCAATACAATTGCGAGCAGCACAGGGAAAAGAAAAGCGAAACTCTAGGAGCCTATACAGTAACTCTGACATATTCGTTGAAACATTGCTCATAATCCCGCAGGTTCAACTCTCGAATGCATTCTTTCCTGTTGCACTGCCGGCGTTGATTAAGCGCTAAGCAGACTGGTGTCAACATAAACGTACTCGGAACGCTCAAAAGCCAGAACTTCGCAATAAGAGAATTTTCAATTAGAAGTGGGTTCCCGCTGGACAGCGTTTCTCGCTAGTGAATCACAAAATCTTGAAACATAGCTCCTCTAAAACTTTTACCACCACTAATATGGGCCTCCGTCCGAACACGTTTATAACGAACTGTTTTATGGAGCTCACCCGCACAGGTAGTTCGGTCCCTTCCCAGGCGCGCTCGCTCTGCCGTCCTCCGCTTGCAATGCAAAGTACGAAGGAGAGGACGTCGCAGTGACCGACGCTCCGACATGTTTTTATGCGTTCACGCGGATGCAGCAATGTTGTCGCTTTGCTATTGTACGCACGGTAACAGCCCATGTTGTGACGAGATTCTGCTAGGCTCAGCGAAACCTAGTCAAGCCTTGGCTGTAAATTGACTTTCATGTCACAGCCTGTTTTCTAAGGACACCCGCTTACGCTGACATTATGTGCGTCAGATCTTTTGGAGCATGATACTGTACTCAGCGGAGAGAAACCATTCCATAAGCGCGCTAAGAAGATGCAATGACACAAAGCGACATCAAGTCGTTTAAAGATCAGTGTGAAAAAGCTGCCGTACGGGGTCCAAAGCAACATTTAGATTATTTTGGCTTTCGGCTGGCGCCGCTTTATGTTTCGGCGTGCGCCATCTAGAGAAGAAGGGTCTTCGCCAAACATTTGATTTTGATGAGAATCAATCAAAATCAAAATCAACAGCGGACATATTGGTGTGCTAACGGTTGCAATTTTAAACCTCAACTTGTAGATGCAGCACTATCCTGCTTAAAAAAAGTTTATATTTCGCATAATATTTTCTCATTTTGCGAATTTTTCTTTCGTTTTATTTCTCTTCCTCTTTCTGGGTATTTAATAGGAATTGTGATAGTTTGCATGCAATGCAAATTTTTAAAAAGAAACACAGGAGAAAGCAAACAGCAAAGCATTTCGTGGCACACTGTTGACCTTATTTTGATTTGGTAGTGAGCAACAGCGGCAAGGTGCTTTTGTATGGCACTCTGTTTTGCGGCTGTGATTGAGATTCCTTAGCTAAACAGCTGTGAATTGCACGAAGACTTTGTTGCATTATTTTCATGAACTCCGTTTCATATTTCATTCTTCTTCCGCACGCCCGGAGTTATGTTGGAAGACTGCGCCATCGACAACAAGGGAGTCTTTGGCCCGAATTTTGAGGTATCACATCTTAAAATAGTCCGCTACGTGTCACAGACCTTCATGAATATTGTTTTCCGTGTCAGTTAGTCGGAAGCGCTGCTCGCGGAATGGCGACCACGAACGCTACGCTTCTGCTCCCCTTTCTTATCTCCTTCCGATCTCGGCATCAGTAAATGCCTTCTGTCTAATGTCCGTCACGTGCTTTTCTGAAAGATTAGACACCCCCGGCGCACGGTGCACACACCTTATGCGAATGGCATGAGAACACGCGGGCCTCCCTTGTTATGCAGGCATGCGCTGATTCTCAGCCTATTGGCTGCGCAAAAGGGTGGCAGCAGAAATGCGTAATGAGAAAAGAGCTCGTTTTTCGGTGACTGAACTCGACGCCACCGGCCGATCTCGTGCGGGGGCCACCGGATGTGCGAAGGTCGAATTCCCTCCGGCTTTGTGCACCAAATAAAAATCAACACTGGGTGGGACCGGACGAACAAGAGCAAACGAAAGGGTCAACGCTGACACGTGCTGGAGGAGGGTGGGAGGTCCGGGGTTTTTCCGCTCTCCCAGCTCCTTCTGTGCAGGCACCACGCCGGTTACCCAAAACATGCGACATTTTCTGCTGGGCCAGCCCCGATACCCAAGGTCGCTCGTGGAGGTCCCGTCAACGAACAGCCCGTAAACTGCGAGTTGAGTGGCGTGGGAATAAGGAGGGTCGTTGCTTCCCCGCATCAAGACGACTGAAGACCAATTACGGTCGCGTGAAGGCTGGAGCTCGAAGAAATTCCCGTAGGAGACGCGAGGGCTTAGGAAAGCTGGGTTCGTTTCATTACTGTCTTTAACATTCACTACACCTAAACAATGATTTGGAAGAAATTACAGGCGGGAAATTTCAGCGCAGTGAGGAGCTACTGCGAGAACTTCACGGCCGAGTGCATCATCAACAAAGCAGAGTTAATAATAGCAGTGTTACTAGGCATAAGTCGATTAAACTAGACAACAACTTTTCTTGCCCACGAAGAGAGCTGCACAGTGGAGGAGCGTGTGATTAGTTAGACCGCAGGACTGCCGTCTCTCACGCTGCATGCTACTCGGTTGCTTTGCACCATCTCTAGCGCAACAGGCGACATGTGTGGAAACTTCTTGTAGCCAGATGTGGTAAAGGAAGTCGTTGTAATCAAAGAAACTCGTTATTTACGGTGCTGTAAAGTTTAAAATGCGCAGCAACGATAGAAATATACCTTAAATAACCAGCATTACCAATGCAATACATTTTAAGAGGAACATATCAACTGCAAGAGGGGACGGTATTGCTGCGTAGAAAGACAGTGTATGTTCAGGCTTTGTAGCTTTGTCTGCCCAGGACCTTTTGCTGCACAATGGGACGACACAGAACAGCGCTACTCTCTCTGTGATGCCTCATTCCACTGGAAAAAAGAGTATGAACAATCCCAGCTCGGAACTATGGGTGCATTCCCAAGAAAGGTTGTCGTGTAATATAACATATGTTCTTAGAGTAGTAGTACTGAGAACGTGAGCAAACTGTCAAACTGACGCGTTCATCACCTACCTGCTTGACTCGAGAGAAACCCATAAAAATTATTGCGGAGGTGTACGCCGGGTGTGGAGGCTTCAATTCAGAAACAGGGCCTGCACCGTTACTCCGTACCCCGCAAGAGTTTATTGTCTGGCCAACGCTTGTCTCGCTGTGTGCGTTGAAATCTTCAAACCAAAGAGGCATGCATACAGACTAACGGCCTTGTCTTAAGGAACATAAAATAGCCAGAGGAAAAGTTGTTCGCAATACTAACCACGAAGCCATGGTGAGCATTATTAAGATCACCAAGGCATGACCGCGACGTGATATGGTAATTGGCTTCTGTCAGCATTTTCGGACACGGACAACGATGGAGCAAATTATGTGGTGCGTATTTTTCAGATTGCATAGAAATTACACAACACATTCGGGGCAACTTGCTTCACCGAAGCAAAATGTTCAGAACCGAGTGACTTTTTTTACAGCGTTGTTGCTGCTTTGCTGAACTGGTTCAGTGAAGTTTCCGACGCTACGAATGATTGCGGCGTCTGGGTTAACGAAAAAGAATGCCCATTGAGTTTTTTCTTTTTTTATTTGCCCTCCGAACTAATTGTTAGTGGGAAACGCTCACCAACACCGACCAAGAATCTCTCTCTGTGACTGCCCTCGTTTTGAGCGAGAACGTGGTTTCCTGACTGCTACTCTCTACCGCTTGGACTCGTGTCCTCTAACAGAGACCAAGGTTCTGGGGCCTTGGACACAACCTTCCACACAAAGGAAAGTGGAGAAAGCACTCCTGAGATTCTTGAAGGACTCGGGGTTGTATTCCTATATATATTCCTATGTATTCCTGTATTATCTATAATCTTAAAGTTTTTAGTGCGCGCCCACTGTCCCCTTGACAAAGTGGTCGATGGACACTTGAAAAACTCATTTCATTGCCGCTCTTTTTTCCTTTTTTCCCCTTTATTCCCCTCCCCATGTGTAGGGTAGCCAACTGGGCATCGCCTGGTTAACCTCCCTGCCTTTCCGTCCACTTCTCTCTCTCTCTCTGCCCTCCGCACAACGGCAGAGAAGGGGCTGAGTCACAGTCGCTAATCAGCGGGATAAGGGGAGGCGGACGGCGGAGGATTTCGAGAATACGGGAAAGGCCAGACTCTTCCAGGAGCGTATACGTCGGGTCCAGTCTCATTGTGCACGTTCTCGTGGCGCGGCGTGCGCACGCGGGCGGTGACAAGCTATCATAATCCGCGTCACATCCCGTGGGAAGGGACACGCGTGTGACGCGCTTTGTACAAAAGTTTGCGTTCATCCATCTACTGTGTATGAAGTCAGTTTGTGAGGGACGGCGCAGAGCAGATGGGCCCTGAAGATAGTCAATCTTCAGGGCCTTGAAACTGGGTTTACCATAGGTTGAAACAGCCCGCACCGTGGGAAAGCGAGAATGTTCGCGAAGCTCGCGGGAGGAAAGGGGAATACTCAGAAATCTGATGCCGGAAGGTGGTTGTTGAGGCAGAGGGAGGCCGAAGATAATAAAACTTAAAGACGACTTGCTGATACAGCATAAATGAAAATGGGAGATCTCTGTACAGGGCTGAACGCACTTTTTCATACACTATCCAGCCTCTAGGAGAATCCTCGGCTACCGAGAATTAAAATTTAGGCATATTAAAAGTTCACGCTAGAGTGGCCAAAAATATTTTGTACACGTAGCTCCGCTTAATTCAAACTCTGCATCCACACTTTTGAAGAGGGTGAATGCCCATATCCTTGAGGATCACATGAAACTAGACCGACGATGGTGACACAGGGTGCACATTCCTCGCAGGCTCGTTCGTGTCCGGCGGCCGACGGGAGCAGGACTTAAGGCTTAGAAACAAGATCCGTCCTGCGTTTGTGCTAGTAAGACGACTTGCGTACTCATCAGCTATGCTGAATCAGATGATGAGCCCGAGAAATCCCGACACGTCCTGTTATTTTGTGCTCAGCTATTGCAAGCAGATTTTAACGCCTTGGCCGGATTACCTGGTACGGTGAGGGAGAAAGGCCTGGACAAGGGATTCTGGAGAGGAGCACCTTTCTTTCCCCGCGCGGACACGCTCCGACATCTGGTAGTCCTGGTACTGCAAGCAGGCATTTAGTCCATTTTAGGGGTGGACTGGTCATTTGAATAATTCATTTTAGCGTAATTAGTATCTGCTACCGATTCTCCTGGTTTGAACCGCCGCAGTAGGAGACACGCAGCACGCATGAGACGTCGTCACATATCTCATGGACCGTTAGGCGCTTCTAATTGCACTGCATTTCTAGGATAATGAATGTGCTTGGAGCTCTGAAAATTTTGTTCGACTTCCAGTTCATTTCACACCACTATGCCCAGAAGCCGACCTTACCTACAAAGTGCTACTTCTGCAAATTTCTTTCTTCTCAGTTCATATTCATGGATGACTCGCTTTATGGGCATATTTACTTGGGAGCCAAGGTCTCTATACAAACGAGGCACGAATGTAGTTGTCTTTTTGCTGTGGAATGACCCATGCGGACGACGTCATCGATGACGACTCGAAACAGGAGGAACTAGGCTGGTATAGCAGGCGCTGTAAGAGAAGAAAGTCGTGCACGAAGAAAAATTAGGCGGACACTTGCGACAGCGATAATTATTGTTTGCTACTTTCTTTCTTTCTTGCTACTTTATTAATCAGTACCTGTTTCTAACTACACACACATACTAAACCACACGATAGACCCCAAGACCCACAAGGGCTCATCTTAACTAAGTCAAACTAACGTACCTCAATGGCCTAGGAATGGCATGTCTGACTTGCAACCCAGTGGTCTTGGGTTCGATCCGAATTTTCTTTTCAGCGTAGTTTTCCTAAATATCCTTGCGTTATAATGAAATTTATTCATGCTGTAGTATGTAAGGTATGTTTGTCTCAACACGACAACTATTTGCACTGCATTTTTCTGTACAACTATCTGGATTTTCAATAAGATCGCGCAACTACCAGTCTAAGCGGCTTATGTCAGCGCCTTAGAGAACAGCGTAGCATAGGACACTCGCGCTTTAGAGCAGTTCGTACGTTTGAGGTAATATTCAGCGATTTCACCGTTCCGTTAAAAGGCGCTGAAATACCCTGCGATCACTGGCATGATACATACGTACAGCCAACACTTGCTGTTGGGAGAGTTGTTTCCATGTTTGCAGGGCACAGAGCAAGAAAGAACGGAACAAAAGAACAAGGAGGACGACCGGACGGTGCGCTGTACTATCAGCTTTTATATCGAAAAGAGGCGAACCCATATTTAAGAGGTGTATATCAGGCCACATAGACAAGGCAACCGGACGAAAGAGAACCAATACAAAAGGCAACAAAAATCAAGAACCACTCCTTTAGAAAAAGCCGTGACTGAAGCGAAACAAAAGTCATAACCACAAGCCAACTAAAATTTTAACTGAGTATTCATTGATGAGTGTTGGTGTTGCGGTAGGTCTGGAGACATGAACTGCAGCTTTAATCATCATCATCATTATCGTCATCAGCCTGACTGCGCCCATTGGAGGGCAAAGGACTCTCCCGTGTCTCTCCAATTAACCCTGTCCTTTGCCAGCTGCGCCCAACGTGTCCCCGCAAACTTCCTCATCTGGTCCGCCCACCTAACTTGCTGCCGCCCCCTGCTACGCTTGCCTTTTCTTGGAATCTACTCCGCTACCATTTAAGGACAAGCGGTTATCTTGCCTTCGCATTACATGCCCTGCCAAATGTCGTTTATTCCTCTTGATTTCGACTAGGATGTCCTGAACCCGCGTTTGTTTTCTCAACCACTGCGCCCGCTTCTGGTCTCTTAACGTTACACCTACCGTTTTCATTTATATACCTCGCTGCATTTTTCTCTTCGTTAGCAACCATGTTTCTGGCTCACAGGCGAGTACTGGTAAGATACAGCTGTTGTATACTTTTCTCTTGGGGAATATTCGTGAACTGCTATTCATGATCTGAGAGAACCTTCCATGTGTATTTCACCCGGTTCTTATTTTTCTGGTTATTTTGCTGTCATGATCTCGATCAGAGGTCACTACCTGCCCTAAGTAGACGCGTTTTCTTACCACTTCCAGCACCTCGCTACAAACTGTCAACTGCAATTCCCTTGCTAGGCTGTTGAACATTACTTCGGTTTTCTGCATATTAATATTTAGACGCACCGTTCTACTCTGCCTAACTCATTGATCATGCTTTGCAGTTCATCTCCTGTAGCATAAGCTGCAGCTTTATTTCTTATTAGAGCTTCACTCTGTTGAAATTTTAGTTGGCTTGCGGTCACATTTCTTTAGCGTTACGCGTTTTTCTGTAGCAGAGTTTTTTATTTTTGTTTCCTTTTATTCTGGTTCCCTTTAGTCCGTTTGTCTTGGTCATGTGACCTGGTATGTACCTCTTAAATACGGGTTCACCTCTTTTCGAAATAATTGATAGTTCAGCATTCCGTCCTGTCGTCCTCCTTGTTCTTTTGTTCCGTTCTTTCTTGTGTTGTGCCTTGCAATCACGTACAACGTAATGTATATAGTCACAAAATGTGCTTACCCTAAATGTACCAAATGACGTCGGTCAGCCTGACTATCATCAACAACGCTTGGGTGTCGTGCTGCAAATAAAGCTGTTTCTCCCTGCCTCTCTGTTTGTCTCTCCACACGCCATGTAAAACGGGAGCTGTGGCGGCACCACTTCGAATGTAAACAGTTACGTCAAAGGGTGTTAAGCCTTAATTAAGTGAACAGGAAGCGATACCTTCAGCAGAAATAATGACCGGATAACAGCATAACTCGTATAGACCTCCCTCTAATGAATGTAAAAAAAAAACAGCGAGAAGCGAGAACTAATATGTTATGAGCTGTGTCCTGTCATGCATGGCTCTAAACGTTTTCAGACCCGGGAGTGGCGTCCTTTGCTCCGCGCCTAAAAATTCATGAGCAGCCACTTAGAACTAGCTGATTTCCACCTCAGATTGATATCTTCCTTTCCTAGTGAGATAAAATCAATGCAGGCAAACTGTATTTGCCTTCTTGTTACCTCCTCGATTGGTACACATGTAGTACTTGAGCAGCAATTTCCTGAGAACTTCGAGGAAGAAGAGGTCACGCTACACATTTTTTATACCCGCTGTTTCCCGTCACAGTGTGCGGCCGTCGGCGCCCTTCGCAGCCGGAACCTCATCGGTGCTGCTCCGCCCTTCGGCATCCGCACTCTCGCCGAGGCCGCTGAGCATTTCCGAGAAGTGCTTCATTACCCGACCTTCTGCGACTGTTGTATCCTTATCGGCATATCTTTCTTACCGTTCACACACGCGAAAAAGAAAACCGTAAAAGTTCATCTCATTGACTGAAAAGACCCAGCAGTAGATAAAGCTTCTAAGCGTTGGTTTAGGCGCACCGGCAAACAACTCGAAACTGGCCTTAAGTGTAGAAGGGCATACACAAGAAATTTACAACGCAAACGAAGGGTATGATTCGTTTCATGGGCGTAAGTAGATGCCTTCTTTCCAGTTTCAGTTCCAGGCGTTGAATGAAACACACTTTTGAATGTTGCCCTATGAGCTGCGCAGCATATCCACCCACATTCAGTCACGTTAAGGCGCACTTGCCCCAATTATTGTGACGTCACCGAACACAGTGGTTGTTCTCAGGAACAACCAGTGCTTGCCGGTGACGCCGACGCCCTCAGAAATATGGTAATCTAGGTTGGCCGGCTGACAGTGACGTCAAGCTACACTTCAGGGCTGATGCGGACCGAGACCGAAATTGCCGGTACAAAATAGTTTCTATTTATTAATGCTGCGCGCTGGTGTTTTCGCTTATTTTTATGATTAGTAGGCCCACAGACCTCTTTCAAGGCAAAAAACGGACAACCAAAAAGTTTGTCACGTTTAAGGAACATACGGGCATTGCGTTCTGGCAACATGGGATACTCGATGGGACGATGGCGGGCAAATATGTTTCGTGTCTTTTTCGCAGAAACAGTGCGCAAATAGGCACGTGCACACAGGAAAACGGACCAGTTCTGCTCTAATCATGTTGCCTGCGCTGTCTGTGTTTACTTGAGCAGTGCTCTCGTTAAAAATGGTGCGATCTGCGTTCGCGATAAGTGCTATTTCTGTCTTAGGATACCTCATTCGAGGCAACCAGGAGTCTGATTTTGCTAATCAGTGCCTTCTAGAAGTATGGCACGCTACCAACATCGCAGTTCGTGTTCGAGTTATCTATCTGATTATTGCTAGGGCACGCACCTGAATAATGACTCTGTGCAGTTATAGATAGATAGATAGATAGATAGAACTGTAAAACTGATAGAACTGCCAGACTGTAAAACACTGGTAATAAAATTGCGAGTACTACAACTACATTTCAACCTGAGTTGCGTGCATGAAACAGATGGCAAGATAATGATTAGAATTTCACTAAATACTCTCCTGATTGAAGTGACAATTGAACTTAACCTTCTGTTTTCCTCTTTCTGACCGAATTACACCGCAGAAAAGAAAGTTGGCGTCTCTCTAGTGTTCGAGATACGTGATAGCGTGTAAGGGGATTTGACATCATCCTGCTAAGGGAAATCTATTTCTGTCCTGCCATGGACGGTGTTTAATGTCGCGAACTTTAAGATCAGCCACAAGATTCAAACTGATGCCACTGGCAGCACGCTTGGACACGCTTTTGGCTCCTTTCGTGAACGTGTACGTGGATCTCGACCATACCTTGACATCGCACGCTTGACAAAATGCGCATACCGGAAAAAACGCAGTGAAAAGGAAAAGAGGAGAAGAGAGAGTACGTCCACTCGCTAACCTAATATCTCAAGTCACCGCAGCGGCCAATAAGACACTAGTCATAGTGGCCGGGGACTTTAATTGAGCGCACATTATTGATTGGGGATACCAGACAACGGCTTGCAGAGGGGAGGTTTTGATGACACTAACCCAACAGTCGCAGCACACGGTATACAGCTATTTAGAGAACCCCACAAGACAATGCACGACAGGAATGATGGGCACAAATTCAGATCTTACGATGGGCAGGCGCGTCCGGAATTCGGAATGGAATAGAACACGCAGCGGTCACTATATTATTGAAGGTTGACTCTGTGGCTCACAAACGTCTCAAAATAGAATACACCACAAAACAATCAACTGGGATAACTTTAGAAAAAAGCGGGAAACTAAAGAACAAGCAGCGCCGAGGGATGCGCATGGACAGCACAGGCCCTCAAAGACCAGGCGGCGTGCATCAAGTAATATATCCGGGAACAAGTCCCAGTTATGGATGAGAAATCGGCCCATATGATAGAAGCACACGAAAGTGTGAAAGTGTGATAGAAGCACACTCACCCAGCAGCAGCGGCAGCGGTGACGCCGATTGCCTTCATGCTTGGAAGTTAATCTCTCGACAACTTGCGCAGGAACTGCTACCATCGTGCACGAGCTGCGCACATCTATCGAAGACACCCCCCGGCCGTCAGGAACGAGGAAACGCCCTCGACGGATTCCTACAAAAGAGGCCTGCTACCGAAGGAATCTACACTCACCCAGCAGCAGCGGCAGCGGTGACGCCGATTGCCTTCATGCTTGGAAGTTAATCTCTCGACAACTTGCGCAGGTTGGTCGACCCTTTTTGGACTGCTCTTGCTTAAGTTTTCTGTCAGTTGTGTATGGTGTCGGCCGCCGCTGCTGCTGAGTGCTGAGTGCATAAGTCTAAACAGTCTGAGTCTGAGTGCGTCAGACTAAAAATGTCTGATGAATGTCTTGCATGTCATGAAAAACTTTCTGACGATGAAGTGTTCTTGTCGTGCGCGGAGTGTGACTATAATTATCACATAGGCGCCTGCTCAGGAGTAAATCAGGCCAACTACAAGAAAAAATCGGAGATCGCAAAAAAAACATGGAAGTGCGCCACCTGCAAAACTGCACAAGCCCGTGGTAGTAGTCAGGGCACAACAAAGCAGAAAGAGGCCGGCCTAGACCTGGCAAAAGAAATTGCTGACATACAGAGCAAGCTTGCTACTGTACTGGAAATGAAGTCGAAGTTAGACAACATTGAGGCTATTATGACCACCGTGGGCTGCATTGAGAGCTCAGTGAAAGCAATGTCTGATAAATACGATGAAGTCCTCACGCGCATGGAAACTCAAAGTGCAGACATAACTGGCTTAAAGAAACGCATGGAAAATCTTGAAGAAAAAGTTGATGACCAAGAAACTAAGAAACTGAGGCAAGAGATCAACAATCTCGAGCAGTATAGCAGACAGCAGAATATGGAAATACATGGGCTGCCTCAGCATACCGACGAAAAGCTTTTAGACAAAATTAACCTTCTGGCCGATGAACTTGAGATTGCTCGACTTTCCGAGGCCGACGTTGAGGCGGTGCATCGACTTCCAATCAGGGGCGATAAAGACGCTTCGGAAAGGATAGCACCTGTGCTAGTTCGCTTTTCATCTCGTGTGACTAGGGACAAGTGGCTTAGCAAGAAGAATGAACTGAAGGACAAACAGTCAAAGATATTCTTAAACGAGAACCTTACAGCACAAAATAAGGACTTGTTGTGGAGAATGAAGTCGAAGGCGAAAGAAAAGGAATACGAGTTTGCCTGGGTTAAGAACGGAAAGCTGTTTGTGCGTCGGGCCCCTCGTAGCAAGATTATCAGGATCGCTTCTGTCGATGATCTAGAGAAAATACGATAAGGATTCTGATGGGCCAAGAGTTGCTTACTTACTGACTTTATGCCAATGACAAACTGCATTTCTAAAGGCGGCTATCATGACGCTGTTTCTTTCCGTGATTATAAGACTCGTTGTGCTAAGGCATTTTCTGTCTGCCACCTAAACGCTCAAAGCCTACGAACAAAAAAGGACGCGTGTGATATGCTTCTGGACTCGTTAAATCATCGGTTTGACTTGTTCGCTTTCACTGAGACCTGGTTTTCCAATGAAATGAATGTTATTGAATTTAGCGGGTACAAACATACGTCAATTTTTCGTACTAATACAAGAGGCGGAGGCGTGACCGTTTATGTCAAGGAAAATTTAAGTTGCAGTGTTATCTCAAAATATTGCCGAATAAGTCCTCATTTTGAGACGGTTATGATAAAGTGCGAGAGCATAGTATGTGTGGTAGTATACCGACCCCCATCTGGAACACTGTCTATGTTTCTTGAATTTCTCGAAGAAATGTTGGAATGCTGCATACAATATAGCTCATCGGTTGTTTTCATTGGTGATTTCAATGTAGACATTCTTTGTCCTGATTTGAATAATCAAAAACTTACTGATATGTTTCTTTTATACGGGTATGAAAATGTCATTTATGTACCAACAAGAGTAACAAACAATTCTGGAACCTTGTTAGATCTTTGTTTCACGAACTGTAGCTCAGCCGATATTGAATCTGGTGTTTTATTAGCGGACCTGAGCGACCATCTACCGATCTTTATTTTTCTAACACACCTTACACAGCACACGGTGCGACCCTCGCGCACATGGATTCAGTACACGGTTATTAATGAAGAAACAATTAAGATATTTGAAAGACTAACAGCGCAAACAAATTGGGATGACGTTTACTGTTCAGAGGACCCAGTAATGGCGTACAATTTATTTTTAGAGAAAGTTGAGAACACTTATAAACAATCATTTCCAGTATTAGAATTCAGGAAAACTAGGAAAGTAAGAAAGCCGTGGATTAACAGAGCACTTTTAAACAGAATCAAGGAACGTGATAGACTTTTCGCTCTATTTATCAGAACTAGAGCTCTGGACTACTTAAATCAATATAAGAAAATAAGAAACAAACTGGGACATGACATTAAAAAAGCGCGCCATTCCTACTACGAAAACAAGTTTGCAGGTGTCATCAACAACCCAAGAAAAATGTGGCAAACCGCAAACCATCTCATGTCAAATACTCAGAAGAAAGAACTCAAGGAATTGAGTATTGAAGGCACAACTTATACGGGAACCTCGCTAGCAAATAAATTCAACGAACACTTCCTAAACGCAGGAGCATTTAATACAAACAACGCGGATAGCTCTAACCTTGACTGCAAATCATATATGGGTTCGGCTGTTGCGGGTTCAATCTATTTGACTCCTACTACAGAGGCAGAAATATTTACGCTACTAAAAAAGCTAAATAACAGTAGTGCTTGCGGAGTGGATAACTTGAAAGCGCAACCAATAAAATCAGTTGCACATCTTTTTAGCCGCCCTTTGTCGCATATATGCAATTTGATCCTAAGTTCGGGTGTCTTTCCTGATAAACTGAAAATTGCAAGAGTATCCGTTGTTCATAAAGGAGGTGATAAATGTAGCCTTAATAACTACAGACCTATCTCTGTCTTGCCAATCTTTTCTAAAATAATAGAACAAGTTATAAATACACGCCTTCTAAACTACTTCCAGCACAACGACGTCATAGTAGAACAACAGTATGGATTCCAAAAATCTAAGTCAACGGAGACGGCCCTTCTATACATTAAAGATCGAATAATAGATAACTTTGAGCATAAATTGTACACAGTAGGATTGTTTCTTGATTTCAAAAAAGCATTCGACTCTATCAAACATGAAATCTTACTGCAAAAGTTACCCAACTACGGAATTAGGGGTGTTGCTCTCGACTTAATTAAGAGTTACCTGTCAAACAGATTTCAGTACACAGCGGTAGGCAAAGTGCAGTCAGATATTGGTGTTATCGCATATGGGATACCACAAGGGTCTATACTTGGTCCATTATTGTTTCTGTTATATATTAATGATATTGTAAATATTCCACTAACCCCGCAAATTATCCTGTATGCTGATGACACTAACGCCTTTTTTTCTGGTGCGAATATTGTAGATATTGAGAGGCAGGCGAATGTCTGGCTGTGTAACCTATCGGTGTGGCTTGACGTAAATAAACTAGCCCTAAACACGAACAAAACAAAATATATTGTATTTCGACCAAAAAATAAATGTATGTCAGACATTCTTCTGCGCTTCGGCAATGAGCAAATTGAACGCGTTGCATCACATAAATTTCTAGGTGTAATCTTTCAGGAACACCTAAACTGGTCTACACATGTCTCAAAAGTTCGAACAGATATATCAAGAACGATTGGGCTCACCTATAAACTAAAGGATTTGCTACCGCCATGGTTAAAAAAGCAATTGTATTATGCTCTAATACACTCCCGTCTGCACTACTGTCTTCTTGTATGGGGTACGACCACAAAAACAAATTTAGAGAACCTACATATACTACAAAAACATTTTCTGCGCCAAATAGAAAATGTCCCACGCCGAACTCATTCAGCACCGTTATTCCAAAAACACCGAATCCTGACTATCACAAACATCCTATGTAAAAAACTAGCACTAGCTATATACACTCAAATCAAACAGAATGCATTATCGTTCACTGAGAAATATCTTCATAAAGAACACATGTACAATCTCCGGCATACCATTTATAACAGAGACAGGATTCGTACAAACTACGGAACACAAAAGTTAACATATCAGATTCCTGACTTCTTGAATAAGCACGCCATGGTTATGAATATCATTACTGACAGTTCTTCAGCTCTAGCCTTTAAAAAAAACATTAACACATTTTTTTTAGCACACAATTTTGACTATTTCCTTTTTTTTTTCTGGGTTCCAAGTAGACACCAGATGGTTTTTGTTGTGAATGTTTTATTGTTCCCGCTTGTTTATTTTCTCTGCCTATTACTGCATGCGATTTATTTTGGCTGTTTGTTTCCTCGCAGTATGACTTAGCCCTGTAGGCTATGCTGTATTAATGTGTTCCTTTTATGTTGATCGAAACTTTGTTTAACGATCTGACTGTACCTGCTGTTGAGTGATGTGTTTGGGAAGGGGGGAAGGGGGCCGACACTGAGTCAGGCATTAATTTGCCTTTATGTCTGCCTCCTAGGCACCTATTACTGCTGCCTGAATAAAATGACTTTGACTTTGACTTTGACTTTGAAAGTCTCATGAAACGATATGCCCTGCGAAAACGAAACAAAAAGCTCCAAATCAAGATATCTCAGCTTGCAAACCAAATTCAATTGTGCAGCCAACAAATTTGTAGACAAAATTGGCAGCAAACATGCGAGGGCCTCAGAGCCAATCTGAGTACCGCTCGAGCATGGCATCTTTTAAATCATCTAATCAATCCTATCAAAAGTAACCGTCTTAATAGGAATCTCGTCACTCGACTAACACACAACCATAAATATTGTCACGTTGTAGTGACGGCAGTCCAGCGGTCAGGAAGACACCAATAAGTCTTGTAAACGAAGCTCTTTATTTGGACTGACTTGCGCCCGCAAAAGAACTCAATCACTCGGCGGCGGCGTAAGCAACAAACGTGCTCGTCAGTCGTCGAACTATGAATGCCCGCTGCTCGCGGCATTGGTCAATTTAACGCCGGCAAGGAAACTTCTAGATAACAGGTCGAGATGATCTAGAGTAATCTGGAAACACGTAGAGGCAGCTGGGCATGGCTGTGATCAATCGAGATTAGTCCGGTCGCTTCTCGCGTCACGAACAAAAATGATAACAGCCTTTTCCTGCGGCCTTGCGCGAACGAACGGACACTACAATGATACGTGGCACTACCCCCCTCCCAAAGAAGCATCGTCTCGATGTTTTAAAACGAAAATAAACACGGAGAATGCAAACTTCGAGTCCTTTAGCGTTCATAATATGGCTTCAGGCGTACGACATGTACGACTTCCGGGCTTGTGCGGGGTCGCTGAGATGCTGTCGTGCCGTCGGGGATGACTTCATAGTCGAGGTAACGATGCGACGGAGAACCCTGTAGGGCCAAAGTAGCGTCGCAGCAACTTTTCACTCAATCCACGGCGGCGAACTGGCGTCCATATCCAAACACGATCACCTGGCTTGTAATGCGTGTCTCGTCGGCGCAGATTGTAGCGTCGGGCGTCGGTGTGCTGCTGGTCTTGAATGCGAAGCCGCGCAAGTCTTCGGGCTTCCTCGGCGCGATGAAGGTAGGCGGCCACGTCGAGGTTGTCTTCGTCGGAAACGTGCGGGAGCATTGCGACGAGTGTTGTCGTGGGCTTCCTGCCGTATACCAGCTGGAATGGGGTAAACCTGGTTGTCTCCTGGATGGCAGTATTATAGGCGAAGATCACGTAGGGCAGAATGGAGTCCCACGTCTTGTGTTCGGCGTCGATGTACACGGAGAGCATGTCTGAGATGGTGTTGTTCAGACGCTCTGTGAGTCCGTTGGTTTGTGGATGATAGGCAGTTGTCCTCCGATGGCTTGTCTGGCTGTAGTTTAAAATGGCTTGTGTCAGCTCCGCTGTAAATTCCGTTCCTCTGTCTGTGATGAGCACTTCGGGGGCGCCGAGTCGCAGGAGAATTTGTTCGACAAAAAATTTTGCAACTTCTGTTGCGGTACCACTAGGCAACGCTTTTGCTTCGGCCTAGCGGGTCATGTAGTCGGTGGCCACGATGATCCACTTGTTACCTGATGATGAAGTCGGAAAGGGGCCGAGGAGGTGCATCCCCATTTGCTGAAAGGGCTTAGTTGGCGGTGGTATGGGGTTCAGGAGTTTCGGCTGGTCTAGTCGGAGGCGTTTTGCGTCGCTGACGCTCACGGCACGTTTTCACGTAATGGGAAACGTCGGTAGCTAGCCGCGGCCTGGATGCGGTGCAGGCCTCCTGCACTTCTCCTGGATGCGGTGCAATGTGCGAGCAATCCCGAGATGCCCTGCAGTCGGCTCATCATGACATGCCTGCATAATTTCTTGCCTGAGGATTTTGGGCACGACAAGAAGATGAACTGTCCTGTTGGGCGCGAAGTTCTTCAGGAGGACATTACTGTGAAAGACGAAGGACGACAGTTGGCGCTTGAACCCTCGGGGAGGCGATGCGGCCTTGACTTTCAGATAATCAACTAGGCTTTGCAACTCAGGATCCGAGCGCTGCTGCTGCGCGAAACTGCTGGCGCTTACCGGTCCTAAGAAACCGTCGCCGTCTTCCTCTTCCGGTGCTGCGTCGACGGGGGCTCGCGACAAGCAGTCTGCGTCGGAATGCTTTCGGCCAGATTTGTAGACCACAGTTATGTCGAATTCTTGAAGGCGCAGGCTCCGACGAGCAAGGCGGCCGGAGGGATCTTTCGAATTGGCTAGCCAGCACAGAGCATGGTGATCGCTCACAACCTTGAATGGTCGTCCGTACAGGTAGGGTCGAAATTTCGACGTGGCCCAAATAATGGCGAGACATTCTTTCTCGGTGGTTGAATAGTTGGCCTCGGCTTTCGACAGTGAACGGCTAGCGTACGCGATAACTCTCTCCTGTCTTCCATTTTTCTGAACGAGGACCGCTCCTAAGCCCACACTGCTTGCATCGGTATGGATTTCGGTTTCGGCGTCTTCATCAAAGTGCCCGAGCACAGGAGGGGACTGTAAGCGGCGCTTCAGCTCTTTGAAAACTTCCGCTTGCGGCGTTTCCGATTTAAAAGGCACGTCAGTCTTGGTAAGTTCTGTCAAAGGTTCAGCGATGCGCGAAAAGGTCTTCACGAATAGCCGGTAATAAGCACACAATCCAAGGAATCTGCGTATAGCTTTCTTGTCATTAGGCTGCGGAAACTCTGCGATCGCAGCCGTCTTCTGAGGGTCTGGGCGAACTCCTTCTTTGTTTACGACGTGACCAAGGAACAGTAGCTCCTCGTAGGCGAAGTGGCACTTTTCTGGTTTCAGTGTTAGTCCTGAAGACTTGATTGTTTCCAGCACTATCTGAAGCCTTCTGAGATGGTCTTCAGAACTTGAGCAGAAGACAACAACGTCATCTAAATAGACTAGACAAATTTGCCACTTCAAGCCTGTGAGCACCGTATCCATTACTCGCTGGAACGTCGCTGGGGCAGAGCAGAGGCCGAATGGCATCACCTTGAACTCGAAGAGTCCGTCTGGTGTGATGAACGCAGTCTTCTCGCGATCTCTTTCGTCGACTTCAATTTGCCAGTACCCGCTCTTCAGGTCCATCGATGAGAAGTACTTAGCGTTGCATAGCCGATCCAATGTGTCGTCGATGCGGGGGAGGGGGTAGACATCCTTCTTCGTAATGCTGTTCAGGCGGCGGTAATCGACGCAAAAGCGAAGGGTGCCGTCTTTCTTTTTCACTAGGACGACTGGTGCTGCCCAGGGGCTCCTCGATAGCTGGATGACGTCGTCACGAAGCATTTCCTCAACTTGCTTGCGGATAGCTTGGCGTTCTAGCGGCGATACGCAGCAGGGGCTATGTCGCAGGGGTCGGGCGTGTTCGTCTGTGACAATGCGGTGCTTGGCAAGCCGGGTTCGTCGCACATTCGATGCTGATGAGAAGCAATCGCTGTACTTTTGAAGAAGACTGCGCATTTGGTCTTGTCTGCTCCGTGGTAATGCTCGGTTGATATCAAACGTTTGTTGATGGCCTAGGTCAGATGGTTCTACGGGCTGGTCGGGTAGGGCAAATATGTCTCTGATGTCTGCCAGCTCGTCGAGGAAAGCGATCGTCGTACCTTTGTTTAGATGCCGTTATTCTTCGGTGAAGTTGGTTAGCAGCACCTGGGCTTGGCCATTTCGGATTTGGGCGACTCCCCTTGCGACGCCCAGTCCTCGATCAAGGAGTAACTGGGTGTTCCCCTCGACGACACCTTCGGCAGTTTCGATGTCTCCTGTACCTATGCAGGCGACGACGCTTGATCGGGGCGGTACGCTCAGTGCTTCGTCGAGGACGTTTAAGGTAACGCGATGAGTGGCTGTCGTTGCTGCAGATATGGCTTTGTCCGTGGACAGCTTGATCGACTTGGATCGAAGGTCGATGATCGCCCGATCTTCATTCAGGAAGTTCATTCCCAAAATCACGTCTCGTGAACATTTCTGTAGGACCAGGAAGGTTGTAGCATAGGTTCGCCCATTTACTGTAACTATCGCGGTGCAGCGTCCTGACGGCGTTATAAGATTACCACCTGCGGTGCGGATCAGCCGGCCATCCCAAGTTGTTGTCACTTTCCTGAGTCGAACAGCGAATGGCCCGCTCATGACGGAGCAGTCAGCTGCCGTGTCGACCAAGGCAGTAACCGCGTGACCGTAGACCGTAACTTCAAGGTCACTTGTTCGCGTTCTTGTATTGCACGTTGTCTTTGGTGTCCGATCTCGGCTTCGTCGGGTAGTGAGGCCGCGGTGGGCGTACTCCGACGTTACTGCTATGGGCAGCGGTAAAGGCGTCAAGTCTGGCCGCGTCGGTGTTGCCGTCGGTGTTGTCGTCGGTGTTGTCGGCGGAGGTGTCGGCGGAGTTGTCGTCGGAGTTGTCGTTGGTGGAGGATCTTTGTCCTTGCGCTTAGAAGAAACCTCACCTCCAGAGGCTGCTTTATTCAGTTTAACCTTCGGGGGCTGGGGGATCGTCCACGCAGGGCGTAACCTCGGTTAGGAGATACAAAGCGTGGTGACGATGGCGACGGGGAACGTGATAGGCGGCTGGACGATGAGCATTCTTCCCGACGCAAAAACTCTTCGATTTCGGCTGGTGGCTGGCCGCGTCGGGGTTGTGGGGCGTTGTAAGAGAGCCCTCGGATGCCCATTCTTCTGTATGGGCAATACCGGAGAATGTGGCCGGCTTCGCCACAGTGAAGCATAGTGGGCGGCGCTGGTCGGGAGTTCTCCACTCGTCGCATTTCCTCGGCTGTGTGCGACGCTCGTAGGACGGGCGGGTTGGGGCGAGAGGGCGGCGGTCCAACGCAGCTGGCTGAGGGCGATATGGGCTTGGGTCCCGTCGTCGAGGTGCAGGACGGCGCACTGCTGCGGTGTAAGTCATGGCTGGGGGCTGCAGAGGCTGCGTGGATGTCGGCGTCACACCCAAGGCCTGTTGAACCTCGTCCCGGATTAAGTCAGTGAGATATGTAAGCTGCGGCTGCGTTCCCGTTGGCAGCAATCGTCGGAGCTCTTCTCGCACAACTTGGCGTATAACCTCCCGCAGGTTATCGTTGTTAGCGGTGTCCAGGCAATTTGCTGAGAAAACGCGCTGCTGGCGGTCATACTGGCGGGCTCGGGCATCAAGAGTTTTTTCCATAGTGGATGCCTCTTCAACGAATTCCGCGACGGTTTTCGGTGGGTTCCGTACGAGGCCCGCAAAGAGTTGCTCTTTAACTCCTCGCATGAGCAGCTTTACTTTTTCTTCTTCCTTCATGTTTGCGTCGGCACGCCGGAAGAGGCGCTTCATGTCCTCAGTATACACTGCAACGGTCTCATTTGGGTGTTGTATGCGAGACTGTAGCAGTTGCTGGGCTCTCTCCTTTCGCACGACGTTTGTGAAGGTCTTCAGAAGCTGTTCCTTGAAGGTTTCCCAGTTAGCAAGGCTGGCTTCCTCATTCTCGAACCAGGCTCCTGCTGGTCCCTCCAGGGCGAAGAAGACGTACCTAAATTTCATGGCATCGTCCCAATTGTTAAAGACGGCCACACGGTCGAACTGCTCCAGCCATTCTTCGGGGTCGGTGCCAGGCGAAGTGTCGAAGGTTGGTGGCACCCGGGGTTGCTGCAGAATGATTGGAGTGGTCTTCTGGGGCAAGCTCATGGTGGACGTTGCTACTTGCTTTCGCTTCCGGGTAGGGGCCGTCAGAGTCCCGAACTCAGGTGCGTGGCCTAGCAGACGTCGGCTTGCGCGGTGTACTGGAGTCAGGTCCTCCGGTGAATGACTCAGAGGGCTGGCGTCACGACTTGCTGGGGGTGTCCGGTACATAGAAGGCAACCCAGCACCTCCACCAGATGTCACGTTGTAGTGACGGCAGTCCAGGGGTCAGGAAGACACCAAGAAGTCTTGTAAACGAAGCTCTTTATATGGGCTGACTTGCGCCCGCAAAAGAACTCAATCACTCGGCGGCGGCGTAAGGAACAAACGTGCTCGTCAGTCATCGAAATATGAATGCCCGCTACTCGCGGCATCGTTCAATTTAAAGCCGGCAAGGAAACTTCGAGATAACAGGTCGAGGTGATCTACAGTAATCTGGAAACACGTAGATGCAGCTAGGCATGGCTGTGATCAATCAGGATCAGTCCGGTCGCTTCTCGCGTCACGAACAAAAATGATAACAGCCCTTTCCTGCGGCCTTGCGCGAACGAACGGACACTACAATGATACGTGGCAATATGACATATATGGACTCCTCTAGAACCTTAAGAGCCTACATACCTCGCCAGGCACTCCCACTCCTCAATCGGATTTCTCCGGGACCCAAATATTGAGCTAGACAGGAGCAAGGCAATGGAAGAAGTCCGAGCAGCACTTCACAGACTTCGGAACACAGCGCCACTCGAAGATCGGATAACAAATGCCGCTCTCATGAACCTACATGACCATTCCCTACAATACCGATATCTTCAACAAACATTGGGAGAGGGGCACACTGCCAGAGGAGAGGACACATGGAAGGGTTATCCTTATACCTAAACCTAACAAACCAGTCACCCTAGAAAATATGCGCCCCATCTCCCTTACCTGAAGCCTAGGCAAATATTTCGAGCAAGTCATAGTGACTAGACTGCACACCCACATGGAAGATAGCGATCAATACCCACACTCAATGATTAGTTTCCGATCTGGCCTTTCTACGCAAGATGCCATGCTTCAACTTAAAACAGCTATTCTGGACTCCCTCATACCTACACACACCAAAGCAGTCGACCTCAAGAAGGCCTTCGATAATGTCCAGCACGAGACCTTCCTAAAAGCCGTGATAGAGCTAGTGGTTGGCCAGCGAACACACAATTACATAAGGGCTTTCCTGCAAAACCAAAAGGCAAGTATGTGCGTAGACAACCATTGTAGACGCCGCTACACACTAGTGAACATAGGCACACCGCAAGGCTTCGTCCTGTCACCTTTCCTCTTTAGAGCAGTATTTACTACGCTTGCGCGGAAGCTGGCGCACATTCCCCATCATGACGATACCTTGTGCGCGGATGATATCTCTCTGCGGCTCACATATGAACCGGACGCCCAAATCGAAGGCACACTACAAACAGCCGCTACAACAATACAGGGAGAAGTCACCAAGGTAGGCCTTACCTGCTCACCGGAAAAATCTGAACTTCTCTTGATCCCGCCACAGGGTAGAACGTACCACACTCCCATCAGAATCTGCGTACTGCGTGGAGAGGTCCCACAGGTGCGAGCCATCCGTATCCTGCGCGTCTGCCTCCAAGAAGATGGGAAAAATACTGCAACCATCAAACGATTAAAGGGCACGCTAGTGGCCACTACGCAGGTATAATACGTGCAGTCGCAGCTACAGCTCACGGAGTAAGGGAAGAGGATACTCTGCCAGTGGTACAAGCCTACAGTATGAGTAGAGTACTGTATTCTACCCCATACCTCGAACTCAATGTAATCGAAACGCCTTGCAGAGTTATTTGTGCATAACATCATAACGAACGCTGGCCGAGTTAGGCGGGCATAACATCATGCAAGAATTAGCCGAACCGCATCTACAAGCCCAATATCTGCGCCTAGCCGGCACCCCTACGGGCAGGCATATACTCTCTAAACTCCAAATTCGCATTCCTGCTAATCATAACTCCCTAAAAGCTCTACCCAAAGAAATTCGTCAAAGGCTACGCATTCGAACAGTCCCTCGTAACATGCACCCCGACCGAAATCGCGAGTGACGGGAAGCAAGGGCAGCGGCCCTTGATGAACGGTAAGGCGATGAGCGGAACACCATATGGGTGGATTCTGCATTCGACCAGGGGCGCTGTGAGCGCGCGGAGCGAGTGGACGTACAGCGCATCGTCTCCGCCAACTTTTGGCTGGAGCCACGGTTCCTCGGCCGGAACCCCGTCAACACAGCCGCGTCTGTCTTCGCGAAGTCGACAGCTACCTGTGGACACCACTCACACACAGGTGGGGCAACATTTACGCATTTTAGGGCCGATCCTCACTTGCGTTTCGTGGCGACGGCGCTAGGCCTAACGCCTACGCCGACGCTCGGCCGTGAGTGAGTCGCCCACCCGTGTCAAGATGGCTGCCCAAAAAGTACAACGCGGCTGCGACTAGGACGCCATGGCCTGGTCCGAGGTTCCTTCAGCTCCAACGCCTGAGAGTCCGGATTCTGCGCCCATCGAGAACCCGAGGCTCTTCAAATTAGTGGAACGCCGCTCCCGCAAGCGGGACGCCGCCTCCAAGAAAGCGGACGCCACGTCGGCAGGCCGCTCAACACGGCACGACGCTGCTGCGCGCGCTGCAGCGCTTCACGGAGAGGCCCAGTCTAAGACCGGACCCTCTTGGAAACCAAAGCCACTGCCGCGTCTTCATCCAGAAGACATCGTCATCATCCTGAACCCCCGGGTGACCGTCGCTCTCAGGGATGTATATCAACATGGCGAGCTGGGAGCAGCGTTCGCGGCCTACCTGGGCGCCAAGGCCGCAGCATCCCTCAGCCTGCTCCCCACATGGGAGCAAAACTTGATCGTCGCAGGCACCAGAGAGCCGCACGTCGCGGACAAGCTTCTGCGGGATTTTCAACTAATATCACCGAAGGGCCAGCTCTCCATGTACGGCCAGTTGAAACTCACTGGAAACGTGTGCCGCGGCGTCATCACCGTGGCCAAGCACGAGACTAGTGAGTCCCTCCAAAACAAGATCCAGTGGCGTGCTGGAGAGCTTGCCGATAGCCGCAAGCTTGGCAAATCCGACGTCGCGTCGCTCACCTTCGTGGGAAAAGTGGTGCCGCGATATGTGCATTACAACTCCGAGGTGACCCTTGTGCGTGCGTACAAGAGAACCATTCCGGCCTGCGTGCGGTGCGGCACTGTGGGTCACCGAGCAGACACCTGCCCCTGCCCGGATGAAAAGTGCGGCCTGTGTGGCCAAACGGCGCCGACCGTCGACGGAGTCAAGGCGCCGCATGAATGTACTCTGCCCTGTGCAGTCTGTGGGCAAGCCCACGCTACCAACTCCCGCGACTGCACGGGAAAATTCCGGCAGCTCAAGGTGCATGGCCCCAAGGCTAAATGCCCAGAGGTGCCAAAAAACCAGCGACCTGGCAAGCAGCCAAGTCATCCAAAACCAGGTGCCGGTGGCGGAACGCCGCGTGGTGCTCACGGCACCGACCACAAGACATCGTCACCTTCTTCACCGTCGGTGAAGCCAGCGCCCGGGAAGAAGACGGCGCTTCCACCGCCCAGCGGCAGAGACACTGGCAACTTCCCGGCCCTCAAGACAATTGGCGCTGCCGAGGCCCGGCCATCAGCGCCTCAACACGACAAACAGGTGAGCAGCTGGGCTGAGATCGCCTCCTCTTCCTCCCATCCCTCACCCTCCCCCGTAACCGTCTCCGCACTCGACGCGGAATACAAAAAACAGATAGACGTGCTCCGGGCACAGAATGAGCTTTTGCTCAACAAAATTCAAAATTTAGAGTCAGAATTGGCGTCCGCCGCACCTAGCCCGCAGAACTCGGACGCAATGGAGAGCGACGCGGAGATCTCGCCTGCCCTCGTGACAGCCATCTCTGCGATGGAGGAGCGCTTAACCTCTAAATTACGATCTATGATCGAGACCGCCATGGACCAAATCTTGACCAAGGTCAAATCTGCCATCCCCGCGGTAGTATCAAAACACATCTCGGACAACCCCCGCCCCCTCCGTCGGACGGGACCCATTAGGAACGTATCCCGCCCTTCAAAATTCAACCGTCTGATTATTGATTCGGACAATGAGGACAGCTGCCCCGCTCCTTCCGTCATCACCCCCTTGATGGCGCAAGTAGCTGGCTCTGAGGCAGCCAATCCCTCCTCCTCCCCCCCCAAAATTTTAAATCATGGCGAGACACCTTAATCAAAGGAGTTCCGCCATCTCCAATTCGGCCATGTCAATTTCAATAACACAGTGGAACTGTAGAGGCTTTTAGGACCGCACTAAGCGGGCCAATTTCCGCCTCTACCTTGAAACTTTCGAGTCCTTACCAGCCGTGGTTGCCCTCCAAGAGCCAGGCCTGGGCGCCACAATTTCAAATTACACGACGTTCCAACAGGATCCCGCGTCTTGTCTTGTCGTTCACAAAGACTACACAGCCAACCTAGTGGATCTCGACCTCCAACTAGAGTACTCTTATGTAATGGTGACCCTCCTACCAGTCCGCCGCAGGGACCCACCGTTGCATATACTCAACGTGTACTGCTCTCCCAAACTAAAGCGAGTGACTTTTGCGGACCTCTTTAGCCGCACGCTAAGAGTAGCGGGCCGCGATCCCCTGCTGATTGTGGGCGATTTTAACGCTCCCAGTCAGCAGTGGGGGTATCGCAAGGAGGAGTCGCGCGGGCGTAAGCTGGCGGAGCTTGCGTCCACGTTGGGCCTCACCCTCCACACGGACCCTGTCCACCCAACCCGGCTAGGAAATTCCGTGACACGGGATACGTGTCCGGACTTAACCTTCACTCGCAACATACGACACGCAGACTGGCTCAACACCGAGGAGACCCTCGGTAGCGACCACTGCATCATTAACACTATACTACGCACACGCCCCCTCAAGCGTCCCAGAACACAAGCCCATATCCCAGATTGGAAGAAATTCAGGCAAAATTTTAACTCACTTGATAATACACCCATTTCCGCACAAGGCCACACAGCATGGTCCCAACAAGGCCACACAGCTGGCACACCTTTCCTCGCATGAAAAACACATCCAGCTCTCAGAGGCGGTCACGGACGTGGATAACCACGTTCTACACCTCTGGGAAGCCCGTCGCAGCCTCGTCCGCCGTTGGCGACGCCAGAAACACAATAGAAAGCTTAAAGCTCGAATTGCCGAGCTTACCCAGAAAGCGGCAGAGTACGCGGCCCAACTCGCCGACTCCAACTGGGTAGATAGATGCAACACGGCCGCGCGACAAATGTCCAGCCGAAACACGTGGCGTCTCTTTCGAGCCCTAATCGACCCAACTCAAACACGAACCGAAACACACAAACATTTGCAGCGAGCCATGCACGCTTTTCCTGGCAACACGACTCAACTGGCACAGAAACTTCGGGACCAGTATCTGTGTACAGCCCAAGACCCCCGTGGATCTGCGTACTCTTATGCAGGCAGAGAGAACACGGAGCTGGATCAACCTTTCCAGCTCCATGATCTGCGGGCGGCTCTCGCCAAAATGAAACGGGGCACTGCGCCAGGACGGGATAAGGTCACCGTCAAGCTTTTGACGAACCTGCCCGACTTGGCTTACCAGTCCCTCCCGGAATACGTCAATGCGATTTGGCGCGGGGACACCCCCCTGCCAATCGAATGGAAAACGGCTTTGGTCACTTTTATTCCTAAAGCTGGCAAACCAATTGACACAGATAACCTCCGCCCCATCTCTCTCACCTCATGTGTGGGCAAACTAATGGAGACGATGGTGCGGGATCGGTTATCTACACATCTTGAACACAAACAGGTCTTTGCAAGCACCATGTTCGGATTCCGCCCACACAGATCCGCACAGGATGTCCTCCTGCAACTCAATCGGGAAGTCCTTGACCCCCTCGAATGCCCCCATAATGACCGGGTAGTACTCGCCTTGGATCTTAAAGGGGCATTTGACAACGGAAGTTTACTTCCGTTGCCAACATGAGCCCTAATGCCTACTCAGTTAATAATACTACTATTGAAACTGCAGCGTCGGTAAAATACCTCGGAGTAAATTTTAACTCTAATTTATCCTGGAGCACTCATATTGAACAAATCACTAACAAAGCCTTAAAAAAACTTGGTCTTCTTAAACGCCGACTGCACCAAGCCAACCAGGACACAAAACTACACGCATTCAACAAGCTGATCAGGCCTGCGATAGAATACGCGTCGGTGATCTGGAACCCTCATCACGTCTATCTCATCAACATGTTGGAATCTATTCAAAACAAAGCTGCTCGTTTCATCCTTTCCCGTTACTCTCGGTATCAAAGTGTAACAGCACTGAAACTATCGCTCCATCTCTCGCCTCTGGTCATGCGCAGAAAATTCAGCCGTTTATCCTTTTTCCATACTATCTACCACAGCAACACACCATTTTCAAGCTCTCATCTTCTCCCGGCACCGCACACATCGGCTCGTGTAGATCACATGCAGAAGATTAAACCTATTTTCGCTCGGACAGAAGGATACAAATACTCACCATTGGTCTTGTCTATCGAAGAGTGGAATTCGCTTCCTTCTAGCATTGCGACTATCGCTGAAACATCCTCATTTCAAACAGCTCTTTGGTCCTATTTAGAAAATTCTAACATATGTTGATGTGCGTTCTTTTTTTTTTGTTTTTTTGTTTTGTTTTTTCTTGGTTGCTCTAGTGTGTGTGTGTGCTGGCCGTAACGTTCCGCAAAATGTTAGATGCTGTGTTTAGCAACTTTCGAAGCCGGGATTTTTCTTGTTTTTTTTTGCGCGGTTTGCTACATGTGAATTTTTTTTTTTTCAAATACCTCATTTTTTGTTCCTCTTATTAACTTGTACCTGCCTTCTTAACTTGTTTACTTCTGTTTTCAGCCGTTTGTATTCTGTGTTTTATATCTGTTGTTTTCTTTCATGAATCCCCCCCTATGTAATGCCCGCATTGGGCCTTTAGGGTATTGAAATAAATAAATAAAATAACACATGAGATCATACTCACTAACCTAAGTCACACCGACTGTGGCCGCAACACATTCCAATACATAAGCCAATTTTTAATGGATCGTCAATCCTACATTCGAATTCAAGATAGAGACCATGGTCCTTACCTACTCGGCACGCGGGGAACCCCTCAAGGCGCGGTACTTTCCCCGCTGCTCTTCAATCTGGCCATGATCCACCTGCCGGCCCAGCTGAGTGGTGTCGCCGGCGTGCAGCACGCCCTGTACGCCGATGACATCACTCTGTGGGCCACGCAGGGCAGCACAGGAGACATTGAAACCAGCCTGCAAACAGCGGCGACGATAGTAGACCGCTACGCCCGCCGCTGCGGTCTTCAATGTTCCCCTCAAAAATCGGAATTTGTGCACCTCCGCCCCTCACAGAAGTGCACAACTAAAATATCTCTTTCTCTTGAGAGTGGTCCCATACGCGAAAGTGATGAGATACGGGTACTCGGACTCTACATCCACAAACACAGGCGGCCAGACACTACATTGGCCAAACTCAGTAAGGTGGGGGACCAGGTGGGCCGTATGGTCCGCCGGGTTTCCAACAAACGCGGAGGGTTACGAAGTAAGGAAGCCTTGCGGCTGGCAAACGCCTTCGTAACTAGTCGAATTCTCTATTCGACTCCTTATCTCCACCTACGGAAACAAGAGGAGGACGCCCTTGAGGTCATCCTTCGCAAAATTGTTAAACGTGCCCTTGACCTCCCCATCACTACTTCAAACAGCCGGCTTATGGCTCTTGGGGTGGTGAATACTTTCCGGGAGCTCCGGGAGGCGCACCTTACAAACCAGTACACGCGCTTGTCGCTAACGGAGTCGGGTCGCCGCCTTCTTGCTCGACTCCATATCCAACACACCCCTACAATGGAAGACAGGTTTTGCATCCCGGAACTGTGGAGACGTGCCCTCCACGTGCGGCCTCTTCCAGCAAACATGTCACATGAAGACCATAATGGTCGGCGCCTGGCACGAGCGGAAGCGCTAGCCCGATATTATGGCAACAAAACAGGTGTATACTACGTGGACGCCTCCGGCCCTCACCACGGGGGAGGGTACACGGCCGCCGTAGTTCACAACAGCAACACAGTTAACGGCCTAACTTTCAGAGCCCGCAGTGCAACACAAGCAGAAGAGGTCGCGATTGCTCTCGCGGCCTCACATTCCAATTCAAAATATATAATCGCCGACTCGCGAGGGGCCTGTCGGAACGTCGAACAAGGCTGCACTCCCTTCCTAGCCTATCGAATATACCAAAATTGCATACGGGATACGGACCCCGCACACCGTTACCTCATATGGGCCCTTGCTCATCAGGGGTTGGCAGGAAACGAGGCAGCAGACGCAGCCGCCCGCGCGCTCTCTCACCGGGCTGTTTTCTCCTCCTCATCCGATCAGGAACCCGATTTTAATCCGATCTATACATTCAAAGATATTACAACATATTATCAAAATTGTCATCGCCTTTACCCTAGCCCATGTAAAGGCCTGAAGAAGGCGGATGAGCGGCTCCTTCTCCGCCTTCTCACCAATACATTGCTGTGCCAGGCAGCGCTAAAAAATTTTGACCCCTCCTTTAGCGGCAGCTGCCCACACTGTAGTGCGGTGTCTTCTGACACCTATCACATGCTGTGGGCCTGCCCTTCCAACCCCGCTATTCCCCCCATCCCCAACCCAACCCGGGAGGACTGGGAGGCGACCCTGCTCGACTGCCACGACTTACAGGCCCAACAAGCCTTAGTCGGGCGCGCCCGGGCGGCGGCAACCGCCACTGGGGTCCCATACTAGGGACCTCCACCTAGTGTTTGTAAGGATCGGTCCCTTACGGGCTGATCCAAACATACCTCCTGTTCATTCGTAATAAATGTTTTCACCACCACCACCATGCGACCAGCATGGAGCCACAGCGGTTGCGTACACACCGCACATCCCTGCAGTTATAAAAGAATTACCCAAGGGAACCAACCCAGAGGAAGAAGAAGAAATAATTATAGCGCTTGCGCTCGGCAGCTCCAGTGCCACCTATATACTGAGGGATTAAAAAACACCCCTCCTAAATGATATTAGGGGCAGAGTTCACCCTGCCACCCATCAAATACTGACCCAGACGCTTTCCTCCTGCAGCACTCAGCTCATCTGGGTGCCCTCGCACTCTGAAGGCCCCGGCAATGGGGCCGCCGATTCTTTAGCCCGAGGGTCTAGAAACCCGGCACAGGCGGACATAATGGGGGGGGGGGGCGGATGTTTCTCAAAGGAGCGTGCGTGTACCTTCGCTGAACTCATCGCAAATGCCCGTGCCGAAAGGCAAAAATATACCCACCCCCGACTCTCTTTCCCTTTTAGGGAGGAACACTTACGGCGCCGCGTGCAAACGCGGACCATACCTACCCCCTCTCTGCTCTCTGATTACCGGCCTATCCCACCTTCCTGGCCTCTGCGCAATGCACAGAAGGCAAACCTGACTCATATGGTCACGGCCTGTCCGGCTTCACCTCTACCCGACTGGCCGGTGCCATTGCAAACATGGGAGGACTGGGAGACTTCACTACGCCCCACGGATCCGGTAAAACAGAAGATCGTCGCCAGCCGCACTGCCAGCGTCATGGACCTTTTAGGTATGAACGTTTGAGTGTGGTGTGGTGGTGTGGAGACCCATGGGCCCTAGAAGGTCCGAATTCTTCTGCAAAATAGTTTTTTTTCTCTCTGTCGCCTTTTCTTTCTAGTCACAAAAACTTCAGCAAATCCGCGTTTACAGCTCAGGAGTTAGGGAAGCTCGAGCTACTGAGCCCGAACACCAAGGTTCGAACCCGGCCGAGAGTGCCGCGTTTCGATGAAGGCGAAACGCGAAATATCGCCCGTGTGCACTTAAAAGATCCATAAAGATCCCCAGTCAGCGGAATTATTCTGTAGCCCTCCACTGCGGTACCTGTTTCTTTCTTGATTCTTTCACTTTCATCTTCCTCCCTTCGCACGGTGCGGCTGAGGTGTTAACCGAAAATTAAGAGAGTTACTGGGCCTTTAAGTTCCTCGAAACGATTTTTTCCCCCTCGCATAGGATAGGAAATCTTGTAATGCTCAAGAGAAAGAGCCCGCCTAACAACAGCAGAAAGCTGTTGGCTCTCGGCGGCGCCTTCGGCCAGTCAGACGAGTTGTAGCTGAGTCTGCGGGCCGGAGCTCAGTGGTAATGCCTCCCATTGGTCTTTCGACTTTATGTGTCGTCGTTCTCGCGGGGGGGGGGGGGGGGGGGCACGAGGACACTCCCACAGTATGTGGTCCAAGGTGGCCCAAAGTTCGCAGTTTGCGCATTTCTCGGAAAATTGCCCTGCCTGGTAATGAGACGGCCCACGAGTTCGCCCAAGGCTTTTCCTTCCGGGCGGACCCAAGCGAGGTGATCTTCACAGAAAGGGATCACACGATGGGATACACAGAAATTACACAGCACTATAGTGCACGTTAAAGAACCGCAGGTGGTCGAAATTTCCGGAGCCCTCCACTGCGGCGTCTCTCATAGCCTTAGTCGCTTTGGGACGTTAAACCCCATAAACCAAACCATAAACCAAACCAGTTTTCAAAGAGCTAGACTTCCCGTGTGCAGAGTGATGTCAGCGGACGTTAAGGATCCCCAGGTGGTAGAAATTATTCCGGAGACCTCCACTAAGCCACCTCTTCTTTCCTTTTTTTTCATTCCCTCCTTTACATGTTTCCTTACGGCGTAGTTCGGGTGTCCTCCGAGATTGTGAGGGAGTTACCACGTAATTTCCTTTCCTAAAACCCAATTTTCATTTTCGAATCTGGGAGAACTCGCGCTCGCAGCTAGGGCTTTACAACTTTGTTATTCGGAAGCAAAAGTAGCAGCAACAGTCTTTTTTATGGTTGAGACCACAACCATGCATGAAAATAAAAATGGGCATGGGGAAAGCAAAACCACAGTCACTATCTCATTTATCGGTGGACACCTCAACGGCGATGCCAGGGAAGGTAGGAAGGTGGGAGTCAAATATAGAAGAAGTGCCGTGGTGCTGGGAACCGAAAAAACATCGACCAAGTGAGATTCTGTACGTTCAATCACATCACACAACCACTCCGCCCCCGTAGTATTCGCGTGCCGTTCGGGGACCAGAGATGACGAGCGAAGTAAGCTGAACACAACAGGTGAGTGGTGCGGCTACATGATACGGAAGACGGACGCAGGACCCCGACTAATGCTCAGAACCAGCGCGTTTGGGAATACCGCGTGATTACCTCGTGGTCCCCGAGCGTGCGTCAGAACTTGAGGGTTGTCATAACGCCGGCTCACGGCAGATTGGACGAATCAGAAGACCGCCTTCAGAATTGGCGAATAAGATTTAATGGGTCCACAATTTATCAATAAAGTATAATCTATAACCGCAGCCCTCATAAGCCGCGGAACAATGTTATTATACAAATATTTTTTTTTCGTAAACCATCCCTCAAAAGCCCAACTCAATCCCTTCTTTTAAGATCATCTATGGGCGCCATGTTTCAGCGCCAATTTTGAAGGTTAAATTCGTGAAATTTGTTTTTGAGGAAAGGAAATGGCGCAGCATCTGTCTCACATATATCGGCGGACACCTCAACCGCACCGCTAGGGAAGGGAGGAAGGTAGGAGTGAAAGAAGGAGGAGAGAAAGAGGTGCCATAGTGGAAGTCTCCGGAATAATTTCTACCAAAATTGCCCTCTCCCTGCTTAGTGGCCCGATACCTGAACACGATGAAATCAGAGTATTGGGACTCTACATACAAAAGAACCGCAAGATTGACACCACGCTGAAGAAACTCCGCAAGGTGGGGGATCAGGTGGGCCGTATGGTCCGCCGGGTATCAAACAAACGAGGGGGGTTGCGATGCAAAGACGCCCTGCGGCTGGCGAATGCATTCGTAACCAGTCGAATCCTGTATTCGGCACCGTACCTCCACCTGCGCAAATGCGATGAGAACGCTTTCGAAGTGATTCTCCGAAAAATCTATAAGAGAGCTCTCGACCTCCCAATTGCAACATCCAACCAACGTCTCCTCGGCCTGGGGATGACGAACACCTTTGGGGAGCTGCGCGAGGCTCATCTCAGCAATCAATACTTGCGGTTAAGCAAAACACGTGCGGGTAGCCGCCTACTGACCCGCCTCCACATCAATTACACAACCCAAGAGGAGAAGCGGGTATCCATGCCCGAGGCCTGGCGCTTCGCACTAAAGGTTCGCCCCCTCCCCAATAACATGACAAAAGATGCCCATGACGGCCGCCGCCTCGCGCGAGCGGAGGCCATTTCCAAGCAGTACGGTGCTCGACCAGGGGTATTTTACACGGTCGCGGCAGGTCCACACCGTGGGGGGTGGTACACGGCTGCCGTTGTCCACCAAAAAAACCCAGTTCAGGGCCTCACCTTCCGTGCCCCCAACATTACATTCGCGGAGGAAGTTGCTATCACACTTGCAGCTGCGGATCCAGCGTCCCGAGTCATTATCACCGACTCAAGAGAAGCTTGCCGCAATTTTCAACAGGGCCAAATTCCAGATCGTGCTTTCCAAATTTTACACAGATGTGAGTACCGGGATTTCCCAACCCGGCGCACCATCATCTGGGCCCCAGCACATGCGGGGATAGAGGGAAATAAGGTAGCGGACACTACCGCCCGCGCGCTTAACCACCGGGCATCGCCTCTCTCGCCGCCTGATCCGGCTACTGATTTTAATCCGGCTATTACTTTTCGGGAGATCTCTCTCCTGTATCAAAACGCTCACGGCCGATACCCACCCCCCTGTAAAGGCCTCAATACGGCAGAGGAGCGTTGGCTACTTCGCCTCTACACCAACACGGTACTGTGCCCGGCAGTGCTCAAACATTTCAATTCGGCCTTTTCGGGCGAGTGTCCACACTGTGGGGAAGTGTTTGCGGACACGTATCACATGGTGTGGGCATGCCCTGCCAATCCTGCTTTCCCACCCCACCCCCACCCCACCCGAGAGGACTGGGAGGCTGCCCTGCTCGTCTGCTCAACTCTCCAGGACCAACGAGCCCTGGTGACAAGAGCCCGGGCCGCCGCGGAGGCCACAGGGGTCCCGGACTAGGGATCCCTCCTAGTGATTGTGAGGGCCGGGCCCTTCAGGCACGGTCCAAGCAATACCTCTCTTGTATATAGTATAAATAAATGTTTTACACCACCACCACCACCTGAGGATCTTTGATGTGCACAGCACACGGGCGCCTCTTGCGTTTCGCCTCCATCGAAACGCGGCCGCCGCTCTTCTTTTCCGCACACCTCTGCTCTCACCTTTCGAGATCGAATGGCGGCATGCAATAAGAGAAACCGAGTCATAAAAATAACACGGAGAAGGTCGTCAGCCACGTGACAGCCTTTTAGGCGTTCAGTGGGCCACGGAAACGTGGCCAGGGCCAATTTCGGCGTGTTCGGAGAGAGGAAGAGGGAAGTGAACGACTGTGGACAAGAGGCCATGGTTTGCGGAGGCAGGCCGCGTGGCGCAAACCTCCCGCTTAAGTTGTGTGTCCCCCGTTGTTGTTTAATTCGTTTTCCGAGCCCATAATACATATTTTCTTGCGGAGAACTTCGCACAGAGATCGTGATAATCGAGGTGAAAAATATTTATTTCAATAAAGACAAAAGTAGCCGGGGGACCGGTCTTCTTGGGCGGGGTCCTCAGCAGACAACCGTCCCCACACTTTTCTACAGCGCTCGAACCGTAGAGTGCACTTTTGTCATTTACAAGTGGCCTAGGGCTCGAAACCTGACCTTGTCGTACATGCACATTCGCATGGAAAGTATTTAAGTCCTCATGTCTTTAAAACCTCTACCGAGCCCGCCAGGCAGCGACGATTGACATAAATCCAGAACAGAGTTAGTGGTTCGAGCGCTCTAGACATGCGTGTGGACCACTGTACGAGTCCGATAGCTTCTGCTATTCAGTGGGCCCGCTGATCAGCCGGTTGCTGATCGCACAGGCTAGAGCTGGAAGAAACTGCTTCCTATTAGGAGGTTGTCGGGCGGGATATACAGGGTCTGTCCTGAAAGTAACGAGACAAGTCGCGGCGTGGCGCATGCATGCGCTAGATCGGGGAACCGCTTTTGGGGGAAGGAGGGGGAACCTTGAGCTTCACAATGCAAAGACCTCAGTTGGCTTCGAGCAGGTCAAACTAGTGGACGTGTTCGAACGTGTACCCCTGCTCCGTCGCTGCGTCGAGAAAACCAGGGATCAAAGTTTGAACAGCGCTATGCGGCGAAGCTTTGCAATAAACTGAGTAAGTTACCTACGGAGTCAGTCGACGTGATCAAGACAGCAGCCCTGGTAGCACAAAACGTTGCAGTAACGTTGCAGTAATGTTTCATGACAATGTTGCTGCAACGTGGATAATGTCCTCTTGAAATCACATTCAGCTAACGTTAGCATGCAATGTTACAACAATGTTGCTGCAACATTACAAAAATGTTGCTGCAATGTTACAGTAATATTGCTACAACGTTACAAAAATGTTGGTGCAATGTTTTAAGGCGGAAGCCTTTAATGTCTCATCGTTGTAAGCAGCAGTTGTCGACGGAAAATGTCACGCTTTTCAATTGGTGGAAACGGTCGTGACGTCACAGTGCGCGAATTTCAAACGGGGCCAATTGCACTTTGGCTGGTAACCATACAACCAATTGAAGGGATCGTATAGTGATGCTCCAAGTAAGTGGGACTGAGCTTAGTTAATTGCTTAATCACCCAAATAGCCTAATTAGCTTTACTAGTCAGGCCATATAAATAAATAAAAGCGATTAAGAAATTGGACGAGCTCAGGAATCGAACCCCGGTCTTCGGCGTGAGAGACGAGCACGCTATCCACTCCGCCATGCCAGCTCGATGGTTTGGAATGAACAAAGGCGCGTCTAGTGAATACGGTGTCTTCACATACTGCCATCCTCCTCCCTTCCCTTCCGGCGAGGTTTAGGTGTCCACCGAGATATGAGAGACAGATACATTTCCTTTCCTCAAAAACCAATTTACCGACGAGTGAGGTGTACAACTGAATGGGCGATGGCGTTCTATGGACTCCTTGGCAGCGTTGCAAGACGCTGTCGCATTCCACTCTTAGGGGCGAAGCATAACATCTTAACAACACATCACTGACCACACTTTAGGTCAAAAAATGCCCCCCTGAATTTTGACGGGTGTCCACCGAGATATGTGAGACAGTTACTGCGTAATTTCCTTTCCTCAGATACAATTTTCATTTTCTTCATTACGGCTCCTCTTTATCTATCTTCTTTCACTCCTACCTCCCTTTCTCTAGGTTCAGGTGTCCACCGAGATGACAGAGAATTACTGCGCCATTTCCTTTCCTCAAAAAGCGCCATTTCCTTTCCTCAAAAAGCGTTGCGTTCAAAGGGCAAGGCATCGCGCCGAACGGGTGGTGGCGTTCCGTGGACTCCCTGGCAGCGCTACAACGCGCTGTCGCGTTCCACTCCTAAAGGCGAAGCTTAAGCGTCATTAATTAGCAGTTAATTAGTATTCAGACATTAATCAGTAATTAACAATTAATTAGAGATTTGCCATTACTTAGTAATTAGTACTGAAATATATGTGACGCCACCAGTGCCACAGAAAAAGCGAAGGTGGTGCGGAAAACGCTTCCGCCTCTACCCACTTTAGACAGTCAAAGTGCCCCCTGAATTTTTAAGAATGTTGGTGCAACATTTCAAAAATGTTGGTGCATCGTTGCTAAACCGTTTCAGCAATGTTGTATGTTTCTGGAAACATAAATGCAACAGTGAAGCAACATTACAATATAATGATGAATCGCACATTGTATGTGATCTTGCTTTTTCATACTGTGGCCAGCCATCGACAACAGCTGGTGAGAAAGGTAGCACTTATTTAGACAAAACAAATGTGCACTGTGAACAATAAGTTTAATAAATTATTGAAAAAGTGAAAGTGCTTTTATTCAGCACTACTGGTATTGTGTGCCATCTCGTGAGGTGTAGGCTGGGTCCTGTAAGGTAAAAAAATTAAAAATGCGATCAGTGAATGTTATGGAAAATAATATTTGAAAGAACAAAAATGTCCGCCAGCAAACACACATCATGAAGGATGCGAAACATAGAATTTAAGTTCATTTTGATGCAAAAATATGGCCGCAGGAAGCCGATGCTGGCACAATATGTTTGTGTCTGTAACCAAAGCAGAGTAGTCATGAGTCAGCATTGCATATGCCCTACCCAGCCACTTGTCATTGTTTTTCAACCTTACGTTCCCAGAAATATATCTGCAAATGACATTGCTCACAAAAGTGGAAACACATGCTCAGAAGGAGGTAATCTGTAGAATTACTAGTTTTCAATACAGCCACTGGGCTAATGTCATAATTTTCTACACTAATGTTGCCCAAGTTGCCACATCACAAATGTACTGCTACTTTGCTCGTCAAGCAGAGCGCCCAATGGGCATCTGGCATGTGTACAGCCACAGCTCTTTGCTAAAGCAGTGAAGTGAATCACTTCTGCAGAAACAATCAACTACCTTCGCTTAATCCTTGATGGAGCGTAGCGCAGCCAATCTGCTGCGTATGTTTGAACTTGCATTTCAGTCACCGCAGGGAAGTTTTTCTTCACTTCCTCTGAAAAGGTAAACACCAAAAACCCAGAAGTTTGTATAAGCACCGATTTCAGTAAATATCACAAAACCTACTCTATAATTTGTGAGAATTCAACGCAAGATTGTTAAGCCAACATGTATATATATAACAAATTTTAAAACAACAGGTAGAAAAATAATTTAAGCGCATATAAGAAAAGAAATAATGACGATTACTGAAAGGTAAAGGTATAAGGACCATTCACATGACCTACCAGGTGTTTCAGGGAAGACTAAAAAATTTTCAAAAATGAGCTTTTCGAAGTAAAAATATAGCAGTTGCAGCGTTATTACCAGTGCTGGCAGACACCAGAAAATATGGTGAATTGTCTTATGTAGTAAGATTTCAGTTGCTATTGTTAATGTATGCAGGAACAGTAGTAAGACAGACCACATGTATTCAAAATAAATTCAGTTGTAAGGGCCGCACCGGTGTGTGTCATGCCTTTTCCTTGCCCAGTGTTTTTCCAGCTTTTCGATGATGAAATTTCACCAGATCATGTGTTCTACAATATGGTTACATTTAAACAGGCTCAACTGACTTGCCAATCCTCTTTAGCAGTCATCATGCTTGGACAAGATTCATTCTCCCCATCCTGACACCCTTCCCACTTCATGTCCTCCTCCCTTCCAGGCCTTCCTCCTCGGAATGAAGACCTTATTGAAACCCCATTAATGACGAACCCTTTGCCCTGATGAAGACAAGTCCTCTTGCAGAAATGTTGACAAGCCGAGGCTTTTCCCTCCCTTATTCACTTTGTGAGTTTTAATACAAGGGTCAGAACAAATTTGTCTCCTTAAAACTATGCAGCATACTCAACCTGTTTCGTGATAAAAACAGGCTACTGCTGAGACGTGTCGGACGGCACTGGAAAGCTTGCTTAACACACAGTCAGATGGCATTTTAATGCTACAGCACTATTCGACAGCGGTGCAGATACTGCTATAATAATGCACACATCACTTTGAAATGTAAGGAATATTAATATATGCAGCTTTCTATACCGCAACTTAAATGTCAGCTTACCGATCATGACTCCCAGGAGACGAAAACCCAGAAATGCCTTCTTCCCCTTTCGTCCAGTCATGCTGAACTGTTGCGCGTACTCGTCCTTCATACAGCGCCGCATGATATGCCGCAGCGAATCCTGTGGCGAGGTACCCCCAATTTCTGAGAGATAAGCGACCTGGAAAACAAGAAACAGGTCATGTTTAGCATAATCATCTGTTGCTAGTAACTTGTCACCAAAGCTACCTATATTTTACTAATGAGCAGTTGCAAGGTTAAAATTTATCAGAAATAGCAAAGCCAAAATCATTTTTACTTTTTACCAGTACAAATGGAAGCTACATAAAGAGCAGATATATTAGCTACCAGTGGACGTTAAGGCTGCAACAGCTTGATGCTGTTACTTGAGGTCAGCTGGCACTTGTCAAATGGCTATTTTATAAAGTTAGTACACTAAAATATGGAGAACAATAAAACGAGCATGCAGAGTGCAGTGTTTGTAAGAGGGGTTGCCGCACGAAAGCTAGTAATCTTTCAATAAAAGACCAAGTTGTATCGCTTTGCCAGCCCACTTCGTTTCTTCTGCCATATATGTCTCCTTGTCCAGCAACCATATCAGTGAAGAGCGATAGTACATCTGAGCTGTCTGGCTAGCTTCATTCAGTCAGCTACAATTACAAAAAACTTACCAGGTCCGTTCTTTTCTTAGCGTTACACAGCTCATTCTCCAGCTCTTGTAAACTTTCAAACGATGACAGTGGCATCAACTCCAGGACATTGTTGTCGACAGGCTCAGGATGTTGAGATGGCTGGCGCTGCAAGCTTAAACGCTCCAACTTCTTTAATATTTTGCTGTGTTCTGCAAGCTCTGCTCTTATCTCTTGCAAGGCCTTGAGAGTCTTTTTCTGCAGTGCTGTTGAAGAAAAGGTGGAATGCGACTGGACGCTTCATTCCATGCTTTAGACAACAAAATGTTATACTTGCGTATTCTGCACTCACTGAACACAAAACAAAGAGTAAAGCACCATTTTATTTGCTGCGGGCTGCTGAGCTGAGCGAATTTTAAGGAAACTAAGGATTAACACAACCCAGGCAAGCTTTTTCAGTCAAAGATCAAGCAAAATACAAATGTGATAATTCAGGGTTGTGCCTGCACACACGATATAGCAGGTGTAACAAAGAAAATTAGTAAAACTTCTACTCACTTGACTTCCCTGAACATGTCACCCTGCGGTTTTTGCCAGGTCCTGAAGGTTTGGTCGGAGATTGGTAGTTCACGCTAGAGGTGCCAGGCACATTGTCTGCATGAGGCTGGCGATTTTTGGTAGCCATGACTAGGGGCTGAGGAGGCGGAATGAAGCTTCCTTTTGGTTGGAGGCCAGAACAAATTGATGGCTCTGGCAGCTCCATAAGTGTGTTGCTGCCGAAACTCTTGTCACTGTCCTCGTCCGAAGACAAAAATCGCACTGCTGGCCGCCGTCTCCTTCTCTGTACAGCATCTTCGTCCTCACTTGTCAGGTCAGACGTGAAAGCTGCAACTTGCTCCTTTTGTCGTGCGGCATCATATGTGTCTATAAAGTTATAAAAAGTAATTAGGGACCATGTTAGAAACATCAGTGATATAATATGATGATCAACAATGTAAGTAACAATGCAAAAAACAGTTTGCTTACCACACTCGCAGAGAACACGGCAATTGTATTCTTGCCAATTACTTTTTGGGCATTCAGAATTTTTTATTTCCATCGTCATTTTACTGGCATTTTTGTACGGTGGCCAGGCAGCCTTTTTTTCACTTATTAGCCAGATGGCTGGTATCACGGACACCTCATCACTCTCTGCAAAGTGGACGACGCAGAACTTCTTCCACACTGAAAAAGGCATGAAAATATTCTTTAGTACAGGGGTTCTTAAACGTTTTTCCCGCACAAAAGTCTTCAACATATGCCAAGGAACCCCCCCCTATAATCGGTCATCACAAGCGTCACAATCGTTCAGTGTTGCTTGTGAATGGACCATACGTGCCTTTTGCTCTTACATTCACTTTTGTAAGTTTTTTTCTTATAACTTTCAACAAGCAGTTTTTATTCAATGTCCATCTCTTGCTCATACTCAGCCCTCCAACCCCAAGACAAGAGTGTAGAAAATTATAGTCAGATACAACTTAAGAACTAAGCAGCAAATTCTACTCAAAGGAACCCCCCAAACAATCGTGTCAATTGATTCTCCCTCCACTCCTTGGCCAATCCCTTTATGCATGCTAGCGCATAGCATGGCGAATTAGTGGTGACTTAATTAGGTTAACCGCGTCGTTATGAAATGCGGCCGACGCCATCGATTGGCTGGAGGGGCTCATCTGAGAGGCATCTGCCCAAAAACAACGCCCCATGAGACGTGCACGTTTTCTTGGCTGGGCTCGGCTAACGTGGCAGTGTGGCCCACACTTGCATGCAGTTGCCATGTGCCTGATTGCATGTAATATGCATTGCCTTATGCACCATGCCCCTTCCGCACCACCTTGCAGGTGTTCTAAACATACGTGCCCTGGCGAAGCAGGGTCTTCGCACGCTGCGAATTTCGCCGGACGAGCCATTGCTGCTGGCGCCCGTCAGAACATAAACACACAGTGTCCGTACTGGAGCTAACAGTCTTGGTGTGCCAAGACCGATCTATGTTGCGGATGGACATCGGAATAAAACTGAGGATTGATCTAAGTAGAGCTAGCACTCTGAAATGAGTTTTAACAAACCGGGTACTCTGTCTGCTCCACATACGCCCACCAAAGTGTACCAGAAAGGGAGGACAGGCCACGTGTGTGCTCGTGGTACCCACAAAAGCAGCCCACGAAACACAGTTTGAGCAACCCTTCTTCAGTACAAACAGGTTAGGTTAATGGGGTTTGACGTTCCAAAGCGACTAAGGTTATGAGGGACGCTTAGTACGAACACATGCGATAAGCGTGCAATGAAATGCCCGCAGCAGGCAGAAATCAAGATTTATTCACACACTATTAGTACACCACCAAATGATGTCAGCTGACTGAACCCAGCTCACAAAACAACTGGAATGTCCCAACAAACACCGATAAAAGCACTTTTCAGCTTTGCACTGTTTCTTGCTTATATGTGTTGTTAGAAGTGGGGCCACAAGCCCACCGCTGGAACCAGTGTTACAGATGGGGCTTCTATCCCACCGCTGGAACCAGAGTTGAAGACGGAGGGGTCCTGGAGATGACTAACTCGTTTAGCCCCGCAGGTACCGGCTCCGAATGACGATGTCGGACTGCGCTATCGAGGAAAACTGTACAAAAGGGTTTATTCTACATATTTACAGATGAGAATCGAATCGAATGCGAATGCTCCGATCACACAACAACATCCCGTTAAATACGGTTCGCGTTCCCCAGATCCCTGACTGGGGAACTTAGTTCGAATAACGTTGTCCAATCGGATGGGCCATTGATGACGCTGGCGGTACCACCCCCGGCACGGGGCGGTGCTGAAGCTCTCTCGCTCTCTCACAGCTTGGGGGATGAGAAGGGGAAGACAGTCATCAAACACAGATGCGTCACCTTGACCACTGCCGCAAGTTTTCTGTGCGTTGCCTCCGTGGGAAAGCAGAATCCCGCAGTCTCCTCGCAGGTGGTTGAACCTTCTCGAACTCCCCCGCCGGATGGCCGAAGCACGAGACCCCTTCGACACAGCGTCTTTCAATTAGCATCCTCGCTCAGCGTGACCTTGCGTAGCACCATCCCGTTCGGTGACCCGAAGGCCGACTCGGCCAACGTATACCGCTGCTGCCGCCGTGCTTCGTGTGCATTTCTGCTTCCACCGTTGCTGCTGCTGTGGCAAGCTCTCGCCGCATCTTTGCCTAACGACGACACTCGTCTGACAGTAATTTCTCCCAGGTCCGTGGGACACAGCGCCCTTCGATCGGTTCGGAGGTTCGGTGATTTGGAGTGCAACAACCCCGTCCGTCGTCGTCTATGCTTCTGCCGCCGGCGCCAGGCCTCGTCATATCCCTTGCTTTGCGATGAGTCACACCCGGCTCCCAGGACCACGTTGTCCACTCTTAACAGCTCGTCCGCGGCACGAAAAATCTCGAATGGCCAGCGTTCACGACCGCTGGGCAGGAAGAGATGAGGCCGGAGTCGGGTGGAAGGGCTGGTTTCCAGAAATGGCATCCAAGCTCGAACATTCAACAAAGAATGGCATCAGTGGACTGTTCCACGAGACAGGGCACTGACCCACAAGCAAGCGCTCGGAATTTGCCAAAGACCCACCAGGCTTCCCACAATGACAACAAATGTTTACTAAAACATGACTGAATTTTGGCGTAATTTTGGTGCCGAGAAAGCGCAAAATATCCCCTTTGAAATCGCCAAAGACGGACTGCTTGGACCAAGGTTAAAATCAAAAACCCACACACAGTAGGTGGTCCTACCAAGTACTCCTGTCTACAACAATCGGCTGAATCCATCAGCATTTCCGTGCGGTTTTGCGTTCCTGAAACGCATCGAGAAATTCTGTTTTTGGAGAGCAGGACTCCGTCTAAGCAAGCGACCATTTTTTTGGGGGGGACAAAACTGTCATAAGCACGTTTGAGACGATGGTCAGTCTCAAATATGAACTTTGCGCCGTTCAAGTAACTATGGTAACCCGACAACATCTGTGCCGCCTAAACCAAACGCGCGCTCTTTGTCTAAAGCGCTGAACGCTTCTTCTATACAGGTCAGCCTGCGGCTGACGTACAGAACATGGTGCTCTTCGTGGCCGTCGCCAACGTGACTTAAAATAGCACCCAGTCCTCTATCTATCACTGGCGTCACACTGAACTTAACTCTTCACCATAGTAAGTGGTCCGAAGCAAAGGTTGGGACACGAGCTTCCTTCAGGCGAGTTTTCTCTTCGGTCATTTCAGTGTATGTCAGTGAGGCTCCCTTTCGTAAGATGTCAGTCAAGGGATCAACGCTCCGTCTACGCGACGCTAAGCGTAGTTCTACTCGAGCTGCACTCCTGTGAGTGCCGTCATCAGTTGGTAGCATGTGAAATCGACACCTGTGATTTCTAACTCAGTGACGCCCCATCCTTTCTAAGGTAAGGAAAAAAAACAGTAACCTCCGATCAACTTGTCTTAATTCAAAAGTAGCCTTTCCCTGCCTGATTTCATAAACACACACAGAAAAAAAAAGAGGAATAAAAAAAAGAAACAGCTACTTCGAATCGCCACGCGGGGGGGAAAGCTGACTCCCCGCCGCCGAGTTGAAAGGATTAGTCTTTCAGACGCGCCCGCCGGGGTCGCGCTTTGACTGATTGTACTGCGGCCAACTCGTGACAAAAGGCTGCAGAAAAAAACGATCCCCTACTCTCACCGTCGTTTCCACGCCCCCTCGAGGCTCTCCGAAAACCTTGGTCGCGCCTACAATGTCGATAACCGACTCTGGCTCTGGACAACGAGCAGTGACCAGCGCGAGAAGGTACCTCTTTCTCTCGCCCCACGCAGGAAACTCGGCTACCCTTTCGGCATGCGCGCTTCCTAGAATGCGGTGCCAAATGTGAAGGACGTATCCCTCTCAAGTGCGCCCGCCGAACACGCCTGCATGTGCCGTCTCGGTTGTTCGACGCCTGCGTTCGCATGCGCTGAGTGCCGCGCAACCTGGCGCTTTCTGATCTCTTGGGCCGCTTTGCTTTTTTTCTAACTGGCTTTTTGTCCCGACGTCGCGGTCTAGGCTTTCTTACAGGCCGATGCTCCTTGAAGCACTTCGCGCCTGTTCTGGTCGGAAGACGTGCTCTCCCCTTTTCATTACTGCGGTCAGCCTTTGACTCGCGTGCCGCCTGACCAGTAACTGCAAGCGTAAGTTTACGAGGCGCAACGCGGGAAGGCTTCGCCTTTCCTTCCACCGCATTTCTTTCTTTCGCCCCTGTCTGCGCAACCAAATTTAGGGCTTTGAATTTGATCCGTTTCCTCTTGGTTCTTGCCCTTTTCCTTTTCCTGCGCCTAGACTGTGCCGCGTGCGTCTCCTGATCGCAACTAGCTCTCTCTAGTTTCTCAGTCGCACCTCGGAAATTGTCTTGAAATTCCAAACTGGCCTCTGTGCCTTCGCAGCACAGTGCCAGCTCCACGCAGCTGACAGACGGACTTGAAACTGCCCCTGAGATCCCCAGCTCATATCTTTGGGGTTTGTCCTCTCCAGCTTGCCTGTCGCTCTGCGCGCCATTCTCTGCACTGCAGTGCTCAGCTGCAACTGAGCCCGCTTGCCTGTCGTTCTGTGCGTCATTCTTTACATTGCAGTGCTCAGCTACAACTGAGCCCGCCTGGCTGTCGCTCTGCGCGCCATTCTCTCTACTGCAGTGCTCAGCTACAACTGAGCCCGCCTGGCTGTCGCTCTGCGCGCCATTCTCCCTACTGCAGTGTTCAGCTACAACTGAGCCCGCCTGGCTGTTGCTCTGCGCGCCATTCTCTCTGCTGCAGTGCTCAGCCTCAACTGAGTTCTCCTCTTGTCTAGAAGTCTGGCTCTCACTTCTATTTTTATGCTCGGCAGCCTCGCATTCTTCTTGTGCCAGTATTACCAAGGTAGCCTCTCCGGAGCCCCTGTCACTGAAGCCACTGTGACATCCCAACTCGCTCTTACCGCGGTTGTTACTCTCAAAAGGGGTTTCCGCTGTTTCTACCTCGAAACCTTTTCCGATAGGAAAATCTCCCTTTTCGCGGTCCTGCCGGTTTGACGCCTGTATCGACTCTACTGAAAGGGTCGCGCTCGTAACAGTCCCAACAAAGTTGTCCGTTGCCACTCCTGCCTCACGTGGAGGAGAATCCTCGCACTCGTGTCGTTGAGACGCTATCTCGGAATGCTCTTTCTTAGCATTACGTCCAACTACACTGGACACGGTCTCGGATTCTGCGGCTTCCCTTGGACCACCGTACCAGTTGCACACGTTCTCTGCCACTTCCCTCGTGGTGTCGCGATTTACCAACTCGGCTACGGTCACAGACTTTGCGGGTCTTGCCTGCGGACCTATTTCATAAGCATCGCTTGCTCTTTCAGGAGTTCCGGCTCTCACACTACCGCCCTTTCTTCGTATTTCGTTTTGAAGTTCTAATATCTTTAGTTTCCTTGTTTCAATTTCAACCCTCCACTGTTGCCGTTGCCGTTCCTTCTCTTTTTCCCACTCTCGATCAGCTTCCTCTTTACGCGCTTTTTCCTCTGTGCGCGCTTTTTCCTCCTGTTCGGCTTTTTCTCTACGGGCTTTTTCTTTTTCCTCCTGTATCAAGTTCCATGTAACTTCTAGGTGATCGTTATCCTTGACGTGTTTAAGAATGATTTCACCCAGTTCAATTTTGGTTACTTTGTTCTGAACTTCCACTGACAGTTCCTCGCATATCAACAGCAAGTCCGACTTCAACAATCTCATTAGGTCCATTGTGACGCTTTCTCCGCTTTGGCTCTGCTAACTCAAAAAAAATGCCTTGAGAATAACCCTTCTCAAATGACAAACCCTTGATTCCCAGTCAAGATTTTTCTCTGAATCTAAAGCCTGGCGAATCCCATAGCAAAAGCCAAAACGCTCACCCGTGGAGAAAGCACGATGTCGCACGGTCCATCCCAGCTGCTGCCAACCAGTGTTAGAAGTGGGGCCACAAGCCCACCGCTGGAACCAGTGTTACAGATGGGGCTTCTATCCCACCGCTGGAACCAGAGTTGAAGACGGAGGGGTCCTGGAGATGACTAACTCGTTTAGCCCCGCAGGTACCGGCTCCGAATGACGATGTCGGACTGCGCTATCGAGGAAAACTGTATAAAAGGGTTTATTCTACATATTTACAGATGAGAATCGAATCGAATGCGAATGCTCCGATCACACAACAACATCCCGTTAAATACGGTTCGCGTTCCCCAGATCCCTGACTGGGGAACTTAGTTCGAATAACGTTGTCCAATCGGATGGGCCATTGATGACGCTGGCGGTACCACCCCCGGCACGGGGCGGTGCTGAAGCTCTCTCGCTCTCTCACAGCTTGGGGGATGAGAAGGGGAAGACAGTCATCAAACACAGATGCGTCACCTTGACCACTGCCGCAAGTTTTCTGTGCGTTGCCTCCGTGGGAAAGCAGAATCCCGCAGTCTCCTCGCAGGTGGTTGAACCTTCTCGAACTCCCCCGCCGGATGGCCGAAGCACGAGACCCCTTCGACACAGCGTCTTTCAATTAGCAGCCTCGCTCAGCGTGACCTTGCGTAGCATCATCCCGTTCGGTGACCCGAAGGCCGACTCGGCCAACGTATACCGCTGCTGCCGCCGTGCTTCGTGTGCATTTCTGCTTCCACCGTTGCTGCTGCTGTGGCAAGCTCTCGCCGCATCTTTGCCTAACGACGACACTCGTCTGACAGTAATTTCTCCCAGGTCCGTGGGACACAGCGCCCTTCGATCGGTTCGGAGGTTCGGTGATTTGGAGTGCAAAAACCCCGTCCGTCGTCGTCTATGCTTCTGCCGCCGGCGCCAGGCCTCGTCATATCCCTTGCTTTGCGATGAGTCACACCCGGCTCCCAGGACCACGTTGTCCACTCTTAACAGTGTGCAGGAGGGGAAAAACTCCATAACGTGGTCCACATGGCAGGCACACACACTTGTGTTGTATGTCACTAATGCTCCATATAGAAAAATCAGTGGAAAGCTGTGCAGAAGCAAAGACATTCAGGGTCTCAGATTGAATAGGTTGTTGGTACAGGCTATCCAATCTTGCAAAAAAGCGGCAGCACAAGCCCACGCCTTCATCTGTGCTAATGATGTTGGCTACCTGGACGATGTGCCCATCCTTCATCTTCATGAAGCTGTCCCGCTTGCCAGCTGCAAAAATGGTGTCTCTCATTTCTAGAGCACTGTACTGAATGCCCGTGAACCCTACAGGCCCTGGCCCCTGGCAGTGTTGCCCTGACAGCTTGTAGGGTAACCTTGACAACAAAGACTGTGCTTGATGCCCTGCTTCCTTCTCAGTCAGTCGTCGAACAACTTGTTGAAGAGCTCGAGCATGCGTCTTCAGCAGTGTTTTCACCTCATGAAGATAATTTTCAAAAGGAAATGCTGAGAAAGCGTCAAGGGGGCCAAATGCTCTAACATCATTGGCTATGTGCACCAGTGAGTGAACATTGTAGACATAAATGCCACTTCCATAAAGGTCGCCAGCCTCAGCAACAAACTCCCTGAGAAGGCGTTCTGCAGTCTCAGCATGTGTGGCCAAGAATCTCTCACTGACAAGGATTGTGACAGCTACACTGAACTTCATAAAATGGCTATAAAATCGGTTCTCCAGCTTCCCCTTCAGAGCAACAGGCCCGTAATAGAGCAAGAAGTTCCTGAATTCCACAGCCTTCCATTGCTCTAGGAAATGAAGAGCTCTTGGTCTCCGCTTCATGTCAGAAGGCACATGAGCATTGTATTGAATGAGACTTGCAGAAATGGAAGCCTTGGATGTGGAGCGTATCTTTGACAGGCAAGGCCTGCTTGTCACCCAATACTGCACTAGAAGCTTTCGCATTACGCCCAAACAAACGAGGTGCATATAGTCCAGTGGAAACTGGCTCACCAGCCCAATATTCAAGTCCAGTAAGGGAGATTCTTCATGGTGATGAGCAGGCTGTAGCATTCTCTTGAAACTTTCGTCAGACCGCAGGGGACTTCCACAGTCTGGAAAGGTAATCTTGCTATGCGCAGTTGAGTACACGCCTTTCTGGGTGCATTTCTCGCAACCATATTAGGCAGTGTGCCCTTTGATACATTTCAGGAATGCCCTTGCTGGTGCATCACAGATGAATGCGCACAACTTAACACTGATGACACGATCATTGCAGGAGATGCCTTCAGTCTAGAGCTCACACATCTAAGTGATGAAGTCATGCATGAAGGCTTTTATATTGCGAGGCTTGCTGTCTCCTTCAAAGAGGGCGGCAATGAATGGTGCACGAGTTACACTCTCCTTCACACTGACAAGTATGGGCCAGAACTGTCTTCTCGAGCTCCTTGAAAAGGAAGCCCATCCACATTTACCATTAATGATAGTGTGTTGCGTCCCTCGGGAACACACCTTGCTACCTGACTGGCCAGCCCTGCGCGCATCCCAAAATAGTAATAAAAACCCCCATCCATCGGAACCACTTTTGTGAGCCTGGGGGTTTTCAGCAAAGTTCTCGCATCTCTGGGCAAATTAGGGTGATGTGGCTTCAGAATTTTCAAGAGAGAACTGAGGTGGGAGGCAGGTATCTTTGTTTCAAGCGCCCAATTCTGCAACTGCACTTTCAGATCGTTTTCAAGAGTCTGTTCATTCCCGGGTTCTGCCGTCGAGTCAAAATCACTGCCAATGCAGTCGGGAGCTATGAGCTGCACCTCCGGACGTGGTCCTACGCTTGTAATGCTATCCATATCTCCATGTTCCCCATCACTGAGGCTTGGGAGGGAACTGCTGGAAGGAAGAAAAGCTTCGGTAGCTGGCTGGCTCTCGGCATCCGATGTGTCATCCGGTGCATCGACGCTACTCTCATCAGTTCGGTCGTCTTGAATGCTTTCGAGCTCGCACTCCACATTTTCAGCTATTCGCCGCCGCTTCTGGCGACCCGTCACTTCGCTGAGCAAACTTCTCACTCGTGACTTTTTCATGTTCACACAGTGAAAGTTTCCACAGTGCGCAAGCTAGCGAACCACGTGCTCCGAGCAGAGCTGAAAACCCAGCGCAGCCGGCGCACGTGATGCCGGTGTCGGCCGGTGTTGATATTTCCATTTTATAACATTTACCATTGCAAGCAGATATCACCTGCTATCAATTAAATAAATAGTATAACTGCATACACCTCACGTCTTATCGAAAAAGTAACGCATTCTGTAATCATATTTGCGAACGAAAATTAGCTCACCGGCCGCTTCATACATCCACACGCATGCATGCTGCGACTGAGCAGGCATTCCTCGCGTGGTATGGTCGGCCGCTTGAGAGCCAGCTAGCACGAAATAAATATATTTATGTAACTCACCATGCTCTTGCATACTGTTCGAAGTCATCTTCAGAGCAGCACTCAAAGAAACGATCGAAAAAACACGCTGCACATATGAAGGAAAAAAACTCTGGCGAGTGCGTCCAGCGATAGCAAAAAGAAGAGATCGTTGGCCTCCCCGTGATCACACCACGTGATAGCGTGCGGTAGAATTTATCGTCGCTGCGCGCACCCTAAAGCACACCAATACCAAAACATTGACTCGGAGAGCGTATAATGGGGGAGGAAGCGGCTTACGAGCACGTCGCTTGCGAAGGCTGACTGCGCGGGGCGTCGCGTCTGCTTGCTCGACTGACTGTAAACCACCGCGCTGTTCAGCTTGACAATGAATATTAAGGCGAAAGCCTTTAATGGCTAATACTGTTGGCCAAAATTCGGATGACGGCCGGGTGTCTACTGAGATAAGTGAGACAGTTTCTGCGTCATTGCTTTCCTCAAATACAATTTTCATTTTCTTCATTACGGCACCTCTTTCTTTCACTCCAACTTCCTATCTTCCTTTACGGCGGTTCGGGTGTCCACCGTGATGACAGAGAATTATTGCGCCATTTCCTTTCCTCAAAAATGCGTTGCGTTCAAAGGTGTTTCCAACGGGCAAGGCATCGCGCCGGACAGGCAATGGTGTTCCGTGGACTCCCGGGCCGCGCTACAACACGCTGTCGTTTTCCACTCCTAAGGCGAAGCTTAAGCGTCATAATTAGTAATTAGTCATTAATAATTATTCATTAATTAGTTATTAACAATTATTCACTAATTAGTTATTAGGCATTAATTATTATCCACTAATTATTAGTCATCACAATTATCCACTGATAATTACTTATTAACTAGTATTTAGTCGTTAATTAGTAATTAGTCGTCAATTAATAATCAGACATCACTTAATAGTCAGTCATTATTTAGTAATTAGTCGTTCAGTAATTAGTCTTTAATTAGTGATTATTCATGGGTGACCTCATCCAGTGTTGACGTCACCAGAGCAACAGAGGTAGTCTGTGCTGCGGAAGGTGCTTTCGCCTCTACGCACTTTGGACAAAGTGCCCCCTGGAATTTTTCATGTTCGATGCGGAAACATATAAGCAACATTTTTGCAATGTTACGTTAACATATGGCAATGTAACATTGGTACTGAGTTGCATGTGTAACGTTGTAGCGATGTTGCTGTCTAATATTGCACCAACATCCCTTCAGTAATGTTTAAACAACATTGCTGTAAGTGTGCTAACGTTGCGCAACATTTTGCAACGTTGCTCTAACATTGAAGCAAGTTGTTAAACGTTGTGCAACAAAGGACAACGTAGGTAACATTGCTGCAACGTTGTAGCAACATCATGTGCTACCAGGGATATGGGAACGATGCGATGTCCAGGTCGCGTGTTCTAACGACACAAAGCATTTACAAACGGTCGTGAGCACGTTCACGACGAGCAACGGGCCGGGCGCCCGTCTATGACGGTTTCGGACGGTAATGTCGACTGTGTGGTCGTGAACGTCTTCACGGCCGTTTGTAAATGTTTTGTGTCATTGAAACCCTTACTATCTGGGCACTGCATCATTACCAAATACCGTCAAATATCTCGGTAGGTGATTTACTCAGTTTATTACAAAGCTTCACCGCGTAGCGCTGTTCCAGTGTTCACTCCATGGTTTCCTCGACGCAGCGGCGAAACAGGGGTACATGTTCGAACACGTCCACTCGCTTGACCTGCTCGAAGCAAACTAAGGTCTTTGCATTGTGACGCTGAAGGTTTCCCCTCCTTCCCCTAAAAGCGGTTTCCCGGTCTAGCGCATGCACGTGCCACTCCAGGACTTGTCTCATTACTTTCAGGACAGACCCTGTAGGCAGTAGCCGGGAGGGACTTCGGCTCTCACACATGCAGTGGCATAGAGGAGGTTTGTAGCTGTTGCATGGCATACAGAGAGAGGAGTTTTGCGAGAGGAAGGTGTGCTACTGGTGTAGACTCAGGAAGAGTCGATCTGGAGCTGTCGCAGCGCCATGGCGTCCGCTATGGGAAGGGGCGGGTGGCGTGATGGAAGTGTTCTTCGTTGTAGTCCAGTATTCAGGATGTGTAAGCTTATGAGGAGCTCTGTCGATAGTGCGCCGTTGAGGTGTGACCACCTACCACCTGGTGCCAAGCCCGTAATTTCTCGGGCAAACGTGTGTGTGCGGTCTCCAGATCTACATTTTTAATTTTGCACAGTCTTGCTATTCTTTCAGCTTCGAGAAGGTGGTTCTCTAGTTCCAGTAATTGGGACAGGCTCTCGTTTGTTTAAAATATAGCGACAGCTAATATGAAACTTTTGCTTGATAAGTAATTCCCGAAGCGGACTTCACTACCGTGCTACTGTCTGTTCCGTCCACTGACCAAAATAGTGACTCAATCATGCCGTCTACTGAGTATCCTTCACCGTATGCTGTCTTCTCTATCCTGAGTTGTTATCGAAACCTCTCGGTGGTTTCGATAATTAATTATTAACTATGCTTAATTATTTAAGCACGGGAGTTGTCGTGCGCTTCAGATGTGTGCACCCCGCTTACGGACGGAACGCGACAGGTTTGTGCATCTGGGAGTTTGTGTGTATTTTGGCGGGGCTATTTGGCTGGACTGTCAAATTTGGCAGCAGAACCAAAAATGAGTCATAGCCTCTACTGAGGACGGGGCTGGTCAGCGCCCTTGGCGATGTGTGCACACGTCGTCGAGGAGCGGACTTTTCCACGAAACCTTTGGAATCCTTTGCTAATGTCCCCACCGTAAGCGCGGCCGCACTCGGGAAGCATCGACTCGTCTACTCTGTGCCCTTTTGTCCCAACTCGCCGGCGCCGCCACCGGTTTCGGATGTTGTCTTTTGCGGCATTCGGCATGGTGTATCGCCAACAAGTGGGATCCTACGACAATTTCTCAGGTGGCTACGACTGCTGGTTCACGCATGTCGTTCTGATTAGAGGCGTACAGGTGGTGGAGACACAGGAGACATGCGTTGTGGGACAGGCTGTCTTCGCCCGTTGACTGTGCATGCAAGGATCCCTGAAGTTTTCAGTGACGACAAGGTGATTATGCAGTCTGCCTCGGAGACGGGTTACTTGCGTATAGACTGTGCTTGTCTTCTGTGAGTTTGTACACATGCTGAAGCATGGGAAAACGAGTGTTTGCTAAGCTAGTGGGAAGTGATATTACTTGTGTAGCATTGGACGGAGAAGCCTCATCTTCTTTCCCGTAACTTCGATTTGCTGCTTCGTCCTTTCCGCAATCTTTGATTGATCGAGCGCTAGAGACTTTATCCAATTGCTTGTTGTGCCCCCAAAAGCGGGGACACAGGGATTAAAAGGGGCTGTTTTGTGGGTATGACTGGCTGGTTTCGTCAGGTTTATCAGCGAGGTAGTCATCTGTATATTTTTCTTCTTGTTGCTCTTTCGTTCTGATTAGTTTTTTGTTCAGTACAGTTAAAAAGTTAGATTTCCCGAAGTTGACTTCGAGTGATGTGATTGAGCCAGTCGCACTTCGAAGACGTTCAACATCCTTTTGCGATCTCCAACGTTTCTTCCCCCCTCAGCTATACCAACTATAGAGGCAGATGGAAGATGCCTACTGCCGCCTCCACCTTTCTGTAGCTAGGTAGTACTTCTTCAGGAGACAAAGTATAGATTGAGGCGTTAAAAATGTATAAGAAAATAAGCATCTCCTACACCACTGATGTATCGCGGGTAATCTTCAGGAGACAGTCACTCAAAAACGCTTAGTTTCGGAGCTAAGACACATGCTAAGGGCTGTAGACCGTTCACCGTCTGACCGCTCCTGAAGTCTCGCGTTCCGATCAAAAGTGCCTAATAAAGTCGTCTAGATGAAACTTGACAATGGACTTTCTGGCATCTATCCGCAAGCCAGTACTTCTCTCGCGCTGTGTCATCGAGCTGAATCGATGCCGTTCGCGGAACGTTGGAGTTCACCCTTTATGGCAAGCAGCTAGTTTTCGCATTCATATCCCATTTCTTGCTGTTTTTCTGCTTCCTCCGCACCTTTCGAGGTTTCTGTATATCTTTCATAGCTTCTCTCCCCGCTTTCTCTTTCTTTCTCTCTTTCTTTCTTTCTTTCTTTCTTTCTTTCTTTCTTTCTTTCTTTCTTTCTTTCTTTCTTTCTTTCTTTCTTTCTTTCTTTCTTTCTTTCTTTCTTGCTTTCTTTCTTTCGTTCTTTCTTTCTTTCTTTCTTCGTTTCTTTCCTTCTTTCCTTCCTTCTTCTTTCCTTCTTTCTTTCCTTCCTTTTTCCTCCTTTCTTTCCTTTTTCCTTTCTTTCTTTCTTTTTTCCTTTCTTTCGTTTTTCTTTCTCTCTTACTTTCTTTGTTCCTTTCTCTCTTTCAGAGCGGCTTCTCTAGTCCTCAGTGCCTTTTCGCGACAACCCGATTCGCTCTGGTTAACCCATTTCCGCAATTCGGGTCCAGACATCCCCATCTGGATGCATACTTCAAGCAGCTCCTTCAGACTAATTTTTAAGACCGAACTCTAATTTCAAGGTAACTAATAACTCCTCCCGGTGAATCTAGGTTACCGCTTCAGCACTGCACCTCACAATACCCTTCTGTTGCTTAACACCTGTTTACGACACTCTTGTAAACTAGACCAGACTCTTTCTCCATTCTTAAAACGCACCAATCATTTTGTCGCGTACGCCAGAAAATGTCACATGCGCGCCGGCGACATGCGTGCCCTAACACCCTTAGATTTGTGGAGGGCTGCTGTTTCGGTCTCACACTAGATGCTCTCTGCTTAGCGTGACAAGTTGAGCAGGAATCCAACCACCAAGTTACAAAGGGGTGTGGCCATTCTGGTGTCCATCATTCGCCTCTTGCGAGCAAGACAATGCGTCGGAGTCGGAGCACCTTATACAGCATTGAGACGATGCGGAGGAATAAATTACATATACGAACACATGCAGTGTGTTCTCCAAAACAGTGCCACACATTCAAAACAGTTTCTGGGAGAGCTTATAATACAAAGAAAAATCTTGCAAGAACAGTGCACTTATACACGAGAGAGGCGAACAAAGAAAGAAATGGTTCACCGGACATTGCGACAGCCCGATGACCGAAGGATCACGGAAGCGGCCGTTCCGAGGAATGGCGCGCGCTTCTTCGCTGGTTCGTGGCTGGCCACAGAGGTTTTACGCGGGAGTCGTGCCGTAGTTCTTTCTTCAAAGCAACGGAAGTACGGTCCGGCTGGTCACCGCCGCTAAGTGTCCTTCTCTTACACGCATGCCGCGTCTGTTAGCTCTTTCGCTCCAAGCCAGGCCCCGCACGTACACAAACATACACAAGTCTCAAAGAAAAGGATTATCATATAGCATTTCCTTCCGCATTTTGCTCTTTCTAGGTCTATATACACGCAATGATTTTTTTGTTCCCTTTTTTGCCTAGCCGCTTCTGTTTCGAGGACGTTGTCTTTGATGTTGTGATAACTTCCTTTGCACTGTCGTTGCTTGCATAGCCTGTGGTTAGCTTTACAGCCCCCTTCCGCTGTCACGTGTCCGGGTTTACACTGTATCAATGCCTGAAGACATTGGCGGCCCACCTCTTTTTATTAGTGTTTAATTTCATAAGAAAATGCAAAAATGGAACGAAAACGTTTTTGCTGGCCGCCGAATCTGCCATCGTAGCTTGAAGACTGAGCTGCGGCCAGTGGTAATGAAAGCGACAGGGAGTGGAGAGGGTAAAAGAGAGGGAAAGGAACAGTAAGATATGGCAAGGGTTAGGGAGATAATAAAACTCTGCAATACATCGCGATGCCCCCCGTGATTGTCCGGGCCGATAAACGGCTTAACAGTGCCAGCGGGCGTCCAGTGGTCGCTCTGAGGCCGCGCCCGTCTGTCCAAGACAGCGTGAGGGCACACAGAAATACTTTCTATAAGCACGCGCGCGTGAAGGTCTTGGCACGGAAAGGAAATGAAAAATACATGCGCGCGGCTAAACCATTTCTCGACGCGTCTCTCCTCAAGCGATATTTTCTTCTGTGCCTCGGTGGTCTGAGAGGGCTACCAAGACATATCGCCTGGTATAGCTTCGCACGTGATCTTTCCATTGGATCCTAGGGCTAATCTACCCAAAGATCTTTGGTTAGTCTCTGGCCTATGGTTTGGTTTGGTTTATGGGGTTTAACGTCCCAAAGCGACTCAGGCTATGAGAGACACCGTAGTGGAGGGCTCCGGAAATTTCGGCCACCTGGGGTTCTTTAACGTGCACTAACATCGCACAGCACACGGGCCTCTAGAATTTCGCCTTCATCGAAATTCGACCGCCGCGGCCGGGATCGAACTCGCGTCTTTCCGGTCAGCAGCCGAGCACCATAACCACTGAGCCACCACGGCGGCCAACTAGCCTATGTACCATGATCTCATTTTGAGCACAATACCACGTTCGTAAAATTCAGCCATAGAACCATTACACCCTTGCAGAGACCTCGCCTTAAATTACATGTATTTAATTACCATAGTAGTGTATGTTTTATTATGGCCACGTTCCTCTTTCTTTTTGTTTTGATATGTTCTTCATAGGTGTTTGAAAATTCTCTTTCTTCATCAGTCCATATTCTTAGAAACTTACTTCTTTACGCGCGATGTTTCCCGTCCGTTTATTGACACTCTTCGATTCCCGCTATGGTTAATTACTATAATGCCCAATTTTTCAGCACTAAATTCGAATGCAATCATTGCTGATTGCTTCCAAAAGATATCTGAGAGGACTTGGAGATCGCTTTGGCGGTGTGCAAAAAAAAAAAAAAACATGGAGGGGACATTTAAGCTGCGCCTGAAGGGCATAACGTTCAGAGTGGCTAATTAGCGACTTTGCACTGACAGATAGTTGGGAGCTCATGCGATTCCTGACGCAGTGATGCAGCGGTTAAGCGATGCTCCCCTTCTTTGCAATGGCAGGTTTTATTTAATTTTTTTTTAATTTCATACTGCATATCATGTTACACATCCAAGCAGAACAAATGCATGTTAGATAACACAGATACACAGGCAACAAGTAAAATAAAAAGAAAAACTAAATTAAAACAGCATGCGGGATGACTATGCACTTACATTTTATCGTGTCAGAGAGTTCCACTCGCTGACGGTACGCGGGAAAAAGGAAAATTTAAAAATGTCAGTTCTAGCAAAGTACGGGGTAAGTGAACCGGGATGATGTTGACGTGTGATGCGTGTAGCTAAAAACGATAAATAGGGTGCAGGATCAAGCGCCAATTTGTTATTTATGAGCAAGGAAAGAAATTCTTGTCGAATATTTTTTCTTCTTGCCTCAAGAGGTTGGATACGGTTAGATTTCATTAGCTCAGACGAAGAATCGAAAGGTGAAAATTTAGAATAAAGAAATCTTACAGCTTTCTTTGGATTCTTTCAATTTTCTTTATTGGTAGTGGTATAAGGATCCCACACCACGCGTGCATATTCGAGCTTAGGCCTGATTAGTGAGTTAAACGCAAGAAGTTTAACCTGAGGGGGCTTTGGAAAGTTTATTTCTTAAAGAAATAATTTGTGAAAAGCGGACGAACAGATATTTTCCTCATGTGAATTCCAGGCCAGATGGTTAGTTAATGTTACACCTAGGTATTTCAAACTGGAAACTTCCTGTAGTGGTGTTTGTCCGAGATAATACCTGTGGTCAAATTTTTTTTTTGCGTGTCACGCGAAGAAAGTTTGTATTTTCTTTGTTTAAGGCCATGTCCCATTTCTGGCACCATGCAACGATGTTAGTTAGAGAGGTGTTTAGGTCAATCTGGTGATTAGAACATGTAATATCTCGGTACAGCAAACAATCATCCAGAAACAATCGTATCTCTACGCCCGGATCAGTTTTGTCGACGATGTCATTTATATATTGTAAGAGCAATGAAGGTCCAAGTACACTCCCCTGAGGCACTCCAGAAGTGACTGCAAGAGCGCCCGATTCCTCTCCATCAGTCGAAACATACTGCTTGCGGTTAGTCAAATAGTTTGAAATCCAGGTAACTAATATCTCAGGAAGGTCAATAAAGTCAAGCTTTAGAATTAATTTATTATGAGGGACTTTGCTAAAATCTAAAAATATTAGGTCAACTTGGCCATTACTGTCCAAGGTCAATGCAATCGAGTGAACGATTGTTACTAATTGGGTTGCTGTTGAATATCCTTTACGAAAACCATGCTGAAATTTGGATAAAATAGAGTGCCGATTTAGGAATTCATTTATGCGATTTGCAATGACGTGCTCAATTAATTTACAGCAAGATGAAATAAGGGAGATTGAGAGGTAGTTTGACAGCATTAAACAATCTTTCTTAGGTACAGGGATGATTCGGGCGGTCTTCCAGTCACCAGGAAATTTCCCAGTTCACAAGGATGCCTCAAACAGTAAATAATAAAACTTTGCAACTGATTCGGCATATCTTCGCAGAAAAATGTTCGGAATGTTATCAGGGCCACATGCTTTTTTGGTTTTCAAGTTCGGTAGCAGAAGAAAATATCCCAGCGTAAGAAACAAAATTGACTTCGGTGTCATGAAACTGTGCGACTATTGAGGTACATGAAGTGGAATTCGAAAAGACGCTTTGAAAATATTTATTACAATGCTGCGCAATGGCTGTCTGGTCTGTGATTATGGAACTGTTGACTGATATCTGTGACACAACAGCCTTTTTCCCAGTTATGTAATGTGCGTTCTTTGTAAAGTTTGGCAGAGACGTACTGAAATAGTAATTTTTGGAATCGCAGACTGTCACGAAGTGGGAGCACGCCACCAATGGGCTCCACACTCTCTTTTACCAATTCTAGGGGAGGAGAGACAAACACATCCACCTAGGTGCCAGATTTTAAGCAGGACCGAGTGGCTAACCGGCGATAGGTCCACGCCTGACCAGCCGCTGACCGGAGGCACGACACAGGAGTCGGGAATGAGAGTGAATAGAATTTAATTAACAAAGAGAACAACACTTTCACTAATTCATCAAGAATAGCACAGAGTAAACACAGGACAGGCGGAACAAATTTTAGCTTTGACACACAGTATCAAATATGGCAGGCGAGAGGAAATACAAATACGAGGCACTTTTAAAGGAAAGAATTTAAGGTATAGTTCGTAAATGTGGGAGTGGCGGGGGCTTAGCTGTTCGGATGGTTGAGGTCCGGTCCGAGATAGGCGTCGGGCTGTTGATGTCGGGTCCCCGGAGTCGCTACTTGTTGCCCCGACACTTCGCGACGAGCCGACCACCTCTCGGCTGACACTTCACACACACGCGCGGTTAGCCAGCACACCGCTACATCCAAGATCTCCACCTCCACTGCTCTCCGCCACATTCCACAGTCCCTCCGTAGTGTCCCCCTCTCTCCCTCACCATCCCCAGACAGCCCGGGGCCCGGGACCGACGAATCAGAGGCGGCGACGAAACGTAAACTACCGCTCCGAAACGTCCCGCGCCGAGCCCCGGCTGGCCCCGCAGACGCTCGAGCCGGAATTCCGCGTACAGGAGGTTACTGGCCAGACAACTGCTTTCTCACCGTCGGAGACCAGACAGCGAGAAGTGTGTGCGTGAGGGGGGGGGGGGGGGGGGGTTGCGCGTGGGGATGCCTAGGACGGAGTCCCCGCCGCCGGGCTCAACCGCCGCTGGGGAAAATCGCAAATGGCGCGAATTCTGTTTCACCTGTTGACTGATATCTGTGACACAACAGCCTTTTTTCCAGTTATGTAATGTGCGTTCTTTATATAATTTGGTGGAGACGTACTGACCCCACCACAGGTGGGGTTTGTGAGGCTATTAAAATCGACGTCAACAAGTCTCGCCGGGTGGCCGCCAGCACGTCTGCTTCTACTGTGTATGGCTGCGAGCAACTTGAGTGTGATTACTTTCGGGCCTGCCGCCATGGACCGCACGCACGGAGAGGACCAAGGTGACAGCTGACTTCAATTACGGAGTTTTCCCGGTTGGAGTGCAGGACCAAAACCAGACCCCCTTTCCGAAAGGTCTGCACGTGTAGAACGCCGCCGCCGCCGCCTCAGGGAGACGAACGTTATCTTCCCCATTTGCCGTGACCGTGCCGGGGAACAAAGGGCCTCGTTTCCTGTGGCTCTTTGGCGTGCCAAGCACCGCGACAAGCTGGCGGGCATCATCTCCGACCCTCGTGAACATCTCCAAGCACGAGGAACCACTTTCGGCCTTTTCGTGACCTCGCGTTCCGGCCTCGAGCAGCGGGGGCCATTTGATGATCAACAGATGTCGGTGACCCGCAGAAACCTTCGGCTGGCCGGAGGCCATTGCCTACCGCAGTCGATGCTACCTCGACGACAACCTTCTTTCCCTCGGACTGAACACGTGAGGGGGCGTGACCCTAAGTGCTGTGTTGTGTTTGTGCGCACAAGTAAAAACTCTAGGCCCCTCCCACTCCGGCGTGGGCGTCATCAACCTAGGCACTTTAGGGAAGGAGAACAGTATAAAACTCCGCAACGAATGCGGCAGGAGAGCTCACTTCAACCCTCATTTGGAGCCTCACTTCAGTCTCTTATGCTCGTAAAAAGATATAAATAAACCCTCTTGTAATCTTCCTCCCATCACTTAACTCTTTGACTTGGCGGCACTCCTGTCCTGGTGGTGGTGGGAACGGGTGTCGAAGCTTGACCACACTTCCGTCAAGCGAGCAGCAGCAGCAGCAGCAGCGAGCTAGCAACGACCCCGAACCGACCCATCTTCGCCAACAACTGGTGGCAGCGCCAACAAGGCCCACTTTGCGCTTCCCGGGAAGCCTCTCGCCACCAGTCATTAATTTAACTGCCACCTGCCACGGTAGTCAGTTGCTCACAATTTGATGGGCAGGTTGTGATGAAGCCACAAGGACCTAGGGGCCCACCTAGATTGCCTGAGCGGCTGTTTTCTACTCCGAATGCGAGGCTTCAAGCGGTCGCCAATGCGACCGACGCCAGACATTTTTTTTTCGATACGGGGGTACTAACACTCTTTCGTTCAAAATATCATTCGACCACTTGTGGGTCTCTAACGTGCACTGCCATCGCACAACACACGGTCCTCTAGAATTCCGCCTCCATCGAAATGCGGTGGCCGCGGCAGAGTTCGAACCCGCGTCTTTCGCGTCAGCAGCCGAATGCATAACCACTCAGCCACCGCGGCGGCTAAATATGCATTAGGGCAATGGCAGTTGCCTTGAGCAGATACCACGAACATCAGTGGCCGAACAAGTCGGTTACAGCGAACAAGGAGCCGTCGCAAACACGACCCCTAAATTGCAAAACTCATGCTTCCAGCAAGCGCGCAGACGAAGGAGCGCCTCTTAGCCCCCACGACACTTTCACGGAAGGAAAACAAAAAGGCGGCATTGAAACTGCCGGTAAGCATGGGCGAAGCACGCGTTGATCGCCTACATGGTCATTCGTTGCCTGCGTGTGCACGGGCTTGTCAAAGCATCCGAAGTGCAAGCAGAAATTACTGCGCATGGTCCCGGATAAAGTAACGGCAGCGATATGAAAAGTCAGAATGATTTTCCGGCCGCGCTATGGTATGCGCCGCCTGCGCCGTCGGCTTCACCAAAATTTTGTGCTGCTACCTCGTACAGGCAGCGCCAGATAGCAGAAAGTGCATCTGGTACAATCGGTGCGCATGTGCGCTGCTTTCGTCGGTACATGCACTAAGGAACGATTGATGATGCTGCCGAAAACAAACGTGGTGATACGCATGCAGATTTGTGACAAAGCGTCATTGATGCATAGCTGGCCTTATGTTGAATGCATGATTCTGTTCGTTCGTGACAATGTCGCAGGCGCGTGCTCTTACGAAGCCGTTATACGCAAAGTACCAGCGCTTCCGAAGCAATAGGAATCTAATTAATGTGGCCGATCTGTCACCGGCTGATGTCGATACTTGAACCACGATTAGTTATATCCTGTACCTGAAGCAGATTTTTGGCAGCTAGGGTATCACTTAGAACATTAACGCTCTGGACATCCCAGTAGTCGTAGACGCGCATTATGCAGTTTTTACGAAATTGACGCCACTATTCACGAACTAAGTAATTTTGTCTCTATTAGGAGGAGTCCGCTCACTACGAACATCGGATACTATGAAAGCAATCTGTGTGACCGTCAAGTTCGTTATAAGTGGGTTCGACTTAACTGCAAAGATGAAATTTTTCTTTTGCGAATCCTTAATGTCAACATTAAATAAGAAAATTTAATACCCAATTATGCCCTCAGCGAATAATGCATTACAGCAGTAATTAGTAAAGTTTGCCTTTTGATCACATTTTTCTAACTGAACCATGCAGCTTGAATGAAAAAACGCTTTGGAGCGCAATTCTGAACCAGATCTGTTCGCTTAACTGCAATTTTTCGTAATGATGTTCGAAATAAAAGATATCCATCATCAAATAGGCCCAAATCCCATTTTTATAAGCTGTTTACTTCCTTCGCTCTTTGTTAACAAAATAATGAAGAAGTTTTTTTAATAATGTATAAGTTATTTAACCACATTCCCAGCCTTCTATCGTATCAGTGGTCACGCATGCCATTAGCTGGGCATTTTGTGCTGTTAGTTGCTGCTCATACGCCTTTTACTCTGGAATATGACGGCACGGAAGACGTGGAACACTTTCTTAATTGCTACGATGCTCTTCTTAAGCGGCATAATTAAGGACGAGGCATCAGTTCAGAAGTGCCATCGAAAAAAAGCATTAGTTCACGCTCGAACGACTCAGGCGTTCTGGGGATTCTAGCAGCGAGTTTACAAGCAGATAACCGCCCAACCTACGTTCCAAGTTCAAGCGCACTAATATTTTTTTCGGCGCTCAGACCCTGAAGACCTTTTTTCAGAGGCAACTATTACCTCCTCTTTTGGACATATTTATTTGTTTATGAGCTGCATAAAATTATGGAAAAAATACCTGCCGGATTTTTTATCTCATTGTACTGGCACTGGTGCAACTAATTTTTCCTCTGGTTCAATATTTCGGCGGGCAGTATGTACGCGCACGTATATGCACCCATATTCACACATATACACAGGCAAACACGCGCATATGTCGGTTGTTTCACTCAAGATGGTCTGCAATTTTTAAAAATATGCTGTTTGAGTTAGACCAGAATTTCTGTCAGCATTGCATTGTCAGCAAGAGAGATAGAGAAAGGAATTTTAATTATAGAAAAAGGAGGAGAGGTCGGCCGGTGATAGCATGGCCCTGGCCTGTTACTCCAAACTGGGGCAAGGGAACGGGAGGAAAGGGAAAGTGCGAATGAAGGTTGATGAAGGTTGAAGGATTAAGGTTGTGAGCGGGTTTAACGCATGAGAATACCGCTAATACGTGCTAACAGTAGGCCGGTTAACAAACATGAAGTTGTTAAATGTTTTCCATATTGCAGTCGGTCGTCTTATTTTTTAAGAAGCGTGTAGCCAATAGTGCGCAATATCCACGTCGGTTAGAATTTTTCAAACACAGTTACCCTCGGCTTTGGGGCCTAACAAATCTTGGCTATTTGGACGAGTTACGTGCACTGGAACGGTTTGCTTTGCCTGCAAGCCTCTCGGAAGGCATACATTTTGGCGCTGTGTAGCGCATGACGTGACGCAGAGCTAGTACGTGCGTTGTGTAGCGCGCGTATTAGCCCAATACAGCCAATATCTGCTAACTAGTAGGATGTTTAATTAATATGGATTAGTTGAATTTTTAGATGTTACTCTTGGTCTTATTCACTGAGAGGCATGTAGCCGACAGTACGTAATATATAATGTATATCAGTTTTTAGAGTCTCGGCGCTGTGGTCCCATGTATTTTGGCTATTTCGACGAGTTACGTACTCTGGAAGGCTTGTTTTGCCTGCAAGCTTCTCGAAAGGCATGCATTTTGTGTAGCGCATGAGAGTACAGGTAATACCTGCTAACTAGTAGGATGTTTAACGAATATGGATTAGTTGAATTTTTAGATGTTATTCTTGTTCTTCTTGTTGATTGAGAGGCTTGTAGCCCACCGCGCGTAATATCCATATCAGTTTTTAGACTCTCGGCGCTGTGGTCCAATATATTTTGGCTATTTCGACGAGTTACGTACATTGGAAGGCTTGCTTTGCCTGCAAGCTTCTCGAAAGGCACGCATTTTGTGTAGCGCATGAGAGTACAGGTAATACCTGCTATCTAGTAGGATGGTTAACTAATACGGAGTAGTTGAATGTTTAGATTTTACTCTTGGCCTTCGTATTTATTGAGAGGCGTGTAGCGCACTGTACGTAACATTCATATCAGTTTTTAGACCCTCCGCATTGTGGCCTAATATATTTTGGCTATTACAACGAGTTACGTACACTCGAAGGGTTGCTTTGCCTGCAAGCTTCTCGAAGAGCATGGATTTTAACGCGATATAGCCAAAATTTTTGTGGTCCAGAGGCGAAGTTAACTGCTTTTTTTGCGATTCTCAAAGCTGATAGGGTATTGCTCATGGTGTGGTACACGCCTTTCTACAAATAAAGAAACTAACAGTAATATTGTTACAGTACACAGTCGCGAATCGAACAAGACGTTTGTCCGTAGCGGTGTTGTTGACGACGACGAGGACGTTGCAGCTAGTGCTGAGGTGACATGGTCCATCTACACAGGCGTAGTTTGGCGCTATCTCCCCTCGGTGCATTTTTCCGTGAGCCTTAATCTATCGATCATTTGTGGCCCCATTGCGGCCGTTTCACCTCTTTAAGACAGAGGCAGCATCTTGGCCTTAGTTTGAGCAGCCCGCTCCTGCTATCATTTGGCGCCACCACACTTGGGTTCAGCCACAGGTCTGTTTGTGCCGCTGTTCAAAATTTCTTGCTGCAACCTCATGACTTGTCTTGCTAAATGCTGCAATATTTTCTTTTCTATAGATTATTACATTTTGACTTAATCAATTATTTCTTTATTCTCACTCTCTTTTTCATCCGAATTCTTACACCTTTTCAGTCCATGACCTACTTGAGGTAGAATCCACCGGTGTTGCTCTCCGCGTGCTTTTTTTTTTGCCTTTTAAAAGTATGTACAGGTGAATAGCAAACTCTGCCTCCCGATTCTTGGCCAATCCACAGTGTGGGTATATGTGCCATCTTTTGAAAGGCTAACAACAGCAACAACATGGTTTTGTGCGCTCCCCGACTGAAGCTGGCGCTTCTTGTCGGCTATAGCCATCTTCATTAGATAAAAAAAAACAAAGACATGTGTCCTCTTCCGAGAATTGATTATGCCCTTGACTGCTTGCATGGTGCAAGCTGTTTTTAATCTTTTGATTTATGTTGGGGCTACTGGCAAATTGCGGTTGTCGAAAGTGATCGAAAGAATACTGCCTTTGTCAGCCTCGATGGCCTCAGAGTCAAGCCTTTCGGCCACTGCAATGCTCCTGCCACCTTTCAGCGCATGATGGACGCGCTCTTACGCGGCATCAAATGGACGACATGCTTGTGCTACTACATGACTTTGTCAGTTTCCCCTCCGCGTTCAAAAGCCACGCAGGTCTCCAAGTGAAAGTGCAGCTTCGGTCAGCGCCCAGTTAAGGTCTTCGACCACTTGGTTGATACTTCTAGTGTCAGGCACGTCCATAGCAAAGTTCGTGCCTTTCACGAGTTTCCCATCCAGCGTTACTCAAGCGATGTAGTCAGTTTTCTCGGGCTGTGCTCGTATTTCCGCCGGTTTATACTGAACTTCACCGACACGGCCCATGCTCGCGCCTTCCAGCAGTTGTTGCGGTCCTCACTGTTCCACCTGTACTGCCCATCTCAACCCTCCTGCGCCTACGGAACTTCGCACCGACACCAGTGGCCATGGTGTTGCCGCCATCCTTGCGCAGTGCCAGCACGGCACGAGCACTATCGTGTGACTGCCCACGCCAGCCGCCTGCTAGCTCCCTCCGAGCGTAACTATTCCATTACGAAGCGGGAGTACCTCGTACTTGTTTGGCCGTTAGCGAAAATGCGCCCTTAATTGTTTGGGCGGACCTTCGGCGTAGTTACGGACCACCGGGCCATGCGTTCGCTGTCCACTCTTAAAGACCCTACAGGCCGTCTTTGTCAATGGGCTTGGCGCTTGCAGGAATACACATTTAGTGTCGTCTACAAGTCCAGCCGCCTGTACCAAGGCACTGACTTTTTGTCCCGCCACCCTGTCGATCTTCGAGATTTCCGCACCTTCCTACATATCGGAGACGAGCAGCATCGTGACACATCTTTGCGCCCCGTTATCGACTGCCTCCGCAGCGACCATTCCGATCCTGCTCTGAGACTGTTCATACTGCATCACATTACTCTGTATGAACGCAATATGCACCAGGTGGCGCCGAGCGCTTGCTCGTTGTCGCAACACATCTCCGCTCCACTGTACTCGCCCAACTTCATGATGCTCCTGCTGCAGAGCACCTCGGCATGTCACGTCGCCACGACCTTCATCACCGTGACGTCCACAGCACTCCCGGTTCCCTAGTCCCCCTCTGGCTCCGTGCGCACTGTGTGGGTCTGTGTGAGAAGCTACTGCCTCGTTACGTGGGTCCTTGCCGAGTATTGAGGCAACTGAGCAATGGGACCTACGAAATCACGCCCCTGCACCTCAAGTCTCATCCCGCGGCCTTATCTACATAGCTCATGCAAGTCGCCTGTCTTAAGCCATACCATTCGAATCCACCACCTTAGGGTGCACAGAGAGTGTGCTTCTTCCGCGAGGCCCAGGATGCTAGTGCTACGATACACAATCGCGAGGCGATGAGGAACTTGGTCTGTTGCGGTGTTGTAGGATGACGACGAGGACGTTACAGTTAGTGCTGGGGTGACCTGGTTTTATTGTTTTCCTTTACTGCGGCCTGTCGCGGCAGCTGGTATATTTAAAAAGTTAACTACTAAGTACTCCATAACCAGCCTACTATTTCGCAAATATGGGCAGTTTAAATAAATAAAATGGTAAACTGGTTTTTGAGGAAAGGAAATGCGCAGTATCTGTCTCACACATATCGGCGGACACCTTAACCGCGCCGTAAGGGAAGTAGGAGTGATGCATTGCACCACTTTCAATGCTATGGCGAAAAAAGCACTCTTTTAATTCAAAAAGAGTATTTAAAAAAAATGCAGACCATCTTAAGTGAAACACACGGAATATTGCCTTCTCTACTGGGTGCTAATGTATGGTCAACAACGATGACTGGCAGCACTGTGATGACGCATGAAATGGAGAATGCTTAAGAAATGAAAAAGAGTGAGGAAGCAGCCCCTGACGACCAATACGAGCCGTTTGAGCAGTCGTCGTTCATTAATTTCACTACTTGCCAGCGCGCCTGGCTCGGTTGTTTGGTATTCTCCTTGCAACATTTACAACGGGAAGCGTCGTATGCGCCGGCATACCAAGGCCGCTTATGTGCGAAAACACCGCTGCAGACGAAACGAAAATTGCTTTTAAATCAAGGCTCATGTTCTGCCGGCTCCAATAACCCCATCCACGAATAAACATCGCCACTCGGACTTCCAGTTTAAGAATTGCCGGCTGATGGAGCTTATTATATTAAGCATCAAATTATTGGTTTGTTCTTAATGTAATTTGTTTTCCTTAATTGTTATTCAATGAATGTCATTCTTTAAGCAAGACTTCTGATGACGCATGAAATGGAGAATGCTTAAGCAATGAAAAAGAGTGAGGATGCAGCCCCTGACGACAAATACGAGCTGTTTCAGCGGTCGCAGTTCATTAATTTTACTACTAGCCAGCGCGCCTGGCACGGTTGTTTGGTATTATCCTTGCAACATTCATACGCGATCATGTTCCCATACGTCAGGCAAATTAATGACTTTGTTTAGCGCAAGACGCGCTAACACGGTGGCTTGGGACGTAAGACATTGGTCACCGTGGTCAGAAATCGTTCGCAACGTCCCCCCGTGGCTCGATCATAGTCGCACAAGCCTTCCAAATCGCAAAAGTGCGCAACTGCGGCATTCTCTGCGCGCCTTATCGCGCAATCTTAAGAATTGAAGGAGCTCAGCGGGTGCGCGCACAGCAGAAGCTCTAGTCCATTTGACAAATGTGTTTACATTGGCAGGCATCGCAAGTGATCGCTCAAGCGAGCGTCTCCATTAAGACGCACCGAAAACAGGAGTCGGCACCGCGGCCTCTGAGCAGGAGCGCTTAGTTCTGAGGTGAAGCTGTGATCAGATGGATAAGAGATGATGTGGTTTTTGTTTTTTGCGGCCACAGAGTGCTTGCTTCCTTGCTATAACAACATGTCATAGATGAATACGCATTTATTCGAATAAGGCGCGAATTGAGAATTAAGTGCCCTAGCGCTTGGGTTTCGGTTTTTATTCAAGGCTGGGTTTTCAAGGTCAAGCAGGATTCAGATAAAGATCGCCGAAATTCGTGAGTGGGGGCCTAAGCAATACCACCTTAAAACTGGAGGGGACGGTTAAGCTTAAAATTAAATGGATAGCGGCCATATATGCGGAATTGGTCAATTTATACTTTACATTCATAGATCCCTATGAGTCCTCATACCATTCCTACCGCAGCGGTTGCAGCGGTTTAGCAATGTGCCACTGCCCTGCGATAGCAGGTGCTGCCGCCGGTGGGCTTGTGCGACCCAGGGTGCTCTTGCCGAGCAACCCGCGCCGCCTGACAGACAGAGACGAAATCGGTGGGTCGGGATCTCAGTGCTCGTGCACTAAAAAGCACATCGTCATAGCTTCTCTACTGATGCTCAAAACGACGAGACTTGTACGTTTACACTTACGTTTGACACCATCGCCGCTGATGCAGTACTGGCCAGGCTTCTGAGTCGCCCACCCACCAGTATCATTAACCCATTTCCGGCGTTCTGTGCACATGCGAGCTGCGCCGCCTGTGCGAAATAACCGAAGCGCGGCCATATTCCTCCGCTTTAACGATATCTCTTCCCGCCATAGAATAGTACATGTGTTTCACGGGAAGCGACTCGGTCCCCGAATGATCCACTTTTCAGGCTATATTCTATATAGAACAAGGAGATCGCGAACCAGTTTGGTATATCGATAATTAGATTAATGAAATAGAACAAGAGGGAACATAAACTTTAGGTAGAAACAGCTCGAACGGACGAAGGACCTAGAACGAGGAAACACACAGACGAGCGCTGACTCACAAGTACGTTTTTGTTGAGAAAAAAAAAAAACATTTATAAGTAAAAATCAGCAAGTGAGCGCTTGTCTGTTTGTTTCCTCGATCTCGGTTCTTCATTCGTTCGCGCTGTTTCTACCCAAAATGAATACATACCAGCACGTCCAACTGTCTATTTTACTGCAGGGACATTAAACTGCTGCTTAAGGGTATGACGCAATAGCCTGAATGGTATAATGCACATATAAACGGAATTGGTCATTCTCTACTTTACATTCATGGATCGCTGGGAGTCCTCATCAAACTCCTGGCGCAGTGCTATAGCAGTTAAGCGATGCGCCACTGTCTTGCGATGGCGGGTGGTGTAAACGGCGGGGCTTGTCAGATACAGGTTACTTTTCCCGAGCAGCCTCTCAAGATCAACCAATCATTGAACTCCCACCTTCCATGGTGGACAGTTCGCTCAGAAACCTGTCGGCAGGTTTTGATGACGCCACAAGGCCACACGACCTAGATGGCCCGCCTGCCACTCAGGCTGCTCCTGTGTAGATATCGCTCACGTCCGATGGCGACGACGACACCGGCTTTTCTTGAAACAGAGCAATGGCAGTAGATAATGTTTTCTGTAACCTAGAACCATGAGCACGGAGCACCCAGACAAGCTGCGTTCTCCATGAAGCGACGTGCTCCCACCAGCGTACTGAGAGCGCACCGCTCGCTGGTTCCACTAAGCCCAGGTTACTTCGCATCGAAGTAGCAGTGGATGTCGTTTTCTAAACAGCCACGCCTGTCGTAACAGGTATAAATCTGTTACCGGCACATTATAAACAAAATAATCAGGTACACAGATCAAGGTGCAGACTCTTTCCGCGGAGCCGAGCGAAACAGGTCGCGTGAGAACCGCCTCAAGCCGTCGAGCATCAAGGTTGCCTTCACCTCATGAGGCCTGCGCTCCACACGTTGGCTTCTCCGCATGACTCGGCTGTTGCATGGGAACTTAGTGTGCCACAACGATGGCTATCCTCAACCACAGCCGACGTTCCCTTCGTCAAGCGGTTTTATAACGGCTTCACGTTATTATACCGCTGCCATGTACAGGGTGTCCACGCTAACTTTAGCCAAGGCTTAAAAAATAAAATATTTGAGATAGGCCAGGGAAACCACTTACATACATCTACCAACCGGCTTGCGCATCATAAGCAATTTTTTGTTTTGCAATTAATTAATTAGCATTTGAGACAATTTTTCTAAATTCGTAAATATTGACTTTAGGCAGAAAACGCGAATGGTAAAGTTGGATAGCACCTTGAGAAGCCCCCATTTCATTTGTTTGCGGTAAAGAAAACCTCACGTGTATCGTTTTTCCGAGCTCCAAAGAATGCCCGCGAAATACAAAAAAATCACGTGACTAGCGCATTCGCGGGCCACGATTGTGCTGCTCTCAACCGTGGCTTGAGTGAACGAAATCAGCTGCTGGCAAGGCGCGACGATCTCAGTGCGCCGGCGGGCCGATATGTCAACGGTGGTTGCGGCCCCCGCGCGAGCCAGTCTGGAAGCGTGACGGTGCACAAGTTGCAGCGAACGCGCCGGGCATGAATGGCTAAAGGTGACACACAAATTCGACCTGTTTTATTCGCCACCGAGAGGCAAAAGTAGATAAGTAAAATACTTGCCTATCTTCTTTTGCCTCTCAGTGGCGAATAAAACTGGTCGCATTTGTGTTTATCATCTTTGGCCATTCCATAGCTCACTACTTGCACAGAGAGTATGTGTTAGCCCACGACACCATAATGATTTAATTTATTAGGCACGAAAACGTGTGGTGCACTTCCGAATCGTCTTTGTGTTTCAAAAGCGGGTCTGAGGGGATTTCTATTGTTCTGTTGTAGGGAGCACGAAACATGACTTAAGTGCGCGTCTTTCTTTCGCCTGGCGACATAGTGATTGTTAAAGCGGTCAGATAATGCAGATCCGGAAATTGGTTCACCATCAACGCCTAGCTTCAGCATACCGGTGCGATTAATTAATGTTCCAAGCGCGTCACTGATAATTTGCGGAGTTCGCCATGGGTGACCCACAAGCGGCGTTTACATGCACCCGACCGGGCAGGGTCGAGTCGAGTTATCGGTTCGAAAACCGATTGGTTCTTGCACAGGCGTGGTAGGTCGGGCCGGGACTCGATGGGTCGGGTCCAGTCAACTCCGCCGCAAGGCGTAGGTTGACTCAGCTCGAACCTGCCCCGACGTGCTTTAAACGCTGTGGACTCGAAATAAATGCGAAAGGATAAATGCGAACCTGTTTTTCGCTTTCGTCTTCGCGTCTCAAAGAAAAAGGTGCCGTGCCGAAATCTCGAAGGCTGCCACTGCTCGTTCGCATTCCGCTGCTCGGCGCTTGGTGTCGCTGCATTTGATTCGGCCTAGACTCAAGAAAGTCAAATTTTTGTAAACGTGCTGTCATCGAGTTGGGCTGCCTTGCTCAGCCCGACCCCCGACTGGATCCGACCCTACCGGGTTCATGTAAACAGGGCTGTAGACAGGGCTGTAGCTGCGGCTAATACTGTACTTTGGCTTTCCTCAGTTTAGCCGCAATCCTACTGCAAAGCTTTTAGAAGGCTACCAGTGTGAACGGATGTCTGTTGTTTAATAATACACCATAGAGATTATTATTCTAACAAATTAACTGTACGTGTTCAAGATGAATGAATCCAAGGTTTCCACGCGCGCATTTTAAGCTTAAGAGTTTTTTTTCTCGAAAACAGGACTTGTAAAATTTCGGAATAGTAGACGTAAAGGTATCGTATGCATCGTTGACCGAGCCTTCATTGAGAACGGCAGTTAAGTGGTTGCTTTGGATCCCATTACGAAATAAGTCCAGGCTGGATTCATTTATGCTTTAATACGTGAGTACAGAAATACGTGGTCTTACGCGGCGAGTGGAGCATGAATAGGCGATGAATATGGGGTAGTGGATACTAATGTCACAACTTATATTGCCAGCTGCAATCACGAGTGTATCACTGTTAGTAATGAACATATCTAAACTTGTAGAATTTGTCACAGTTATACGAGCAGGTGTCATAACTGTATTTCGAAAACCAGATGATGTTATTCTGCTCATTAGGTCTTTGGACCTAACAGTCTCAGATAATAGATTAACATTAAAATCACCACCTCAAACTATTAATAGAGGCAAAATCAATAACAGAGTCTGTTGCGCTCCTCAACGCACCGTCCCCACCGACGCGATTCACGACCTTGAGCGACCCCGTGGGAACGTGAAGCCTGTTTCATCCCTTAATCCTCCCCTCGCATATTATGGGTTATTCGGGAGAGACATTCCACAGTGGTTTCCTGCGACCACACCTGCTCACAGCAAGCGGCGGCGGTGAACGGTGCGTGGCGACGACCCCGAATTCTTGGAGCCCTGGAGGCACGCGCAGCTCGCCGGTGCACGTGCAGCCGACCACATGACTTGGCAACTTTGCAGCGACATGGTGACCGCCGAGAGAGCGCGGGGCATAGCGAATGGTGATCCGCTCCAAGGGCGAGACGAAAAACAGAAGAGGGGGACGCAGCGCTCCGCCCCAGGGCGTGGGCATGTTTGTCATTGGTGTCCTTTGTTTTGGAATGATATTTAATGGTGTGCTTTATAGGCCCGCGGGGGAGGTGCAATAAAAGAAGCAAAATCTTCAAGACCCAGCTTCCCTGCAAGGTGCCAGCAGGCACAGCCCAAAAGACCGCCGGACCCTCTCATGAGTACGACGGGTAAGGGCGAATGCATACCGTGGTCGAGCGGCTCAACAAACCGTCGCCCCACCGAGGCGAGCACGGCGGGTGAGAGCAAGAAAGGAACCGACAACGAGAGAAGTTTAGCTGAGTCGACAAAATGTAAAGAGCTATAGTATTACCAGAACGGGGCAACACATAACACAGAAAATGGCATAGCTCAGGGCCTCATAATTTGGGCTTACCACGGCAAATCGCGGGAACTCATCACAAAAATTGTGTCAGAAACATAAACTATTGCACCACCACGTTTGCCAGTCTGGAGTGCAGAAATAAAGCTTATCGCCATACAGAGTAGACGCACTATGAGGTGCAGGGAACCATGTTTCGGTTATGTTTCGGTTGAAGTCACAGCATGAATTGGTCACTTTTGTTGACAAGGGAACAAGCATTAAGATGAAGAACATTCACTACGTACTCGTTGTCAGGACTCAGTTGGAGTGATTCGGCGCAAACGAACTTCCGATTATCCACGTGCAAAGCCATGGAAACTGAAATGTCACGTTTCATTAGGAAACACGTTCTATGCATTCATATTTAGGCTAGCAACAGTAGATCTTGACTGCTGTACTACTCTCCACCTGACGCGTGGAAATACAGACATTTCGTGTCGAGACAAACTTACAGTGAAACTGGCGCTTCCTAGCAATGTCCGTAGACGAAAGTTCTTTTAAACAGGGGCATAACTACTCCTTTTCAAATGCAGGATGAGCATTAGAATCAGTATTGCGTTCAGCATGAGCCGGGGGAGACGGAAGTCCACATGAGGCAGCTGTCAGACGTTGTTTCTTAGCCTTTTCAAGAAACGTTCCCGCAGCTCTCGCGGCTTTTGAACGGCACAGTAATGTTTCTTGTAGTTGTACCCTGTTTTGGCACTTGATGACAGGCCTCGAAATCAACAGAATGTTATATAACCTTTTTGAGGACATCGACCGCTTCCCGACAATCGAATCAAGATCTTCTTGGTCGGTTTCAGTCAATCCTTTAATCACAAAGTTGCATCGCCGTGAGCATACTGACCGCACTGGACAAGTTTGCCCTCTAAGGCAGTTATTTGTTTTTCAGTTTCAATGCATCTGTTGCGAGCATACTGTTTTTCTTTGTCTAATTCTTTATTTTCGGCCAGAACTGCGCTAAACTGCTTCTTGAATGTTTCAAATTCCTCATTCATGAACTTTGAACTTTCTTTTACTTCAGTCATTTCGGCGCGCCTTTCTCTGTCAGTGTGTTTAAATTATGGTGTTCCTATCAAGGCAGAAGGAAGGCACTACCGACAAATTCCAAAATGTAAAGCCTTCTGGGCAGCAGCACCAAAAGCGGTTTTAAAGGGGTTACAGTGGGTAAACATTTATAGGAGACTAACCTGCCCAAGCAGAAGGCAAGAATTATGCTTCTGAAGTGAGCGCTGTCATTGCTTCCTTGAAGAGTTACAGGGTTTGTTGCAGGTATTTGAGGCGTGCTTGGGACGACGTCATGTAGATCTGAAGATCTAGATGACTTGTAGTAAGAGGCGCACTCAGCGGATACTTCGTAGGGATCCGGAAAGGTAGCCGAAGGGCGTCAGCGCAGATGTACGAGCTTCAGCGACCCCACGAACCAAGGGCTGTTGAAGTAGAATAGTAAAAATTAGTCGTCCGAAATGTGCGCTGTCGCTGCTGCCAAGTCTCGTGAGCGCAAAAAGGCGTTTGATGTATAGTCACAAGCAAAAGTATTCGCTATGAGGTGGCGTTAAAAAAAAATATGCTGCGTTGCCTCGCCACTACGCCAGCTAGCAATCGTTCCAGCGGATGCTCGAACGATTCCACGTCCCCTCTCAAATTCAAATTCAAATTTATTGAGCATCAACAATGATGTTACAAAACTCGTGATGCTACGGGGTGCTAGCAAAAAGCCTGTAACGGCTTGACAAAGGCCAGCACCCCGTTCACAGAGCAATACAGCAGTGGACAAAAAGAGATAACGATATAAAGAAAAGATATACATATATGGCGACGGCTTTACATAATCATAAAACATGTTAAGTGATCGGGCTAACATTGCGGGTTCATAATTGCGAGTGTTAATGTCTTGAGTAATTACACATACACTGATTGATAGATCACTTGGACCTGCTATCAGAAGAGTTAAGAGCGTGTGGTAGTGTGTACCACGGTGGAAGAACAGACTATATTCTTCCACCGTGGTGTGTACATCAGCATTTGGCGGCCATAGTTAGTACGGGTGTGAGGAATCTTCCATGTCTGACTGCTTCGTGTGCTATATGCTTTCCCAAATGGATACAGGGACGCAAGGTTTTCAAGAAAATGGTCATTATTTTGATGAAAGGCATGATGACGTTTTAACAGAAGTGCATTGAACAGGTTCGGTAATGGTTGTAATCTAAGGTCATCAAAAAGAGGTTTTGTGTGTGCGTGATTGGTTTCATTTGAAATAATTCTTACAGCTTTTTTCTGCAGTCGATAGATTTTGGACAAGTTTGTGTACGTTGTTGTGCCCCATATCAAGGAGCAATACGGTAATGTGGATGCGAAAAGGGAGTGATACAAAAGTAATTTAATGTGCTTAGGCAGAAAGTAACGAAAACTTGCAAGAATACCAACTATTCGGGATAGTTTGGAGTGAACGAGGTCAGTGTGCGCGTTCCACTGCATATTCTCATGAAAAAGAACACCTAAGGTTTTTATTACTGGTACCACCTCTATGACTGAAAGACCAAGTTGCAGGACAATATTTGAATTAACTGGTTTATTTTTAGGGCGAAAAGGAACTATTTTGTCCTCGAGACGTTTATAGCTAAGGAATTATTTAGACACCAAATGTTCAATACATCAAGCACTGCATTCGCTTTCTTTACAAGCAGGGGTAAACTGTGATGGGAGAAAAATAAGCTTGTGTCATCGGCATAAATAATAAATTATGTATTTAAATCTATGTTAACAAGGTCATTAATATATAGGTTGAAAAGTAGTGGCCCGAGAATACTTCCCTGCGGAACGCCATGTAGCAATGGTTTGAAGCTGGAGCAAGAGTTATTTATGTGCACCCTTTGTTGGCGGTATTGTAGGTAGGATTTAATAAGAGAAAGGAAACAGCCTATGAAGCCATAATATTCCAATTTTGTTAATAGTGTAACGTGATTTATTTTGTCAAATGCCTTTGAATAGTCTATGAAAATTCCAAGTGACTACAATTGGGGTTCAAAGGCGTTAAGAATGATTTCTTTTTGCACTAGCAAGGCGCTTTCTGTAGAGAGTTTTTTGGTAAACCCAAACTGATACGGTGTCATAATCTGATGCTTGGTTAAGAATGAGCTCATTCGTACGTGTATTAGCTTCTCAACGACCTTGGAGAATACAGGGAGTATTGAAATTGGCCTGTAGTTAGACATGTTACATTTCTCACCACCTTTAAAAATGGCAGTAACACTGGCCACTTGGAGCCGGCGAGGAAATTGGCCGCATGAAAATATTTGATTAATGATGTACTCTAAAACAGGGGCTATAATAGTAGCAACATGTGTAAGTGGCCGAATTTCCAAACCATCTACATCAGTACTGGTAGTATTGTTTAAAAATAAGATGGTAGACACAACCTCATTTGCATTTCTATTCCCAGTAACCAACCAAGCAAATGAAATTGTGTCTACCATCTTATCTCTAAACAATACTACCAGTACTGATGTAGACAGTTTGGAAATTCGGCCACTTTAACATGTTGCTGCTATTATAGCCCCTGTTTTAGAGTACATCATTAATCAAATATTTTCACGCGGCCAATTTCCTCGCCGGCTCCAAGTGGCCAAAGTTACTGCCATTTTTAAAGGTGGTGAGAAATGTAACATGTCTAACTACAGGCCAATTTCAATACTCCCTGTATTCTCCAAGGTCGTTGAGAAGCTAATACACGTACGAATGAGCTCATTCTTAACCAAGCATCAGAGGTTGTGTCTGGGAATAAAAAGGCAGTCTCTTCGGTTGGTTGGTGCATAAAGTTCATGCAGCTTGGGTCATGATGGCTATTTCCCACAGATGTGAAGAAATCAATAAAAGCTTTAGCTAATTCTTCTCCTGCAAGAGTTGTGCCATTCATACTTATCTCCATCGGGCTATCAATTTCACCAGTGTGCCGATTTAGGAGTGTATTTAATCTTTTCCAAATTATTTCCGGAGTTTGCTTCCTTTCCTGCATGAAAAGGTTTTCAAAGTACTCTTTTTTAATTCTCCGTAATAAGCTGTTCGTCCTGTTTCTGTGTTTTTTGTAGTCATCTAAATCGTTTTCGTTTCTGGATTTTAAAAACTTTTGATAAAGAACACTTTTCAGCTTTATAGCTTTGACACATTCAGCTGTAATCCAAGGTTTGCGTGCCTTGCGTGGCCGCTTGTGAGCTTTGAAGGGAAAGCAATCATTATATACCTTTATAAATTTGTCTATGAAGATGTTATAAGCCTCCTGCGCATCAGCGCTTGAAGGAACACTCTCCCATGATATCTCTAAAACTAAATTATAAAAAGACCCCAGGGTATCTTCATTTATCTCCCGGAATGTACTTACAGTCGGTCTCGCGTCTTTTTGTTGGAACATTTTATGACTAAGTACTAAATATATAGGCAAATGGTCACTAATGTGTGTTTGAAGAACACCTGAACTGATGGGCACATTTGTAGCATTGGTGATAAAAATGTCAATGAGTGTAGATGTATCCCGCTCTACACGAGTTGGTTGTTCTATGAGATTAATAAAAGCATTAGTTTCTAAAGAGCAGCACAATTCTTCACTTTGTGGGGACGAGTGTAAGAGGTCAATGTTCAAGTCTACACCTCGAATTAGTTTGTAGTCGTTTTCGTTGATCCAACTTAAAAAAGTGTCGAGAAATGAAAGAAAAGCTCTATTCCTACCTTTGGGCGGACGGTAGGCCACAGAAAAAATGGTCATATTACATTGCAAAGTTAGCATTTCATAATCATCAGTTATTACAGAAAAAATGTCAACAATGTCGCATACAAATGTATCTTTCATTAATAACATTACGCCGCCGCCTGTCTTACCTCATGATGTAAAAATAGCGCACAGGGAACACAAGGGACGGAAAGTAAACGACGCAGACAAGCGCTAACTCGCAACTGAGGTTTATTGCTGACGCGTGCAATATAAGCAATAAACCTCAGTTGCGAGTTAGCGCTTGTCTGCGTCGTTTACTTTCCGTCCCTTGTGTTCCCTGTGCGCTATTTTTACATCATGAACGTTATCCAACTTGCCCAGCTTTCCGCTTTGCCTGTCTTACCACTTCGATTCAAGTGGTAGGTTCGATAGCCGTGCACACGAAGCGCTTCCGAGTCATCCCGGTACCAAGTTTCTGTTATCATCACTGCATCAAACTTAAAACCGTCAAAAAGTGTTGTTATTTCGTCTTCTTTGTTTCTGGCTGACTGAGCATTTATATGTAAGCAATAAATGTTGTACGTCTCTGGAAAGAGCGGCAAGGTTGATACTTGTGGTGCCATCTGGTATACGATTAAGCGTGCTAAACAATCTTTTCAAGGTCACTGCTGCTCGTTATCTGAAGCACTCCGGATTTATCGGTTTTACGGGCAAATTTTTTTTCCGCCTTTCGTCCACGCATACAGCCAGCTCATCTCTTTTTTTCTTGCCAATGTCATACCGAGCAGCTTTTTTAACTGCGGACAGAGATGCTCGTTTACGTAGATGGGCGTTGTTTCTGAAAGGCCGACGTCGGTAGCTGATAGACGCATTTTCCGCGCCTTTTCCAACACAGCATCCCGCTTAGACCGGTTGTGGAATTGTATAACAATGTATGGGAAAGGAGCATCTCTGGCAGGAACACGATGACAAATATCGATGTCGCTTTCTTCTATCAGCTCGCCTACAGCTTCACCAAGTTTTGCAAGAACTTCTGTTAGCTTTTCATCGGAAGAGTTGGGGACATTTTTCAGTTCAATGTTTTTGTTATGTGAATACTGCTCAAGGGCAGTTGTTCACTTCTCATTTTGAACAGCCAGCGTTTTAAGCTCCTCTTGCTCAGCCACTAGAATTTCATTCTGAGCCTTAAGTTCATTATTTTCTACCTCGAGTCGTGTGCACTTCGTTACCATTTCCTCATACTGTTTATTGAGAAATTGAAGGCTCTGCTTCAGGTCGCGATGTTCTTTGCAAAGTTCTCTTTCGAGAGAGGTACGCAAGTCAGTAAATTGTTCCTGCAAGTCACTTTTAAGCAAGTCGCGAACTTCTTGCTTAAACTCTTTGACAACCTTTAGTAGTTCTGCATTTGGCATGTCACAAACACTTCGGCAAACACTTCGGCAGCAGCAGCAGAGACACCGGAAAAGAAGTACTACAAATGTAGTCAAGACTAACCTGAAAAATGGTAGATAGTAGCTTCAATTGCTTGTGCGCGTGTCCGCTGCTGCTGCCAAAGTGTCAGAAAAGACGCTCTGCGTAGCCACAGGAAAACAGCGGACCAGGTGTCTCTCACGGTACACAGATGGCAGCCACGCCCGTAGCAGGTATCCTCGCGCGATGACACGCGCCGATGCGTCACTGGAAGTGCTGAAAAATGGTATATAGTAGCTTCAATTGCTTGTGCGCGTGTCCGCTGATGCTGCTGCTCCGCTCATTCATCCAGGCTTTCCAGCGATTCGTCTGCTTGACGACTCAGATATTCTTTGTTTCGTGAGGCCGCAGTCGGTAAGTTTTTGTCCATGACTATGCCTATGTATTTGCTTTGGTGCTCAGATTTCTTGGCCTGTGGTTTGCTGTGACTGATGCAAGCGGTTCCTGACCATAGGTGTTCGCTAAAACTCGGAATGCGTCCAGTCATTTGCATAAATAAATAATTGTCGTTGTTTGTTTGCTCCTCTGAATAAAATCTGATCCCTTATTTAATACGCCCGACTAAAGGGGGCCTTTAAGGTAATAAACTGAACTGAACTGAAGTTAACCTTGCGCCTTTTAGTTGTCTTTGATGCGCTGAAATGCGAGGCCTTGTCCGCTACCGTACTCTGGTCCATACATAAGGTGCAACGCTGTCAGAATAATGTCTTTTTGCGCTGCTTACGTCCGCGATCAAAAATCAGTTTGTTCCTTGTGGTGAGAAAAAAGTAGTAGGTGCTTACTACTACACTCTTACTACATAGGACATTTGTCATGAGCTTAAATGAGCTTTGAATGCTGAGGACACAAGCGGCTTTCCCGTGACTTAGGCCCCTAAACAACAAAATAAGCGTGGAGAAGGTACGCCTCCCTTTATTTTTTCATGCTGACTACTTCTACATTTAACAGCGTTGCACCCGATGTATGAGTCTATATACCAATATGGAATCACTGATATCGTAACAAAAGCCATTAGTCCGTCCTTGAGCGCAATGCATTCTCTGTCGATCCATGCTGTCGTCGCTACTCAGCTTGAATAGTTGTTCATAGGCGCGCCGGAGTCAAACCGGAAGGCTCTCCGCTCTTCCAACAGTTCGCCACTCGCGAATAACGCTCACCCCATGACAAGCGCTCGCCCGCAGACTGCGCATGAAGGTCACGGAGAGATCGCCCGAGATCAACGGACGGTCACTCTACGGGCAAACAAATCTTCGGAAGCCCCGAAGGCACCGCAGACTGAGAAGTACGTATATGGGTCGTGACAGTGCTAGTGAGTGCTTTAAATAGACACGCCGGATGGCTCCCCGAAATATTTCTACGGGTGGATTTAAGCCGTTAGGACTAGGAAATGATATATTGTTTGATGGAGGAATAATTGGTTGGATTTCTAGATGCTAATCCACCAGCGAATGACATAGCTATAAATTTTTTCTGCCCCCTAGATCCCTCGCCGGGCGGGTCGCGGCGGGTGAATGAGTAATGGACGTTCCCTAAGACATCCACTAAGATGGAGGACCGATACTTCACGGGACCACACAGCTTTGATAGCCAGCTATCAATCAATATCTAGCTTCCCGTCGCACACATCATTCTGGCCCGGGACATTTGGCTGCGAGAGTGTTCCGCTTTATTGAAACTTGGCCTACCACCATTGTGGCAGCAGGATATACTTCCCATCCGCCATGACGGCCTCGCTTTGCCTGCGCCAAATGTAATTCTTACTAAACATTAAGAATTTATGGCAGTTTCTTTAGTGGCTGCATTATCAGCCATATTACAGAAGGCGCACCACGCTTCAGAAACCCGCGACGGAAACCCTTCCTAAGAGCTAGAGGGTCAATTGCCTTGAACCATATGGCACAGGATGAGAGGGGTTTCGTTTCTTTTTAATGATGGCTGTGCTAAATTCCTAAGGCCTTTCATATCGCCAGGAAGCTCCGGTGCAGTCACATAATATATACAGCTGAGAAGCTTTTCTCTGAGGCTAAAACCCATAGTAAAGTCGAAGACCCTAAAGAAGTTTTGGCAACCTAGGCCACCACAGCGACCACCTCCACAAAACAGGTTCTGAGTTCTTAAGCTTTAGCTCATGGCTGTGTTTTTAGTAAGCCCATTCAGCCGTCGCATTACCGTAATTTCAAGGAAATATTTTCTCGCTGAAACATTACACATGTCTCAAGAATGCCTACTGGTTGGCGCCGCTACGCAGAGCACGGATGGTTATTTCTTTATAATAATTACAAAATGCTTCTCACGCTTGAAAAACACAACCTTTGGCGGAAAAGTTTGTACGCACGAATATGTCGGAGGGCGTGCTAGAAAGCCTTACAAGAACCAGCTTCAGTTGACAAACTCTCCGCCCCATTCGAACATCTCAGCTGTACGTGGGCGTGTTCCAGTGCAGGAAGCATGGCAGTCGAGGCAGGCTGCCGGTTGCTGCCATCGAGCGGCAACGAAAGTTGCAATGCGCTGGGTGAGGAGCGGCTTTCGGGAAATGCTGCTACCTTTAAGGCACCGGTTAGTATTATGTAAATTGGTGTGTTATTCATTTATTTACGGATTTATTTACAATAGTGCCAGCCCTATTCCAAGACTACCGTAGAGACAGTGCGACAGCGGAGGGACATAGACAACACAAGCACTTTCGTTGCGCTGTTCCTCTGCAATGAACACATGTTAACTCGCCACAGTTTCAGCTTTACAGCAGGGACAACTAGTACATTGCAAAGAAAAACTATATACCTTTTCTTTATGGGCAGCAAATATGACCTGAAAGTACAGGTATTCAAAACGATACAAACTGGCCGTGGCAAAAAGATATATGAAAACTCGTGATCGCCTATTTAAGGCCCAACTTCACAATGCACTCAACATAGCATGCACTTCAAAGTTGTGAAGATGACATTTTTCTTTTCAAGAGTCATTAGGCATGGCTATTACATTACTACAGTGCATCCATAAAACGCTGCGTATGTAACGCGAAGGAAATAGGATTTGAGCGCTAGCAAAGTTATAATCCAAACAATTCCACTCAATGGTGGCTAGAGGAAATAAAAAATGCCTGAACATGCCATTACGACGCACGTACTATGTTAGAGCGCAAGGAGTTTTTGTGCTGGAGTAGTCACTATTTTGAACAGGGTACCTATTTTTTGCGGATTTATTCTGTAGCGCTGCTGTAATTATTGGAACAAAAATTCAAGGCGCGCTTGTCTCGCTCCAGATGTCAATGTGGAAAGGCCGGATGAAGCTGCAAGCATAGTCAGGGAGTCGGCTAGCTTTTATTTTGTTGTGAATTATTCGTAACGCTTGGCATTTAAAACCCTCTAGTTTAGAGATGCTATATAGCATCTTATTGGGGGGAACCAGACAGTGTTCACGGATTATAAAGCTAACGTTACGAAGGTCCTCTCGGCTAATAGTTTAGTAGGGACTGGTGCGGATCGTAAGCGTCTCCTCATGAAGAAAAGCCTCCGTAAGGCAGCTGATGTGATGTCAGCAATGTGAAAATCTTATACAGCGTGATACCTAGATATTTGGGGGTTGTTTTTTTTTTCGTTTATGGTGCGCTGTTTGCAATGTAGGAAAATCATAATGGGTGTTTCCTCTTGCTACGGTCATGCAAAGGGAATTTTTAATGTTTATAGACATTTACCATGCGGTAAGCTATTCGCTTATTTCACTGAGTGAACTTTTCAACGACAGATGGCCTTCGTGGCGGTTAATTGTTTTGTAAACAATGCAGCCGTCTTTGAATAGTTTAATGTTGCAATTAATGACGTTATTTATGTCGTTAGTAAAGAGAAGGAATAACAGCGGACACAGGACTGATGCCTGAAGAACTACCGACGTAACGATAACTGTTCTGGAAGGAATATACTCAAAAACTACAAACTCAGAACAATGTGACAAAAAAAAACAGATAACCAAGATAGTAATTTCCAGTCCCCGGTAACTGTTTCTCGTTTTTTTTTGTAGTTCATTGCATGATACACAGTCAAATGACTACGAAAAATCTACTAATATCGTGTCTATGTAGCCGCCGTTGGTAACAGTAAGTGGTAGATCGTATACAGTTTCATTTACTTGAGTAATGGTTGATAGTGCATGTCAAAATCTATGGTGTTAGGTGTAAGTACACTACTTCGCTCGATCCAAGTGATATGCTCGTGTGCTTTGCATGATATAAGTACTTGTACGGAAGATTGGTCTGTAGTCTGAGGATGAAACAGTGTCTCCTAATTTATGAATAGGTATAAAGCAATCTTTAGGCAATTTTGATGAAGCAATAGATTTGCTAAATATAACATCAAGGTATCTGCAACACCTCTCCGCGTGTATTTTTCAAAACTCATTAGGAATATTATCCGAGCCGGTTCCGCTTTAGGAATCTAGGTCGATTGAAAGATTAACAATCTCGTCATCAGCAATTCTGAGAGGGTCAATATTTATAGGCGATGAAATGCAGGTGTTAGCGTTAATACCTTTCTCTTGAGAGAGTACTAAAAGGAAAAAAATCGTACACATTAGCAGTATCTGTCTTATCGTCTAGAGACAGTCGACACAGCGCCGTTTTAAGGCTACTAAAGTAGCTCCAAACTCTGTGTGGATTTTTTTTCGAGACACTTGAAAGATTGGCTTGTTTTTTGCTCACTTGAGCTTTTTACTGCACTGACTAACATAGACATAGACAAAGGTTGACATAGACAAAGACTGGTTAACACAACATTGGTCTTGATAGCTCTGCGCATTCCATTCACTTGACAATGCGCGTGAATAACGTCTTTAGTGATACAAGGCTAAATCTTAGCGACACGTTTGATCTTTAACGGAACCAAGTTCGTCGCACAGTAATCTACTGCATCTGTAAAGGAGCACTAAAGGAAAATATGAAACTAAGCAAGACGGATAGATTATTCCTCGGGAACATTACCGATGCTTTTGTACTGAGAAACGTAGCTGCGTTGCTGGGAAAACCGCCAATGAAAGTCCAGTAATCCTCCCACATTCAAAGCGCCTGCGAAAAATGAACCGCCTTCTGACGTCTATGCCATCCGACCGGAGGCGCCACATCCATAAACCGGAAACTGGGCCGGAAACCGAACAACCGAAAGTCAACAGATCAATGGTCACGGCGGCAACGTGCCAGAGCACGCCGCCTCTACGCAGACTACGCAGTTTGTACGATCGCAGACAGCCATAAGCCAAATGAAAGGTGATGATGCATTTTCGCCTTTCCACTGCGCAGAAAGCATGAAAAACCACGCGCTTGCATAGCGTTTCAGTGCATGCATGCGCGTGTTTGAATGAGCGCGTAATAAAAATAATCCCACTTTGCTATTTCATGACGCCTGCAGGCTGTACAAAGTAGCCGCTTCAACTACCGCGCAGCAAGCACATCCAGCGTGAGTGCCGTTGAGAACTGCGGTACTGAACTTTCTTCGTGCAACAGTCACACGCAGTCAGAGCACACGGAATACGAGGCGAAAGCTTCAGCACCCGTGTTTCCTACGGACCTTTCCCCGCGTCGTATGTTCTGCGCTGTTTTAATTACGAGACCCTTCGGAATGTCGGCAATGGTTGCCGCACTGCTTTCTTGCATACCGACGGTAATTGCCCAATAAGGCGACGAAATAGCCTTTGCTCATGAATACGACGCTAGTCACTGCTGCACGAATCTTCAAGTGGCGGCGCTACTTGTACCTCGCTTCAACGCAATTTTCTGCTCTACGCGAAAGGGGTGTTTTCGTTAAAAATTACATATTTGCTATCAGGAGGCGATAAACCATCAGTCCCTTTAAAGTAAAGGAAAATAGTATCTATGCCTGGAGCTCTGTCCAATGGGGTTTTGGCAAAGCTGTTTAGTTCATGTGCCACATAGGCTACAGCGTTCCTTCGTCGTCTGCTTTGAAAAGTTGTTTATGATAGCGGTTGAGCAGTGGTATCTTATGGCGCACTCAAAGGATAATTGACAAAATGGTATTCTGTCGTCTGAGATGCCTTCGATGGTGTGGCCTATAACACGACGAACGACGAAATAAGCAGTGACTGGAATCAAATCCAGAATGTTTTTTATGACTATTTTACACGTATTATGGTTAAAGTTTTTAATCAAATTCATTACCGTGTCTGAGTTAAGCAAAGGTTAATGCATGATTATTTAATCGTCATCTGAAAGAAAGGGAATGGAAAGAGGTGCTCGTTATGACATACATAACGGAAGCCAACTGGCTTCCACCGACATCTCACGTCCAAAATTCTTGAAAAAAATTTTGAAAATTTGAAAATTGTACGATACCGTTACGGAAATATTGAACATAATGGTGCATTGTTGTGGTGTCTAGCCAAATCTTTCTTTCAAATTGTTCCCATCGATCGCATCAAACAGTTAAGACTGCCATAGAAAACCAATGAGGAACGCTTTTGATGAAAGCAAAAACGTCAATAAAAAAAAATGCAATACTACCGTCGAGTGACCTGCGACATACTGATTGCTATAGTGAAATCTTACATTGTATGAAACAAAAGCGCTTATAAACGGTTTCCCGCTCATAAATGCTTTTTTCCAGAATTGTTGGGTATCGATAGGTTGAAATCGCCCATGAGAGTGATTCGAAAGGTACAACAATATTGCTGAAGGAAAACTTGAACTGCAGATAGACATTCATTAAAATTGTGGTTGGCGCTTGCATTCTGGCCTGCGGGAAGACATCTGTGATGTTAGAAATAATAACACAAAAGTTATACAGGAAGCGAGCGGCTCTGTTTCTTTATTTTCGAGCAGTTCATTTCATTTTGATAAATGAGCAATGTTCGGCAGGCAGTGAGTCGCCAGGCCTTACCACGATTTTGACGCCAGAAATAGGAGTGCTTTGAGAACCAGAAAGTGTGTGAGCAAGAGAACTAAGTGCGCATGACAGTTCACGGATTACGTAAAATGTGTAGGCGCGAGGCGGACAGCAGTATGATGGCAGGTTGAGTGTGTAAGAATGGCGAAAGGTTAACGGAATTTTTACTTATGTACTCAAATCCCAGCAGTTTTTAATAGTCTTTTCACTATATAATAGTATCTGGTTGCCAAAACTGAGATATCATTAACCTTGCTGGCTGTATTAGCACGACAAGAATACATCGCGATCTGCATTTTTGCCCTGTATGTGCGTACGTTCTCTGATCAGCGAGCTTCCATGTAAACGAGACGTTAATGCATCGAAAAAGTTTAGACTCCTGTAAAACTGCGCATCAATTCAGTCGCCCATATTAACAGGGTCTATAGCTAGTCCACCAGGGAATGCATTGCAAAGCATGATGAATGATTTAGAGCAGAACGGCGGGTTTAAAAATTAATGTGCAGAAAACTAAAACACTGTACAGCAGTTTCAGAGGGGACTAGCAGCTTACAATTGGTAGCGAAGCCATGGAAGTGCTAAGCGAATACGTTTACTCAGGTAGATGTAATGACTGCAGATCAGAATCACGAGAGTGAAATAACTAAACGAATAAGAATTGGGTGGCGCATTTGGCGCATTTTCTGAGATCACAAATGGCAGTTTACCAATATCCCTGCAGATAAAAACATGTAACATCTGTATCTTTCCGGTACTCACCTATGGGGTAGAAACGTTGTGGCTAACGATAAGGGTTCAACTTATATTGCGGACAACACAGCGAGCTATGGAAAGAAAAATGATAGGTGTAACGTTAAGAGATTGGAAGCGGGCAGAGTGGTTGAGGGAACAAAAGCTGGTTAATGACATCCAAGCAGAAATCAAGAGGAAGAAATGGGTTTGGGCAAGGCATGTAATGCGAAGGGAAGATAGTTGATGGACATTAAGGGTAACGGAGTGGATTCCAAGAGAAGGCAAGCGTAGCAGTGGGCGGCAGAAGGTTAGGTGGGCGGATGAAATTAGAAAGTTTATTTTTATTTATTTAGTACATACTGCTTGCCTCATGCCGAGGCTGTTGCAGGATTGGGGCATATTATACAAGGGGAGAAAACGGCGGTAAGAAAAGTACACTTAAATTGTTATACCGTTACAGTTGGCACAGTGGAACAAAGGAAACAAAACTACAGTCAGAGATCATAAGTCACAAAAAATTTGCAGGAGGGCAAAAGTAACAAATCGAGAACATTCTGCAGTCAGGATACAGTTGATAGCTGCGAAAGAAACGGGCACTTGACCACGTCATCAGGTAAGGCATTCCATTCACGGACTGCTTGGGGGAGAAATGAATACTTAAAAGTGTTGCTGTGTGTCCGGTGTTTATGGTTTTTATGGGGTTTAACGTCCCAAAGCGACTAAGGCTATGAGAGACGCCGTAGTGAAGGGCTCCGGAAATTTCGACCACCTGGGGTTCTTTAACGTGCACTGACATCGCACAGTACACGGGCCTCGAATTTCTCCTCCAAAGAAATTCAGCCGCCGCGGCCGGGATCGAACCCACGTCTTTCGGGCCAGCAGCCGAGCACCATAGCCACTGAGCCACCGCGGCGGCCTTGTCCGGTGTTCGATTAAATACTTGGGTTCTTGTGCTGCGGTGAGCTGAGCGGGAGATGTAACTCTCGCTGTCGATTTTAATTGCTCCAGACAAGAGAAGATAAATATATTTGAGACGTGTAGGCTTGGCGCGACTACTAGTAATAGATAATAATAATAATAATTATTAATAATAATAATAATTATAAAATAAATAAATAATAGTGCTGAGACCAGCCTGGGTAAGAAGTCTGTGGGGATACGGAGGCCGCAGATTTCAGTGGACAGAGTTAACTGCTGAGACGTGGGTGAGGCCTTTGCCCTGCAGTGGGCGTAGTAAGGATTATTATTGTTATTATTATTATTATTATTATTATCATCATCATTACCATCATCATCATTAAAAGAACATAGCGGGAGGCTGCCACTGAGGGCAGGTGTACCCCAGGGGTCACTTTTATCTCAATTGTTCTTTAATTTATATACAAATGATTGGAGTTCGTTAGTATCAAAGTGCACAATTTTGCAATAAGCGGATGACACAGTTTTGTTACTAAAACACAATATTTAAGAGACCGCGGTTAATTTGTTGCAGGAAAACTTAAACAGTGTGATGAAATGGTTTGCTGAGAATGGAATTTCAGTGAACACGAGGAAAACAAAGATCATGTGTTCCAGAAATCCTTCGAAAACATCACTTATAGATAAGCCGGTATTTTCCCATCAGCATGTTTCAGGTCACTGTCAACCGGAGGAATATGTAAACTCGTACAAATATCTGGGCATGCTGCTTATCGTGGCATGAGCACTTCGCTTACGTTTGTTCGAAGCTTCGTAAGGTTTCATGGTTACTTTTTAATGTGAAAACTTTGGCACCTTTGGCCGTGAAAAAACTTATTGCGCATGAGCTCGCGTATAGTTTCCTCAGGTATGGCATCACTGTTTATGCTTCGTGTCCTTCCCGTTGGCATGGCCGTGTGAATACGCTCTTGAAAAACATGTTAAACTCCATTGCATATAATTCCCCTCTGTCATTCGGCGCTAACGTTTTCCAAGGCCTCAGTCTTCCATCATTTCGCTCTTTATTTCTGCAAACAGTCGTTCGTCGCCATTTTTGGAATTCCAACTTTTTAGTGCTGAAAGTTCCGAGTAGAAATTTGCGGAATTCGACTCGTTATTTTGTACCGCGGAGTTTAACGCGATATGGAAGATCAAGACGCTGCGCTTATGTGCCTGAAATCTTTAATGAATTGCCTGATGAACTTTTTGAAGTGACCTCTTTGCGGAATCTGAAGATACATTTGAAAGCTCTATGTTGACCGCGGTCGCTCTTTGTTTATTACGAAGATGCACGTGATCCTGTTTTGTTCTGTTTCCATTTTGCACTGTCCTTATTTTGAAGATCTATTGGTGAATTTTGTCATAATTTAGCTTTAGTGTTCTTTTTAGCGATTAGTGTTTGCTATATATCTCCTACCATTTTGTCGCTTTGCTTTGACTGCTGGGCCCAGTCCGGCAAGCCTCTTGTTGGCTTTCACGGGCCTGAACCTCATTTACACTCTATACAAAGTGGCAATAAAGATTATTATTATTATTATTACTATTATTATTACGATGATGATTATGATAATAACGAGGCACGAATGTATACAGAAAATTATGGTTAGCTTTTAGTTCGGATAATGTCGCCAGCAACTATTCTCCGTTTAATTAACAGTTCAACTAAGTGACAAAGGAAATAGTTTTTTTTCTTTGTGAACTATGCAAGTTGATTAGAAGAGTGTTTTTATGGTCAAGAAGTTTGGTAGTTAAAGAATATTATTTAGTTTTACCCAGCATCACCACTTTTGATCAGCATACTGCAAAATGAGCCCTGTGGAACTGGTAAAACTACGCTAGGGAACACAGACGGCAGGAAAGAAAAACAACACATCTATACAAGGTAGCAACTCTCGTACTGTTCCCCTCATCAAGTAGCACAATTTCAACGCGCCATCTTGGCACCAATTCACACTATATTGAACTCTGATCAAGCCCTGTGAAACTCCGAAAAGGCAGCAACAGGGCGAAGAACAGGAAATAGTGTCCACAAATATGCTGTACAGATATTTTGCCAACTCTGATATCTTCGTTGCTGGATATGCATCACCAGTCACTTCCTACACTCTAAACACGAATACACCTATATGGGAGTAAAAAGGGTGTAAAGTTGTCCTCTACTGTGCACACCCTTTAAAGAAGGGTGTGCGCTAGAGGACAGCTTTACACCCTTTTTACTCCCTTCTGTTTACAGTGCCCTTATTCCATTGGCATGTGCTCCTAATCATGAAACACATTATGTACTCTCACCCTGCTAGATTATGTCCATTGGGCTTGAGTAACACCATCTGTTGCGATCCATTTTGTATCAGCAGCGCGAACACAAAACAGGAAGAAAGAGGAGAAGATAGTACAGAGTACAGGAAAAAGTTGGCAGTTCAGCGCTTTTCTACTATCTTCTTCTTCCTGTTTTAGTATAGTGACTGCTCCGGCGAAGCGGTGGTCCCGGGTTCGAACCCCGGACCAGGACGAATTTTTCTTTAACTACGAAGTTTCTGAGAAAGCTGTATAGCTTTCCTTTGTAGCCGTATGGCGCGCTAGGGTGGATGTCGATGAGCAATTACTGCCTTAATCTTCCTGTGTTGTGTTCGAGGCGCTGATACATATCCATTAGGCTGTTCCATGCAAATCTACACGCTCTAAGAAACCATTCCTGCGATAGCCAACTAGTTCATGTCATTCGTTTTTGTTATCATTGGAGTTTTGCCGGCCGTCATCTGAACCAAGTTTTTCTCGTTCTCTTGCTATGAATTTTCCTTGCGAGTTGGGCTTGTTCGGCAGTACCAAGGGAACGCCTATTCTCCGCCGCGACTTTTCCTTCGTAACCTTCACGCCCTTCACTTCATCACATGAGCGAAGTGGCCTTCGATTAGACGCGCTTCAGATTGCAGCTGCGGACCACTGACTGGGGCTGCAACTTCTTATCAGCAGGTTTAAATATAAGATGTCGTTTAGGAAACAGTTTCGGGCCTTATGGCGCTCAAAGCAGTGAAATTTTTCGAGGTTGTGCTGCACTTTCATACCTGGACTTGCATTTCGTCACTCGAGCCGGGACCATGCGGAGCTTGTGCTTGCAGACAACGAGAATCACCCCTTTTGTGAGCCAGCTGACCGTTCCGGTTCATTATTATCAGATGATATAAATACGCCTTTCTCTTGTTTTACTAATGCAGCAAACATAACGAGCTTACAGTGCGTATTTCAGCAAATAACAATTACGCAAAACCCTGTTTTAATAAGAAAAAACAAACGATCTATTTGAGCGCTTGCAAGCTTGCTATATGAACGGCCTGAGTTGCGACGAGGTGAGCCGGAGGAGACAGGGCGCTCGCAACCGCTCCAGTTTTGGCGTCATGAAGCGGAGAACCAGAAAACTACGCCAGCTGGCACAGTACTTACCCAACTATCTGCCCTATACAATCGGCGCTGCAGTTGTTTCACGGCGCGCCTAAAAACTTCTGTCCCCAGTCCCTTAGGTCGCGAAATACACGAGACCCCTCACTGAACGATTGTAGCGTGCCACCGTGATCCAGCAGCCGAAGACGACGACTGTCCCAGTACGCCTGCCAAGCACGCGCAGACTGGATTTTCATGGCTGCTTAACTGCAAGGCCGGCGCAGCGCTGTTCCGTCTCAGCCTGGCTGAGCGCGTCCAGCCGAATATATTTGTGGAGACCCGACGATGACTAGTGCCCACGATTCGTCTCCACAAATTTGGTGACTCCGGACTTCGCGTCTTCGTTCTCTGATCCTGCCCTGCGCTTTGCATCAGCCACTTCGCTAGGCCTACCACTGCCCGGAGCTCGAGACCCCGCCTACCTTCCATCGTGTAAGCCCTGGCCATGGATCCCTCCAATCCTGTGCCGTCTCCGTCGCCTCGCACGCTGCCACTTCATGAGTCCGCGGTCTCCGCCCTCAAGCTCCCCGACTTCTGGTCATCGGACTCGGAACTTTGGTTCCTCACCATCGATGCCTTGTTCCGCCGGCACCGCATCACGTCACAGGCGACCATGTTCGATCATGTCATTGCTGCGCTCACGCCTGCTACTGCTGCGGTTGTTCGCGACGTCCTGCGCTCTCCGCCTGCCGATCGCACATACGATCATCTCAAAGCGATGCTCATCCAGAGAACTACTGAAACGGAGCCGCGTCGCCTGCAGAAGCCCCTTACCTCAGAAGAGCTCGGAGATCGCAAACCTACCGAGCTGTTGCGTCGCATGACCGCCCTGGCTGGAGACTTGGCTACTTCCCACGACAGCGCGCTACTGCGGGAACTCTTCCTGCAGCGCCTGCCTCCGCAGGTGAGCATGATCCTGAGCGCGTCTTCGTCTCAGACCCCGGAATCCCTGGCTACGCTGGCGGATAAGATCATGGACGTCGGCTTTCCCTCCGTTGCACCACTTCATCGCTCTCCTGCCCCTCAGCTATCGAGCCCAGCTCCTGACGATTGCTATACCTGTCTCACTGCTACTCAAAAGGAGCTAGCCCGGCAGGTGGCGCAGCTTACAGATGAAGTTGCAGCCCTTCGTGCTCGCCGGCCGCGTTCGTAGTATCCAGCACGCCGTAGCAGCCCCAGTTTTTCTGCCAATCGTTCTCCGCCCCCGACGACCCTTTGCTGGTTCCACCGCCGATACGGCTCTCGCGCACGCCACGGCCGCCAGCCCTCCTCCTTCGCGGGAAACGGTCTGGCCGAACACTGAAGGCGACCGGTGTTCTCGGCCCGCGATCCAGTCGCCTTTTCCACGTCACTGACCGTGTAACCAAAGTCCGCTACCTCATCGACACTGGTGCCGAGATCTGTGTTCTTCCGCCTACGTTGGCTGAGCGGCGCCGTCCTTTAGACTCTCCTCATCTGACCGCAGTCAACGGATCCAACATACGGACATACGGCCAGAAGTCGGTAACGCTTGACCTCGGACTCCGCCGTACCTTTCGCTGGGTATTTGTTATCGCTGACGTGCGCACGCCAATCATCGGCGCCGACTTCCTATGGCACTACAGGCTCCCAGTTGACATGCGGCAAAACAGAATACTGGATTCAGAAACAAGCCTAGTCGTCCAAGGCGTCTCTTGCCGCGCTCCACCACTCCGGCTCCTCCAGGCGCACAGCACCGTTTCCAACCGTTGGTCCAGCATCCTTGCTGAGTTTCCAGATGTCTTCCGACCCCCGTCCCTCCAAGCGCCAGTCGCTCACAACGTGACTCATCATATTGTGACGACTGGGCCTCCCGTGTTTGCTCGCGCTCGTCGCCTCGCACCGGATCGCCTCGCTGTCGCCAATCAGGAATTTGAGCATATGCTAGAGCTTGGCTTCATCCGCCCCTCCTCCAGTCCTTGGGCGTCGCCTCTCCACATAGTGCCCAAAAAGACCGGCGACTGGGGGCCGTGCGGCGATTACCGGGCCCTCAGCAAGGCCACAGTCCCTGACCGCTAACCGATTCCCCACATCCAAGATTTTACATCGGCTCTACATGGCTACACAATCTTCAGCAAAGTCGATCTTGTAAAGGCATATCATCAGATTCCTGTGGAACCGTCGGATATCCCGAAGACCGCCATTATTACACCTTTTGGCATGTTTGAATATCTGAGGATGTCTTTCGGTCTTCGCAACGCGGCCCAGACTTTTCAGCGTTTCGTTGACCATTACGCGGCTTGACGTGCTGCTTTGCCTATCTTGACGACATTATCGTCTTCAGCCCTACGGCAGAGGCCCACAAGTTCCACCTGCGTCAAGTGCTCGAAAGACTCAGTCGCTTTGGTCTCGTGGTCAACGGACCGAAAAGCGAGTTCGGCGTTGCTGAGTTGGACTTTCTCGGCCATCGCGTCAACGCCCATGGCATTCGCCCCTTTCCGGCCCGTGTCAACGCCATCAGTCAGTTTCCCCGGCCCACCCCCGCCCGACAACTGCGCGAATTTCTTGGCCTCGCCAACTATTATCGGCGCTTCATTCCTCGCTACGCTGCAATACTGCAGCCTCTCCACGACCTTCTCTCGGGCCACAGCAAGCCGACCGCTCTTATTGCTTGGACCGATGCCGCTGACTGCGCATTTAGCGGCATCAAAGCAGCCAATGCCGGAGCGACGCTGCTGGTTCATCCTAAATGTGACGCGCCCACGTCCGTCATGGTTGACGCATCGGACACTGCTGTCGGCGCGGTATTGCAACAGTTTGTCGCTGGTGTTTGGCAGCCAATTGCCTTCTTTTCCAAGAAGCTTGCGCCTCCTGAACGCCGCTACAGCACCTTCAGCCGAGAGCTGCTAGCAATATATTCAGCCGTGAAGCACTTCCGACATGTTCTGGAGGGACGCAGATTTCATATCCTCACTGACCCCAAACCTCTGACGTCCGCGCTAGCATCCAACAGTACCTCCTACGCTCCTCGCGAAATCAGGCAGCTCGGGTACATTTCTGAATTGACCTGCGACATTCGTCACGCCAGCGGCAAGTCCAACATAGTTGCCAACGCTCTTTCTCGTGCTGAAGTCAATGCGACGGACAATGGACGGCCAGTCATCGACTTCACGGCTATGGCTGCTGCTCAACGAGCCGATGCCGAGTTGCAGCGGTTTCGCACGCGCAACACCTCTCTGGTGTTGGAGGACGTGTTGCTCCCTGACTGCGCCGTTCCCCTCGTTTGTGATACATCAACCGGTCGCCCTCGCCCCTACGTGCCTCCACCATATCGACGAACCGTCTTTGATGCCCTCCATTCTTTGGCCCATCCTGGCATTCGCGCAGCACAGCGCCTTGTCACGGCTCGCTATGTCTGGCCTCGCATCAACGTCGACGTTCGCCGCTGGTCGCGCGCGTGCCTGAGCTGTCAGAAAAGCAAAGTGCATCGACACACTGCTACGCCGCTTGGCACGTTCCCGTCCCCGGACGCCCGTTTCAGCCGTCTGCACGTCGACATTGTCGGTCCCCTTCCTCCCTGCGGGAACCACCGCTACCTGTTAACCTGCATTGACAGGTTCACGAGATGGCCTGAAGCGATGCCCCTTCTGGACATAACGGCGGAGTCGATCGCAAGGGCACTCATCACACTGTGGATAAGCCACTACGGTGTCCCTTGCACCATTACGACTGATCGTGGTCGTCAATTTGACTCCACCTTATTTGCTAACCTATCTCGGCTCCTCGGCGTCAATCACATCAAGACGACCTGTTACCACCCGATTTCCAACGGTGTCATTGAGCGTTTTCACCGGCAGCTTAAAGCTTCACTTATGGCGTCCGCTTTTCCTTCGCCATGGAATGAGCGCCTACCCTTCGTCCTGCTTGGTCTCCGCACTGCTCTTCGCAGTGACTCTTCTACCTGTGCAGCAGAGCTCACGTTTGGCACTATTTTCCGTGTCCCTGGCGAATTCTTCGAGCCCTCACCACCCACGCCTGCTGACGTCTCAGATTACGCCTACCGCCTACGTAGCGCTATGAGCACTGTCGTTCCACCACGTCAACGCCAGTATTCCCGTCGTGTCCACGTCCCCTCCGACCGTCAGCGGTGCACTCATGTCTTAGTTCGCCACGACGCCGTACGCCCGCCCTTACGGCCACCATACGATGGTCCGTACCAAGTGCTCCGGCGTGCTCCTAAGCACTTTCTCCTGCTCATCAACGGCCGGCAGGACACAATCTCAGTTGACCGCCTTAAACCTGCTCATCTTGACACCGACGTCATCGCTAACTGTGCTGCTGTATTCCCTCCCGACCGTGCCAGTCCTCGTCGCGTACGATTTACGCCAAGACTATCCGCTTTTCGCCATTCACACTTCGCTCATGGCTTCATCGCTAGAGGGGGGGGGGGGGGGGGGGCTGTAGCGTGCCACCGTGGCCCAGCAGCCGAAGACGACGACTGTCCCAGTACGCCTGCCAAGCACGCGCAGACTGGATTTTCATGGCTGCTTAATGCAAGGCCGGCGCAGCGCTGTTCCGTCTCAGCCTCGCTGAGCGCGTCCAGCCGAATATATTTGTGGAGACTCGACGATGACTAGTGCCCACGATTCGTCTCCACACGATTAAAGCCGCGAGTTTGAAGACATTCCTTGCCTAAGGTGCTCTTGACGTGGTCCTGTAAGGCGCACACCCCGTATGGTTTCGGTACAGCGCGGAAGTTCATGCCTATAAGTGAAGGCAGGTGGCTTGAAAAAGCACTGCAGATGCTCGTCTAGCTAGGCTATGAGTTACTGTGCTGCTGCCGACACTGCACACTTCAGCACATACAGGTTGCCAATTACGACAGTCTGCAACGACGACCTTCCTCAGAAGTACAACTGTGTAACATTGATGGAAGCTTTAATAAGAAAGTTGTTCAATATATTATCGTATTTACGGCTAGAAGCTGACAGCAATTCGCCGTCCCAGCGTTCACCGAGCTTAGAAGGCACGTAGCGAAAAGACGTGCTACAGTCTGATACAACTAAAAAAACAAACTGACAAATGTCCCTTAAAGGAGGGCCAAGCTCCAACCAGCAGCGTCGATCGATTGTCGTGATGTCACGGTTAATCCTCTTACCTGCAAGTGCGGCTCTGCAAGTTGCTGGCAGGAGATAGGGGATTAACCGCGATGTCCTGACAATCAGTCGACGCCATTGACTGGAGGGCCTCGTTTGAGGAACATTTGTCCCTTCGTTCTCGAATTGTTTTCAATTTCAGTGGACCAGTTGTTTTCTTTAAGTGCGCCTTTGCCTAAAAAAAAAACGAATAGAGGAAAAAACGTTACACTGTAGACTGATTCAGATAGTTTTTGTAGTCTATTTGAGCAACGAGGCATCTCTGACTAATTAGCTTCTTAAGGCATGAGTTTAGAGCGAAAATTTCTTGAAAACATCAGGGCTAGCAATTTTCTTGTTTTGATTTGTTACAAACTACTTGTTTTTCTTCAGGTTCAAAAAGAAGCTTGTAGCAAACAAAAAAATGTTTGTATACTCACCCGCGTTCCGCTGGTGCTGCTGTTCAAGGTGTTCATTCGGATTTCGTTGGCAGCCTATACCAGTGCCGCTAGAATTGTGACACGGAAGCGACGCAATCGGCGAAGCTTGCGAAGGCGGCGGGTTGCGTACCCACAGCGGGAAGCAACAGAGCTGGAAGTTATTGACAGCGATAGGCGGTGTCAGGAAGCCGGAAGAAAGTGTGCGTATTTTTTTGCGATTTACGACAGCGGTGGAAATGGAACTGATAGTTGGGGTCAATTAGGCCTTCAGCGCCTGTTTTGGCGGACTCCCATGTTTGCGACAAAATTGGTCTTGGCTAGAAACTGAATCTCTTCAAGAGCTGCGGTTTTCAGAGCACTGCTGCCGCAGGAAAACACAGGGTAGCCTTGTGTTTTTAGACCGTTAGCTGATAATGTGATGTGCTGTAGTTTCGCGTCATCTCAAGCTGCGCGGTTTTTTGACATTAGCATTAGTAGGGCGTGGCACGTGGTGCGTTGTACGTGGTGCGTTGGTGTGTTAACTGAGCGTGGCACGTGGTGCAAGTTAGTCACTGTCAAGTGAGCCGGCGCAGATGTGTCGCCCAAAACTGTACCGGGAAGAACGTCGCCACGAACGCGTGTGAAAGCAAGGAATACGCGAAAAACGAGTTGTGGAGCGGAGCGAAAGCCTAGGCAGGGAGAATATTTTGAAATTTGAGCTCGTGATGCTGAGAAGATCAGGCAATGGCGCCAGGATTATTATGAGCGCGGTCGTCCAGACCGAAACCGGCAGATGCAGGAGAGCGGTGAGCAATGACTGCGCCACTCTGCGTTACTACAGAGTGTGGCCGGTAGTAATTTTTAATGTCGTCCTCGTGTACTACTGTAGTGTATTTTTAAAGGTTGGTAAAAATGTCTTTAAGACCAGGTATATCTTCTCGAGTTTTTTTTTTTTTTAACGTTATTCGAGTGCTTCCTATGCACAGTCTTTGTCAGAAGTTTAGAGCCCAGGGGGTTTGCTTCTAAGCCTCACAGTGGGACTCCTGTAATATTCGTGGTAGTCCTACCCATTGGAGGAGGCAGGACCAGAAATATTCTTACCTCCAGCAAATTTGGAGCGCTGGAGATGCATTACGAACCAGACAGTGTGCTTCAGAAGCAAACCCCCTGGGCTCCTTTGACAAAGGCTGTACCAGGGTAAGGCTGTCTTAAGGTTGGAACTGTTGCCGCCGTCGTACAGTATACAAACTGGGTCTCTTTTTTCTCTTAAAACAAACCGCTACCACCACCAACTGACTAGAGGCCTAAACTCGCCATAAACAAATCGAGATAGCATGTGTCCACAATTATTCCAAAATATGCAGCGGCTTGTAGCACATGACGTTGAACTTCTCTAACCCTGGTTCACTTCATTATCTCATTCCTTAAAGCCTGACAAATACTTTGCATTCAACAAAAAACTTGAGTTTGTTTATACCAGATGTTTAAATCAATTTATACCCGATGTCTTCTGGAATATTTGAAACGCGTCTGGGATTCAAAGAATGGAAGAAGGCGCTCAATTTTGTTCGTACATGTTCGATGAGATCTGATATTCGTCTCATATGGACTCTGTACGGCGCATGCAAAGGGCATATGTATGAATGCTGTATTAAATACTTCATCACCATGATCTGCACTCCACGTCGTCCTCACGGTTTTGACACAGCAAAAATACTTGCGCTCCACGAAGGAACTTGTATAGTCCATTCAACGAACCCATTCTAGTGTGAAGCGAGCTTCAGTCTATATGCTGTGTGGAGTCTTGAGGATAGCGGTACTGTTATCGAGATGAGCTTTAAGCGGTCATCACATCATTTCAGTAAATGCACGAAAAAGGCGCACTCAGCCTCCGGGGCCAGGCGCGTACACTCTTAGAAAAAAGGTAGGAATACTAACTTTTGGGGTAGTAACTTCTTGTCACATATGTTACTACCCTGTTAGTAACCGCAGTTAGTAACCGGAAGGTTAGTAACGGCTTCTACCTGCAGTTAGTAACGGGAAGCTAGTAGTATTAAGAAAATGAATAGAAGCTCGCGTATGTTGCTAGATTCATCGTACGGTGTGCTGGCGTGGCTTGTCACATTTATGCGTACTCGAATGATAAAAAAAATCTCCACAGTCAATTTGACTAATTTCGGAATACAGACAGAGCTATCAGCGGCTGCTATCAGCAGACAGAGCGTGCTGGTCCTAAATCATACACTTACGTTTAAGCTTATCGCGCATTACATGTACAACTTATGCGAGGCGATGGCATGAACAACTTTACCATGCGCACACAAAGGTTCAGAATGCAGGAAAAGCAGAAATCAGAAAGATTTATCGGTTTATTGGCGTTTAACGTCCCGAAACAACTCAGGCTATGAGGGACGCCGTAGTGAAGGGCTCCGGAAATTTCCACCACCTAGGGTTCTTTAACGTGCACTGACATCGCAGAACACACGCAGAATTTCGCCTTCAACAAAATTCGGCCGCCGCGGCTGGGATCGAACCCGCGTATTTCGGGTCAGCAGCCGAGCGCCGTAACCACTGAGCCACCGCGGCGGGAAATCAGAAAGAGTCACAGTCGCGCACTGCGCGTGCACGTGTCGGGAAAGGTTTCTCAGTCTTATATACTCCGTAAATGAGACTCTCGTTTACCGGCTAGCGGCTCTTACCGGTTCAGCTAAGATACCAGCGTTAATTATGAAGTTGAGATTGTAGAAACACTTTAGTCTACCTAACCATATGCCCCTGCAGAAATGTTTAATTACAAAACCAATTTATCAGCAGGGCAATGAGTGTCAGTTTATATTCTTTTACTTTATTTCGGGGTTAAAGGAACGGTTACTAACTAGGTAGTAACTAGCGACCATAGTTAGTAAAAAGATACCTATACCTTGAAGAGGCTAGCAAATAGCTGATAAAAAGTAGTAAAACGAAGTCAGAGTTAGTAGGTGCTGCAGTTACTACCTTTTCACTAACTTTTTTTAAAGAGTGTACGTCGCTAGGGATTGCACGCAAAGTGTGCAATGCAAGCTCTTTCGCTCCGGTCTCGAAACTGGAGACGCGCTGTTTTAGCGATCCGGCTGCAACACCCGGCTCATCGACGCCAATGAAGCAGCCCGTAGGCCAATACTGGCCAGATGGCGCGCCTGGCGCCGTCTGGTTGCACAGCAAACATCCAACCCACGTGCCGTGCACGTACGCGCGCCAGTCACTGCGAGGTGTTGCAAGCTTTCTTTATGGCCTGTTTTTCGCCGCTGCGGCTCCCGTATACACAGGCCCGTGCCTACTGAGGCGTCTAGGAGTCTCCTCGAATGCTCACAGCGTGCTGTTTGCAGTTAAGCGTTTGCATCGGGCGCCGACCGGCGCTGTACTGGGCGCGTGGGCTTCCTGAGCGCGGGAGTTTGCAAGAAGATTGACTGTGTAAACGCAGCGACCGGACGCGGCTTAGACAAATCTTCCTTACCAACGCCGAGTGTGCTTGATGAGATGTTCGACGTTCTCGCCTGACTCCTGACAGCTGCCGGCCGATCGCAGCACGTGTTAGCAGGCATTGATAGAGCAGTGGAGACAACAAAATGCTCTATTCCGGGAACGTACGAGACATGAAAGATAACAGCAGTCTATTAACATAAGGTTTAACTATGTGCATCGCGTTGCAACAAACCCTCTAGAGGCACCTCCGTCTTTCTACGCTTACAATTCCCCCAACTGGACGCCGTGCTGGCCCATCATGCCGAAGATATATCCCTGCCATGCGTAGCAATGATATCACTGTATGTGTGGTTTTAATTATATCACTGGTTAATCCCTGTTCCATTCTCTCTCTCTCTTTTTTTTACTCTTCCTTTATCGCTTGCTGAAGGCGCGGTAGTATTCAGCAGGATGCGAAAAGACGATAACGACCAAGTAAATTGTACTATCAGCGTCAATTGAAACGCGAACAAGCCAATTGAAACGCGAACAGCACAACTTGCAGATGTTATACTAGGGAGGCAAAATACATGAGCAGTTCATTTTCCCATCGAAGCCGAAAAGACCGCTCTTCTGAAATGTTAATAGCCCACGCCTGTATTTCATCTCCAGCCTCTAATAAGCTTGATTTTTTGTGCTCGCGTTCCAGTTATTTTGTTCGCGTTTCATTTGACGCTTATAGTACACCAATGGCCCCATCAGATATTCGTGATAGGCCCAAGGAACGGTACGGGAAAGAGGTAAAAAAAAACGCCTTTACTTTCTGCTTCGCATACCAAACAGTTTGAATGGCTCTAAGTGCTAGATAAGGGCAGGGACATGTGCACTCGCTCGTGTTGCGAACGTATTCATCAATTCCTCAGCCTTCACTCCGTGGCACTTGCTTTTCTGTATCGGCACAGTGTTCCGATCGCGGCGACTGCGGAAGGCTGTCGAGATGTGTTTTTCCCTTTTTGTTGTTTTTTCCGGTGGCCCTCACTGCCTCAGGCTGGGAAGCGCGCATCATGGAAATGCTCTTACGTGTCGCCGGTCTGTTCCGTAAGTTAAGGCCGATTCACACGACGGACCGTTCGTCCGCGGCCCGCGCACTACGTGTTCATGCGTCAGCACATTGAGAGGCGCGCTGGATGGCTGGATGGATGGCGGCCGACAGCGCGCCTCTCAAAGTGCTGACGCATGAACACGTATG